>NW_003852585.1:2302789-2416135 GCF_000181295.1 Otolemur garnettii
GGCGCCTGTGGTCCCAGCTACTTGGGAGGTGGAGGCAGGAGACTCCCTTGAGCCCAGGAGTTGGAGGTTGCTGTGAGCTGTGATGCCACAACACTCTACCCAGGGGGATAGCTTGAGGCTCTGTCTCAAAAAAAAGAAAAAAATGAGAATAACATTGGAGGTCTCACACTTCCTGATTTCAAAACTTATTACAAAGGTACAGTAATTAAAACAATGGGAAACTGGATTAATATCCAGACTACATAAAGAACTCCTATAACTCAACAATAACAAAAAAAAACTTTGATTAAAAATGAGCAAAGGACTTGAATAAACACTTCTTCAAAGAAGATGTACAAATAAATGGCCAATAAACATGTAAAAAGATGCTGACCATCACTATTCATTAGGGAAATACAAATCAAAACCATAGTGATTTACTGCCTCACACCCATCAGGATGACTACTATTTAAAAAAGAGAAAATAACGAGTATCAATGAGGATGTAAAGAAATTAGAAACTTCGTGCATTGCTGCTGCAAAACAGTATGGTGGATCCTTGAAAAATTAAACACAGAATTACCATATGATCCAGAAATTCCACTTTGGGGTATACACCCAACAGAATAGAAATCAGGATCCTAAAGATATAATTGTATACTCATATCATAGCATTGTTATTCACAATAGCCAAAAGATAGAAGCAACCAAAATGTTCACTGACCATCAAAGGGGGAATGGATACACAAAATGTGGTTTATACACACAATGAAATATTATTCATCTTAAAAAGTAAAAAAATTCAAACACTTGCTACAATATAGATGAATCTCAAAGACATTATGCTAAAGGAAATAAACAGGTCACAAAAAGACAAACACTGTATGATTCCACTTATAGAGGTACCTAGAATAATCGAATTCTTAGAGGCGGAAAGTACAGGTGGTTGCCAGGAGAGGGAAAAGGAGAGTTGTTTAACGGGCACAGTTTCAGTTTTGCAAGATGAGAAGATTTCTGGAAATTGGCTGTCCAACAATGTGAATGTACTTAATACTATTGAACTGCACCCATAATTGGTTAATTTTATGTTATGTATATTTTGCTGCAATTGGAAAAAACTTAATTAGCCTCCCAAAAGTAGCTTGAACTAAAGGGACCCAAACACAGATTCATTGGTAATGTTCTCTATGGTTATCTCAGAAGTGATTATGCCTTTCAAGGTCAGCTTCCACCCAAGACAGGAGGCCTTGTGTTCTGCTTAAGAGAGAAAGCCTCCCAGGCAAGCCAGGGAGCAAGAAGTCCCGGGCAACTAGAAGGATGAAGAAGCAAGAACACATGTTCTTTCCAAAACAAATACTACCCTCTTTTCTTTGTTTCACTGCCTCAAACTCCTGAGAGTTATGAAGTGGGGGGTGAGGGGACCTTTTCCCAGACTGTCTTCCCAGATCCCTCCTCTCCATTCAGGAGAACTAACACCAGGAGAAGGCTGGCCAGGGTTTGTAGTGGGCAGGATGCAATACAATCACCTCCTAGGGATCCCACCCAGCAGGTGGTGCAGGGCCTCAGTGGAGCTCTTTGAGAGAGTGCCCAGCTAGAGCCTGACAAAGTTAGAGCCTCCAGCCATCAATTCAAAGAGGTAATTGATCAAGGGGAAAGGACATTGAGTACACCCACAAAGAAGCCTGTTAACTCTGTAAGTCTTCAGGTGGAAGCCTTCAGGGTAGCTATTTGTTAAGCTATTTGTTAACAGAATGGAATCTCAGCCACCTTCTGGGCCTCCTACCTCAGTCCCTCCTATAGGGCCCCTAGGGAGAAAAACACCTGAGGTGGTGGTGACAGTGGTAGACCACCTATCTGTCCTTCCTCATGTGGAGGGGGGAGCTTATGGGAACCAAGCTGAGGTGCTGGGGAGTGAAAGCATCAGTGACTCCCCAGAATGCCCATAGAGTACCAGGGCAGCTTGGACTCTCAGTCCTGCACATAGAAACCTACCTTTTTAGGCTGAGTGCCTCCCAAACCTCCAACCCTCTTCCTTCTACTCCCCTTACACAGAACATTGAGCATGTTCTCTTTTAACATTAAGATAGAATTTACAAACTATAAAATTCGCCTATGGAAAGCATACAGTTAAATGGTTTTAATATATGGTTTTTATATTCATTAATTAATTAATATAATTGGGGTCTCACTTTGACATCCTTGGTAGAGCGCTGTTGCGTCATAGCTCACAGCAACCTCAAACTCTTGGGCTCAAGTGATCCTCTTGCCTCAGCCTCCCAAGTAGTTGGGACTACAAGTGTGTGCTGCCATGCCTGGAACAATGTTTATTGTTGTTGTCCCTCTCTTTGATTATATACATTCTAGTGGGTGTGAAATGATATCTCAGTGTGGTTTTGATTTGCATATTATGATGACTAATGAAGTTGAGCATATTTTCTTTGGCTTACTAGTCATTTATTTGTACATCATCTTCAGAGCAATGTGTAATCAATGTCTTGGGTTGACCATATGTAGTACATGTGAGGGTTTATTTCTGGACTCTCAGTTCTATTCCCTTGATCTACATCTATCTACATCTATCCTAATTCCAGTACCACACTCTTTTCTCTCCAGGTTCACTGGGAAGCCCCTGACATACCCTGTGTTTTCAAGTTTCCGAAGAACTCTCAATTCCTTTTCTCATCTGGTATACACAATAACCTTAGAAGATGAATAGGGTGATCATCCCTCTTTTACAAATTAGGAAACTGGGTCTCAGGGAGGGTATAACTCAAGGTAGTAATTGTTCGGTGGAAGTGGGACCAGAACCTGTTTTCATCTATAAATGTGAGCTCTTTCCTGGACAGCATGCTTCTCTCTTTCAAAGATACGACTTTGTACATACACAGTAGAATACTATTCAGCCTTAAAAAGAAGGAAATCTTGTCTTTTGCAACATGGATGAACCTAGAAGATATTTTGTAAGTGAAATAAGTCAGGCACAGAAAGACAAATACTGCTAGAATGTGGTGACCAGGGACTGAGGGGGCGAAGGGTTAGGAAGATGTTAGTCAAAAAAATCAACCAACCAGTATTTTTAAAAAGATATGGATTTGGAGATGTGTCATTTGACATTTTCAAATAAAAGTAGCTCCCAGGGATCCTTCCCCCACCTTAGCTGGTTCACTAAAGTGCTGTGAGACTCTACATAGCTTATGTAAGTATAAACCTTTCATAAACTGTCAAGGGCTAAATATACATGAGGAGTTATTAGTCATGCATTTCTGTGACAGCTCTTGCTGGAAGTCATCTGGATCAGAGGTGGAAGTGGGCCATTTCCTACCCCTTTCTGCAAACTGTACCTTAGTTGGACTGTGAACTACTGTAACTGTATCACATTTCCATACTGGTAGAACAGGTACTATGAGATCTGTTATCGTTCCAGTTGTGTTGCCTGTTCAGGAAGACCCCAATATTCCATAGGATTTCCTCATAGAGGGAGGTAAATACAGTATACTTTTCTGACTCGTAGTGTTGTTCAGCCACTGAGTTACATTCTTAAATTAAACACTATTTCAATAAGTAGGCATTGAGTACTTCCAATGTTCTAGACACATTATTATGTGGTAAAGGGGACACAGAAACAATTATGTCAAAGCCAGACAGGCAAGAGATGACAGCGTTACAGGGAGGACAAACACCTAAGCAAATGCCTATGATGTTTCTTCATTCAAATTTGGCAAGTTTGTTTTGTGTGCTGAGACATTAACATGGTCCCCACTGCCACTGGTTAGGAGCAAGTAATGGATTACTGTAATGGATACCAACTCCCACAAATAGTTCATTACATCCTGGGCTATAGGCCATGAAGGGGACATACCTGAGGAAAGTACATTTGAATTGACATGATATATAGTGATAAGTGCCATAGGCTGCAGATGTACAAATTGCACTGGGAACTCAGAAGGTGAACTTACGGAATCTTGGGTGAGGTAGGGTACATTTCATAGCAGCAGTGATGTTCGGGATGGGCTTTTGACCAACTAGTAGATGTTTACTAGAAAAGGATCATTCTAAGCTGGAGTTAGCACAGACAGAAAGCTAGGGTGATCACAGAATATGTGGTCCAAACCGGAGCACTTTGCAAGGGGGGCACTATTCATTATTATGCTGGGACAATAGGCATAAGCTGGGGCTGTCCTGGTAAACCCAGACCTGTGCTCTCTTTAGCAAAAGCACACAATGGTAGGTGTGCAGGATGCATCTAGACTTCAGAGCAGTCAGAGTGTAGGACTGGGATGGAAGGTGAATGCTTTAGTTTGCTAGAGTGGCTTTAACAAAGTACCACAAACCGAGTGGCTTAAGAAACAGAAATGAGTCCGTTCATAGTTCTGGAGGGCAGAAGTTTGAGATCAGGATGCTGGCAGGGCCATCTGTGGTCCCTCTGAAGGTACTAGGAATGGGATCTGCTCCAGATTTCCCCCTCACTTCTAACAGTTCCTTGGCTTGTGGTAGCATAACTCCTACCTTTGCATTGTGTCTCCCTAGGCGGGCATCTGTTTCTGTGTTCACATCTCTTCTTTCTAAGAGGACACCAGTCATATTGGATTAGGATTTAGCTTAGTGACCTCATCTTAACTTGATCATCTGAAAAGAGCTCACTTCCAAATAAGGTTACTGGGGTTAGGACTTCAACAGTTCTGGGGGGATACAATTCAGCTCTTTATGGTGAAGCAGAAGATGGTCTAGACTCTCACGAAGGTCATGGGGAACTGCCCCCAGTTGGTGAGCCAGAGTGCAGTGTGATCTGTTTCACAACAGTTACCCTGGCCGGACAGCCTTTTGGTTTGATCCAGTTGCAGATAGATTATGGTTTGGGGGGCTTTTCTTCTCCTCCTAATTGCAAAAACACCTTTTTCAGTATCATGCTTCCATTTTGGAAATCAAAGAAAGCAAAATATTCACCCTGAAAACAATGAGACCCCTTTAATGGAAAGGTTATTTCCCCACTACCCTGACTTGCAAGATAATAATTGCTCTCTCTATTATAATATGCATCATAGGCTGACTTTCAGGACATGCTTCTGGGTAGAATAGAAAGCTGCTAATCTTACGGAATTAACTTCAATTGTCAATGCTTTGGTGCTGTGCGCTCATTGGTTGATGGCTAACCTCCAACAGGGGTTTCCATGGGCTCCCTGGAACGCTAGGATACAATAGTGCCCTAGGAAGTCCCCTGAAAGGTGGGCAGTGCAGCCAGAGAAGTTCAGCTCAGACCACTTTCTTATTTGTCAGCTGTTTCTGAAAAACGCCTTGCACTCTTTTTGTTAAAAGTTAGAGAAATCAGGACCTCGTGATGCCAGCCAGCCTCTCTTAGCCTAAGAACAAAGCCACTTTGCCATTAAATGGAGTTCCCTGTATTCCCTCATTCAGCAAGTATTTATTGAGCACCTACTATATACCTACAATTCAAGTGGTAGGCAGGAGTGTGTTTTTTTGCTTACCCCTTTGGGAGGGAATTTGGTGACAATGGAAGCCACTTTGAAGTACGTTTTTCTCAATCAACAAATATCTTCATGAATAATATCTAATATGTGTATAAAGGTCATTTCTAAAGTGCCAACATTTGCACAGACTTCAGTTAAGAGTGTGTAGTGTGTTGAATAATGTCCTAATCCACAAAACTCTTGTTGGCTCAGAGCCTCAGAATGTCACTTTATTTAAAAATAGAATTTTTTGCAAATGTAATTAGTTAAGGATTGTCAGATGGAACCATCCTGGCGTTCTTATAAGAAGAGGAGAGAATGCAGAGGCACACAAGGGAGCAAAGACCGTGGGAAACAGAGGCAGAGGTTGCAGTGATGTGGTCACAGCCTAGCAATACCTGGGAGCACCAGAAGCAGCAAGGACGGATCCTCTCCCAGATCCCCCAGAGAGAGGGCGACACTGCCAGCACCATGACCTTGGACTTGTAGCCTCTAGAATTGTGAGACAAAAATTTTCTGTTGTTTTAAGCTCTTGGGTTTGTGTACAAATGTCTGGCACCCCTAGAAAGACCTCCAGCCCTCTCTCAGAAGCAAAGTGACGGACCACATCAGTCTCCACACTTCCTGACAGGCTCTAGCACTCGCCCCCTTGGGGCGGAGACACTTGCTACTTTCTTGCTTCCTCCTCTTCCTCTCCTGCTGCCAGAGCTCAGGACTGCTGCTGGGGGCCGTCTAGGTCTGGATTGTGTCTGCTCCTCCTTCTTCCTTTCTCAAGGCCAATGTGTCACATACAGTGCTCACAGTAGCGGCTTTGCCCCTTCTGCATACTGCATCCTTTATGGGCAAGCATTATCCAAAGCAGCCCCTGTCCCCCAGACTATCCATTCTGTACCCCCCATCTCACAGCCTCCAACTGGCTGACAGGAAGTGAAGTATAGTTAAGTCCATGCCAACCCTTGGGAAACTTATTTTGAGAAATTCATCTCAGTAACACGTGAAGAGTGGCAATTATGTGAGCAAAGTGCCCTCAGCTTGACTCCCACACATGGTAGCTTTAGGGCCGTTTATTTACTATCATCCTACCAATTGTGCCCATTTCTTGAGCACAGAACATATCTTACTACATATTATCATATTCAACTCTCACAAGTTCCCTGTAAGGGAAGGATGATTATTATATTCATTTCAGAGTGGAGGAAACAGAACTTCTGAGATGTTTGGGGAATCTCCCTAAAGTCACATGGCTCTTAAGTGGCCTGGTGATTTGAACCCAGGGCTGATGGACTCTTTGTCCTGATGTGCCCCTTCTTTGCAGATGTGCCATGCAGAAGGTAGGCAGCCATGTCTCTCTCCATCCGCATTCAGCAGCTGCTTCTTTTTTTCTGCACTCAATTCTAAGACCAATGGGCTGCATCCCAGGGCCTCTACTTCCTATAGTAAATTTATGGGAACTGAAAGGAAGGCATTGACTCAACCATCTTTGGAGGGGTGCCTGTTTATTTCCACCTTGAAAATAGATTTCCCTGAATATGTCTTACTTACAAAAAAGCAAACAAGATCACTGCTACTTGAAATGTACTTCCTATTTACAGTGTTTAGCATATTTATTTTAAGCCAAATTACATTTTGCTTTTATGTATAACACATGTCCATAGTACATTGGTGCCCATTGACAAACCCCGATACCTCCTGGGTTCCATTTTTGGTGATTCTGGGGGTTAACATAGCTGTGGGGCATGCTGTGGGTGGTGTGGCAGGCCCTCAGTTGACAATCCCTGGTCCAGGAAAAGCATAGGCAACTGTCTTCTAAACTTGGCTTCTCTGTTGGCACTGAAATCTGAACAAGGGTGGAGTTTACAGGAAAGGAGGTTTCCCAGGTACCCTCAGATGGAAGGCCAAGGGTAGCACCCAGAGGGAACTCACTGAGCCTGCAATAGCAGTTCCTGGGGCTGCACATGATCCTTGGGACACCCCTTGCTGTGCGGACTGTACCAGCTCAGGCTCCTCTACTCCACTCCAAGCCAGACTCTGTCCCCTATACACTTGAGGACTTCACTGGGGGAAGCAGACAGGTGGGCATTACCTTCCTGAGCCTAGAAAATGACAAACTCCACAACCTCAACCAAGTTCTCGGGGCGCTGCTCTGGTGGGTAGGTCCCAAACCCCTTTGAGAAATGTCTCCAGGAGGCCTCTGGCCCTCAGACCTTTATTCCTTGGGTGGGACTCATCCTACTTCCTCTCTTCCTCTCCTTCTCTGCTGGAGGCTCCCCTCTTTTGTCCTGCAAGCCAGCCCCTGCAGCAGGACCTGGGAACAATAGGCTGATGTCAGTCACCAGCTAGAGGCTACCTTTCACCCGAGAGGAACGAGGAACGCCAGACTCTAGTCACGCCTAAGTACATCCCTTACTGGCTTCTGGTATCAAGATGATGTTTCATGTCTTATTCTCCACTGGGTCTTGAGCTTCTTGAAGGCTGGGACAGGGGTTGATTAATCACTCTCTCCCTTCCTTACATTGCCTCACAGAGTTTAGGACCCAGGGTGGACAGAGGTCACAAATGGTTTGGTGAGGAACACTTGCATGAATAAATAAGTGAATGTCCCTGATTGCATCTACATGCAAAGGGGTCGTCTTGTGAAAGCAAAGACCTGGCATGTCTTCCTTTGTCACTAGAATGATAGGTCCCTAAGGGCCTGGTGGGTCCTTAACTGCAAAGATCCTGCTTTGCTCCCTTCTCTATCCCTAACATTGGGTTGGGGGAGGGCAGTGAACACACTTGGCAGGAGTCAGCAGTTGTGTTCACAGCTCACAGGTGATTGACAGTGTTTCCTACCTTGGATCTTTCTCAACCTCTATTAACATTTCAGAGATGCCTGCCCTTCATCTCCCACAGAGGCAAGTGAATTGAATGGACAGTGACAGGAACTCCAGAGAGCAGGGAGAACAGTGAGAGGGGGCCCACGGCTGTCTAGGGGAAAAGAGAAAGAGGGCTCCCTTAGAAGGGAAGCAGACAGTGAGCAAGGCCAGGTCGTGCTGAGCAAGAAAAGGGTAAGTGGAAAGGTCGGTGGGCAGGCCCGGGTGCGGGGAGCGGCTGAAGTTCAGCCTGCCCAGGCCCAGCTTTCCCCGAAGTGTTGGAGGGACTCGCACGGACCCGGCGGTGGACCGTGGCGGTTTGCAGGAACCCGCGGTGAGCAGGCAGCTCAGCCGCCTGCTGGGGCGGGCAGCCAAGCACGTGACCTGCCGGGCCAATGGGAGGCGGGAAAATCCACCGTCAAGGACACAGAGTGGTGCGGAGCCTCCTGCGCTGCTGAACTGGCCATGGGCTTGGGGGCCCCTGCCAACCTTTGGGGGCAGACGAAGGGGTGTGGGACTGCGAAGCTAAGCACCCGGGCGGGCCGCCGAGCCTGCCTGGCAAAAACCCCAACCTGGGAGGGCCGGCACTTTCCCTTAGCCGCTGCGTGGGTGGGAGGCGGGAGGGTGGCTACTGCCAGGAACCCAGCTGGGAGTCCCCCTCTAGCCAAGTCTGGAGGGAACAGGACAGTCCCTCAGAAGCTGGCCTGCCCAGGGGAATTCTGGGATGGAGACCTGTATTCTGTCACGGACCAAGGTCCCACATTCCTTCTTTTCTGGAAGTCTGCTGACCAGCCATAAGCTCCAAAGCCCACCCTCCTGCAGTCTCTGAGCATCTCTCCTGCCCTGGCCCGCATAGGCGAAGTCCGAAAGAGTGGCGTGAGAAGTACCCAAGCCCTGGAGAAGGGTTAGCGAGCCGTTCCTAGTGCCATTCACTGTCAACCCAGGGTCGTCCCATCACCACCTAAGTAGGACCTCGCAACTAGCAGGTGCTTTAGGAAGTGTTTACTGCTGAAGGAACAAATGCATGAATGAATGAAGTCTGGCAATTGTTGCTGAGGGCGAGGACTGGCCCCTTGGGTGACACTTCCTAACTGTGATGTTTTAATCTGAAGAGCTGTGACAATTCTCCAGCGAAGGGCCGGCTGGGGCTGCCAAATGACAAAAGTGCCCACTTTGTGGGGGAGGTAATGTAAGTCTGAACAATGTCATAGTATAAGCCTCCTTCTTGTCCCAACATCCACTTTTCCAGTGTGGCTATCCTCTGGCAGATCTTCTGTGCTCTTCCCCAGGGCACACCTGGGGTCCCTGCTGCCACCACACCTCCCAGAGGCAGAGGCCCTCCAGTTGTGCAGAGCCAGCCACCTTACACCAAAGGCAGTAAATCGACCTTTCCCTCCGTGAAGCATCTCCAGCACATTCCTTGTGTAGTAGTTCCACCCTCGGCTGTCTCCTGGAGTCCGAGAAACCTGAGTTGAAATCCCCCCCTCAGCTGATGTTTTTGAGTCTCTTTATCTGCATCTGTAAAACAAGATGATCACAATAGCCTCAGGATTATTACAAGGCCTGAAAACAATGACTCCTATAAAGTGTCTGGCATAGAAGCAGTCCTTAACAAACAGCAGTTTCCAGGCTTCTGGAGGGTAGGGGCTGTATCTTGTTTACTCCCTGTCTCTCTCTGTGACACCTAGCAGACAGCCTCGTGTGCAGTCGTTGTACAGAGAATGTGTTGAGTGAGATCTTGCTGCACTGCCTTGCTTGGCCAGGGATGGTTCCTAAACCAGGCATAGCTGAACTTGTAGGCCTCCATGGGGGAGGGAGGCACAGGTGACAGTCTGGAGTAGTTGTTTGGAAAGTATCCACTTCCAAGGCCAACTACTTCAGAATTCAGAGTGGAGTGGAATCACATCTCTTCGCTGGCCTCCATAGTCCAGCACAGTCAGGATTCCAGGGCACCTGCTGCCTCCCTGTTCAGTGTCCTCCACAAGATGGCTGCTTTTGGAGCTCAGGCAGGCTTTATGCCCTTGCAATTTGCCTAGTAACCCAGATTTGTGGTCAGGCACCAGTCTAACTCCTGCCTGGTTTGGCTGGACGTAGGAATTCCAGTTTTAGCACATAAAGATACAGGCTGCCCAGTGAAATTTGAATGTCACATAAACAATGAATAGTTTTGTAGTAAAAGTATATTCCATGCAATCTTTGGAACGTACTTATACTACAAAATTATTTGCTGTTTATCTGAAAAACAAATGTAACTGGACTCCCTGCATTTTCTCTGGCAAACCTTCCTGGAGCGTGGCCAGCTACTGGGGATTGTGAAGGAATCAACCTTGGGGCTGGAGTGGGAGGGAGCTGCTCCCACCGAAAGTGCTTTGAATTGAGGTCAGAACAATGGCATGGGTTGTTTTGTTTTTCTTTGCATACAAAAAGAGCATTCCATGTCACTCAAAAGAAAACAGAATGGTGAATTTCAGCTCTCCGCCTTGCTCCCTCGATGTTGACCCGGAACATGCCTTGATTCTGAAAGGGAGATTGACTGTCAGACAAGTAGCTCTTTCATTTTTCTCTGAGCTCTCCTTCTAGTGGTCAGTGCCTAGTGCCCTGTATCCCATTCGAATATACTTGGGATGAGATGCTCAGTGGCCCTTTGCTTCTCCAGAGGGTGCTGTTCTACTAGGCTCTTCATTTGCTCCAAGTACAAAGGCCACTTAAACAACTACCCAAATGGACTAGGGAACACACATTATATTAAAAACCGTAAAGGATGGTCCAATTTTCTGAGTTCAGATTTTCTCATTACATAACCTCTAATCCTCACAGGTCATAGTATTATTCCCATTTTAGAGATGGGGAAACTGAGGCCCAGACAGTGTTATACAGCAAGTGAGTGGTACAGCCATGGTTTAAATGCTGCTCTCTCTGAAATTGGTGCCTTCATTCTGCCCCATTATCCTTCTCTGTGGCTTTTATGCTATCTAGCTTCTCCATTGCTGCTCTAGGCAGCTGTTTTCCCATTTGTTAGGTGAAGGAGAAAGATAAGATGATCCCTGAGATCTCGCCAGTGATTCTCTTTTTGATAGAGATCACAAAAATGATGAGTTCACTCACCACTTGCATGTGCTTGTTGAAGGTAAAGACTTCTGAGGATATTTTTCTTTGCCCCAGAGTAAAAAGACTGACTAACATTTGTGTTGCAAAGGTTGACCAGCAACTTGGGGGCTGCCTGTCCCCTGTAGCATGGGCCTCATGGCTGTATACATGCACCAAAGGCAAGGCCTCCTAGCACCCCGTGCACAGGGATGGGACCACAGGCTTAGCTGCACACCAAAAATACATGTGGCACACTTGTAACTTGTGACACATGGGCCCAGCCTCTTCACCTGGACGCCACACTGCTATGTCTCTTCTCTGTCATGAGAACAGAGGAGAAAGCTGCTCTGAAGAGACTTGTTCTTCTCTCTTCTGTTCTCCCTGACCTTTTCCAACCCAGTAAGGGGACCAAGACTCCGCATGGGCACCAACAACCTGCCCATCAATAACTCAGCAGTGGCATGACTGAGGCTGCCTTGGGGTAGGGTCGGGGACTAGGAGGTGATGCTCTTTCTCAGGTGGTGGCCACCATCATGGTTTCAAGCACTTGTGACTTTACTCTACCTTTGTCCCCCTGGTTGATTCTCATCCATTTTGCAAGATCCAGGTAAGGGGTCATCTCCTACAGCGTGCTTGCCTGCTCCCCACTGATCACCCACATGGAATGCAGTGCTCTCCTGTGGGTTCCTATGATGCCCTGTGCCTGTCCTTCTCAGCAACTCTGTCTTGCCCACTGGTCTGTGAAGACTGTGCTCAAGTCTTTCTCATCTTGTTGACCTGGAATGCTCTAATCCCAGCTCTTTATGTGACCAGCTCATTACTTCAAAGTCTCAGCTTCTATGTCACCACCTTGTAAGGGACTTCATTGACTTCTGGGTAAAACTGACCCCTACCTCTCTGATTATTCTCTTCCAATGCCTACATAGCACTATCAAACTCAAGTGATGTATTTGCTTTTTATTGAGGTGAAATTCACATAACATAAAATTAACCATTGACTCAGTGACATTTAACACTTTCACAGTGCTGTGCAACATCACCTCTATCTATTTCCAAAACATTTTCATTATCCCAAAGGGTGACCCCACACTCATTAAGCAGTCACTCCCCATTTCTGTCTGCCTCAGACCTGAGCAATCACTAATCTGCTTTCTGTTTCTATGGATTTGCCTATTCTGGTTCTTACACGTAAATGGGATCATACTCTATGTCACCTTTTCTTTGACTTAGCATAGTGCTTTCAAGGTTCATCCAAGTTGAAGCATGAATCGGCACTTTATTCCTTTTTATAGCTGAATAATATTCCACTGTATGGATAGACCACATTCTGTTTGTTCGGTCACCTGCTAATGGATGTTTGGATTGTTTCTACCTTTTGGTTATTGTAAATGCTGTGGCTGTGAGCATTCATGCATCAGTTCTGGGGTGAACATGTGTTTTTGATTATTTTGGGTGTATACCTAGGAGTGAAATCACTGGGTCAAATGAGGACTCAATGTTTAACTTTCTGAATAACATCAAATTGTCTTCCAAGGTGGCTGCACCCGTTTCTATTCTCACCAGAAGTGCACAAGGGTTTCAGTTTCTCCACGTCCTCGCCAATAGTTGTTATATTATTCATCATTTTGATTATAAACATTTTAGTGGGTGAGAAGTGATATCTCATTATGGAATTTGATCTTATTTTTTCTTGTATCTCCCTCCTGAACGTGGGCTCCATGAGGCCAAGGGTTCCATGTAGCCCATTCTGAGGCATATCTTCAGCACCTAACCCCTAGAAGGGGTGGGTTTTTAGCACATGGCTCAGTTGAGCCAATACATGAGTGAATGTGTTCTCCCTGAATCCTTGGCTCCCAACCAAGGGTCTGGTGCAGAGAAGGCCTTCAGTGGCTGTGAGTTGTATGTCCTGACCCAGTGACACTGAGATGCAGTCTGCCCCCCATAGGAACAGCCTATCAGGACTACTTGAAGTGCAGGTCCCTAGCCATGTGGGTTGAGACTTAAAGCAGTAATCTTTCCTCCACAGGACATGGAATAAGGGTTTAACAAGGACACCTGTTCCAAGTGGGGGTTTGGAGGGAGGCGAGCAAACAAGGCTGAGGCCCCCACAGGAGAATTAGCTCCCCTTTTGTAAGTCTTCCAGTATTTGCCCCTTGGAAGTTCCATCCAGTCTGGCTCTCCTGACTCATATTGCTCTTTTGTGATTAGGAGACCAGACTCTGGGCTAATGGCTTGAGGACTGAACCTCTTCAGATGCAGCTTCTGGTAATTGGCTCTCAGTTGTTCACAACTGTGGGGGTGCGAAGCCCCACTCACTACATGGTGGGCGAGCAAATGGCTTGCCAGGGGCTGGTGCTAATGGCACTTCTAGTTTGTCTGGCTCATCTCGCCCAAACTCTAGCGTGAGGTGTGGTGTAGCCTGAAGGCTACAGATTCTGTGTCACTTGGGCTCTGTTCTATTCTCCATGACTTTCCAAAGGCAGCCCCAGAAAACATTTTGATGTTTTCTCAAAAATTGAACATAGAATTTCCATGTGACCCAGCAATTCTTCTCCTAAGTATAGATCCTAAATCATTGAAAACGAGTGTTTAAACAAATGCTTCTACACAGATGTCCTTATCAGCACTATTCACTATAACCAAGAGGTGGAAACTACTCAAATGGCCATCAAATGATGAATAGAAAAACAAAATGTGGTATTTCTAAACAGTAGAACATTACAGAGCCCTAAAGAGGACTCAGGTTCTGACATAGGCTACATGGGTTGAAAATGCATTGTGCTAAATGACAGCCAGATACAAAAGTGTTATGTGATTCCTCTTATATGAAATGCCCACTGTTGGCAAGTCCATAGAAACAGAATCAGATTAGTGCTTGTCAGGGGCTGGAGGGTGGGATCGGGACTAACTGCTTAATGGGCACAAGATTTTCTTTTAGGTATTGGAAAGGTTTTGGAACTACATAGAGATGTTGGGAACATAATATTGTGACTGCAGTAAATACCACTGAATTGTACATTTTACATGGTAAATTTTGTTATGTGAATTTCATGTTTTGGCCCACTATCCTGCTCTGATACTGTCCCTTTCCATTTCCCTCTTGAGAGGTAACCAAATCAACACCTTTGCTCATACCCCTTGTGAACCAGTGTTCAGAAAATACGTCATTAGAGACTCCTATGGATTTTCCCAGTCAGGTAATCCCCAAGAGACCTTTGGGGCTGGCACAAAGCCAAAGCACAGGAGGGCTTGCAGTCAATTTGGCAATGGAAATAACACAAGCAGTTTCTGCTGGGAGGTGGACATAGTCATTTCAGAGAGTAATCTCTGCTTGAGGCCCAGAGCGTGGGGGATTGTTCAGAAACCTGGTCTTGTCTAGTGGGCAAGCATTCAGATGACTGTGCAATGAGGCTTTCAGGAGGCTACCCTCCCTTCCTAGGGAAGGCGCCAAGGCATTCAGCCTGCTGCCGAACTCACAAGGCCACCTTTATTAGAATCCAGGGCCCAGCCAAGCCCTCAGGTCAACCCCAAGCTGGATTCTCCTAGGTTGCTCTATATTTGTAATTCTGCCCCAAATCCACTTTGGAAGTTCGCAGGAACTAATTCACACATTAGTTAATATAGCCCTCAGTCATACTCCTGATGCCAGAGAGATCTTTCCAGAGCAGAAATCCGCTTAAAACTCTCCTAGGCCCCCACATTGCCTCTGGGATCAGATCTCAGCTCTCTAGCCTCATTCCAGAGCACTCATAGATCCCAGATCCTTCCTGCCAGCTCTAGCCTTATCTCCCACCATTTGCTTGATCCCCGCCAACCCGCACCTCCCTTCCACCACCTCACCAAACTATTCTGCTGGTGTCCAGCCAGGACCTGAATTCTGGAGTGGAGGATAAGGGAGTGGGCTTTGGGGAGCCAGGCTCTGGGGTCCAGAGGGACCAGAGAGATAAGAAGATTCTAGAATGCTGCAAGTCACTAAGACACGTGGCCCAGGCCCCAGGATAGCAGAGCAGGTTCCTGACACCAGAGCAGGTGTGGTCTAGGCCTTCCCTCAGTGGGCCGAGTAGAGGCCCCCTGCTTTTTCCTTTGCTTAGTGCATCTTAAAGTCACCACCCAGGTCTTGTGACACAGCTGACGACCCATCCCAATGGAGCCTTTCCTGACCTTTGTCATTTCAGCTTGCAGTGCCCTTATACCCACCATTAACAGTTTGAACAATAAGCAAAGTTATTAGCTCATCTAACAGGAAGCCCAAAGATAGGGCAGACCCAACTACACTGCAGAGCACCCAGATTTTTTCAGCCTCTCTTCACTGTCATCCGGACTGATTCCTGGAGGACAGTGAAGAGTCCCTAACATGGCTATTGATAGCAACTCTGGCCATACAATTCCTTGTTCAAATTTATTGAACAAGAGAGCAAGTAAAGGTCTTAGTTTACCTGCTCTCCCCTGGATCAGTGACTGTCATGGAAGGAAATGCCAAGTGCTGTTTGGCTGAAACCTAGGTTCTGAAATTTCCCCTCTGACATGTGTTGCCAGGCTCCCTCCCCACTCCACACCTCCAGATCAAGTCAGGAAGTCCCTTCTCAGGGTTCCCCCACCTCTGTGCTTCACTCTGTCACAGTACTGCTGCCACTGTGTGGTCCTTGAGGTTCTTTACTGTCCACTCTGGGAACACAGGGCCTTCTTGGGTTCTCTGCGACCCCAGGGCCTGGCCTGGAAGAGCTGCTTTGCAGTCTGTGTTGAACGAAGGGGACAATGAGTGAATGAGTGAGTGGGTGTGGGGGGAGGGATGAGATGGGAGAGGTGAGGAGGTCGTTGCTACAGACAGGCTCCTGTGTGTAGAGGCTGAGTGGGAGTGTGTCTGTGTGTGAGCCCTCTCCTTCCAGCGGGAAGCCCTGGCTGGCAGCCCCAGGCAGCATGGGTGGCTCTTTAAGCAGCTGGGCCTGCACCAGGTCTGACCCATTCTCCCTCCCCCTCTTTCCTGGAGGCTGACTTCACCACTCCTTTGCCTGCCTGTCCTTGCCTCACCTTCTGGATCTGACACTCACTGGTGCCCTCTGTGTGGTTATTAATAATACTCAGGGTCATGCTAATAGTGCCTATTGCCAGAGCACTTTCTCAGTGTCCAGCCTGAGCTAGGGGCTGCCCCACACTCTGGATCTCCTCCCAAGCATGAGGTGACTTAGGGGAGTACAGGCAGGGAGATCCCTTCTGAGGGCTTGCAGCACCCTTGCCGTGCCAGGGTAGGCAGGTTCTTAGGTGAGACCCAGGTCAGGATGCAGTGCAGTGCAAAAGCAGCAGTTCCCTGTTTGAAGGGAAACCTTAGGTGAAGTTTCTGTAGAAAAATGGGTCACAAGGGACCTGCTCTGGCTGGGAGTTGGGGCAGGCTCCCTGCCTCCCTACCTCCCCAACTCCTGCTCTGTGGGCCTTGAGGCTCAGCCTGGGCCTGAATTCCAGCTCTGCGACTGAGTAGTACAGGGCCCTAGGGAGGTTACCTTGGCTCGCTTAGCCTCAACCCCCTTTTCGGTAATGGAAGGAGGAGTGAGAGCCCTCCCCCTGAAGGATTCTGGCATGCATTGTGTGAGATGCTCAGGGGGTGAATAGTCTGTCCTGGTACTCCTCCCTACCTCCCAAAGGCTCCGCCAGAATGCAAGCCCACTCTTTCTCTCTTTTTACCACCTCCTAACCTGTCCTTTATTGCCCAAATTCCCTCCCCTCCCTCCTCCCTCTTTCCCTCCCTCCCTTCCTCCATCCATTTATTTGTAGGACAAATATCTGTTAGACACCTACTATGTGTGAGGCACTAAGCTGGTTGCTGAAGGCATAGCTGTCCTGATATGCAGTTGTGATGATTCAGTGTCAGGAGAGCTGAACTAGGTAGGGAAGCAGGCCCCCTGCCCAACACCCACCCAGTAACCACAGGATAAATCCAATCAAATCTTCCTAGGCACCCATTAAAGAGGATTGGAACCCAGCCCTCACAGCCCTACACTTTCTTGGGGGAGGCTTTGCTCTGGGGTGTTTCCTGATGCTAGTGGGAGAAGGTAAATGATGTGATGCCAGCCTCCTGAACCCACCCTTTGCCAGGCTTTACCAAGTGTTCTGCCAGATGATTCAGCCCTCAGCCATTAACTTCTGAAATGGGTGAATGGGGGTAGACAGTCCTAGGCCAGGAGGCCCTCTTGGAGCCACTGTGGGTAAACTCTTTGGGGCTTCGCACAGCCAGCTGGAGAGCCCTTCCCTCTATCATGAACCTAAAATCCTTCTGAAATCACAAACCTCAAGAGCTGAGGAGAAGAAAGTATTTCATTTGCAGAAGCCCTTGTGTGTGCGTACACACGCTACTTTCTAGGTACATGGCCTGTATTCCTGAGTGATCTTCTGGGCACTCCGTGATTTGCCTCCCTCCTCTGCCATGGGCATGGGCATGGGGAGTGAGGGGAATGCCCCCAATGAGACAGCCACACTGCCTCTTCTTCCCATAGATCCCTCAACCTGGGCCCGTGGATTCTTGCCCTGCCAAGAAAGGTGATGTGCTCAAGGGTGCTAACCCTAGGGTGCCAGGCCTGCCAGTATTGTGGGGGTGCTTGTAGGTCCTCAGCTGAAAAGGACACTGGCTTCTCGGACTATCAAAGGGTCAGTGCACCAGCATGGTCACATGCTGCTGGTGTTACCTGGAATGCTTTTCACTCCTCAGGCTGTCCGGGGTCTTTCAGGTCTCAGCATAGATATCACTTCCTCAAGGAGTGGTGCTTCTCTTTGTACCTTCTCCCTGCCAGGCTTGGCCTCTTCCCTGGAGTTTAACAGCTTCCTGAGTTCACCATGGCCATGGCACTTACCATCCAATATTATCACATCTCTTTCTCCCATGACTCTGCAACTACTTCCCGCTGTCACATACAAGTACCTGGCATACAGTAAATGCTCTAGAAATGAGTGAATTAGCAATCCTGTATGTGATGATCCTCAAGGGCAGGAGAGATGAGCCATGCCAATCCCACTACGTGCCTCTGGTCCTCCAGGCATGGCCCTGGAATCCCAAGGGGCTGTTCGGAGGCACTGGGGGTACATATGGGGGCGGGACCACTGCCTTGCAGAGGGATGCTCTGAGCCTCTACAAGGGTAGGGGGCACACAGCACACATAGGACCTGCTGGGGTGGCAAAGAGCCTGCTGGAGGAACAGGTGCCTGGTCTCAGCCTGAGGGAGAGGGGAGTGAGTGGTGACCCTCTTGGCCTGAGCCGTGAGGGCAGTGAGCAGGAGGAGCTTCTGGTTCCCCGGGGGAGGGATCAGTGTAGACAGTAGCCAGGCCACTTTAGCTCAGAACCCCACAGCCTATGACCTGTCCTCCCGGGGGCTCAATTTACCTCTAAAACTGGGGAGAAAAGGATTACATTAACTTGTACCAGAAATATTGTTTTACCATATTTAAACATGAATGTGTTATGTTAGAACGTAAACTTCATTGGATTTTTGATCTATAGCATAAAGTGTCAAAAGGGCAACTTTGGGCTGTGCTCTGAGACTGCCCTTGGGATCTGGATCTCATCCTTGACAGTTGTTATGGAGACCCCACAAAACACCTTAGGAGCACCAGTATTCTGGAGGGGATGATTGCCTTGGGCATCAGATGTACTTGAATTCCCCTCCCACCTCCCTCCATAGCTTGAGCTCACTGTTGACCTAGTTGCTGGGATCTTGAGCAGGTGAGTTTGCTCTTGGGCATTGAGGAGTGAGCCTTAGAGACTGATGTGAGGGCTGGAGACAAAGGATGGAAATAGGTCTTGCATAGGTCCCTTCCTGGGGTGGTCTGCTACAAACCCCCAAATCACCCCATATGGAGACGTGGAGTTGGTGTGACCCTTGCAGTGGAAGTGGGTGTTCTGGCTCCTTCTCTGGTTGTCTGGTGAGGGTGTGGGCATTGCTGTGCTTTGTAGGCCCAGGACTGGACTGCTCAGCCTCTCCCAGCACTCAGGAGAGGGAGGCCAACTCCCACACTCTGTCTGCTCTGCCAGGAGCCAGGCTGAGTGCTTTACCCATGTCTTCCTGCCAGCTGCGGGGGACATCTGAGAGCACATAGGGCATTGTAGAGGACAGAAGGTGAGGGTTTGAGGCCCCAGGAAGGCTCTGGCTTGGACAGTAAGTGCTGATTCACTGTTCCCAGCCTTGCAGAGACCCCGTCGCTCTCCTCTCCACTGCCATCTCAGCTTCTGGGTCAGCCTTTCTAGTGTGGCCTATCCATGACCCCAGTGGACAGACTGAGTTGGCCTGGCAGCCTGCTCCACTCAGTGGGCTGAGCTACAGAGGGAGCTTGCCTCAGTGCACTTGGGCAGCCTTGATAAAGTACCACAAACTGGGGGACTTAGACAATAGAATGGCTTCACAGTTCTGGAGGCTGGAAGCCTGATATTGGGGGTCTGAAAAGCTGGTTCCTCCTCAGGGATGTGAGGGAGGATTCATTCCAGGCCACTGCCCTGCCTTCTGCTGCTCTGTGCTAGCCCTTGGCCTGTGGCAGTCACCACTTCAGTCTTCACGTGGCATTCTCCCTTTGTCTGTGTGTGTCCAAATCTCCCCTTCTTACAAGGACACCAGTCATATTGGAGTAGGGCCGTCCTTGCCACAGAGTGACCTTATTCTAACTTAACTAATTACATCAGTAATACCCTATTTCCAAAACGGTCACATTCTGAGGTGCCAGGGGTTGAGACTTCACCATATAAAGTTTTATGGGGGACACAGTTCAACTCATAACAGAGATGGAATGGAAGTTCAAGTTCATCTGATGCCAGAAGTCACCTTTTGCTCCACCATGCTGGTGCTTCTCATATTTTGCCAATGTGTCTGCCTAACAGCTGGAGCAAATGAGATGTAGCCTATCACTTGTGTCCACTACAGGCAGTGGGGAAAGTGCTCTGGAGTGATTGTCTCCACTACCTCCCTCCCAGGACCTCTTTTCTCAGGGCCACCTCCTGCTGTTTCATGGGCCTTGATCCCCTGTTTCCTACAAGCTTCCTCCTATCTGCCACCCCCTGGGCAAGTCCAAGGTATCTTTGAGCTCCCCAATTCGTCCTAGAGTCCAGCTCCTGGATTTCCAGGCTGTCCCATAGAAGAAAGCCTGGCAGTCCCACACAGAGAGGGTCCCTATTGGTCTACTATTGAGATCCCCCGAGTGCCCTTAGTGGCACCCAGAATTGGGCACCTTTTCTGCATTTCATCGTCCCACCCATTTGTGGAATCCCCTAGACTAGGAAAGACTTCCTTCTGTCCCAAGTGCCTGGGTTTGTTGGCAGCCTCTGGATTGTGTCTTGAGGAGTGACTGTGCTGGGGACCATGTGCAGCCTCGTTTGCAGCATTGGTCAGAGCCTGGGTTTCTATTGCTGCCATTTCTGCATGCCAACTGTGCATGTCCTTCAGACCCCTGGCAGGAAAGCCTGCTCCCGTGTCGCTCCTCCCACCCCAGGAACAAAGAACTAAGGTAAGTGACCAGAAGTCAAGAAAACAGTCCTCTCCTTCCAGCTGCATCCTCCTAGACCTTGGGAGGGCTGTGTTGGTGGCTTCTCCAGTCCCCAGGTCCTGCCATTGTGGAGAATGAAATAACTTTGATCAAATTCTTCTCAAAGGGTTTATGAAAGTGAGTTGTCCCTCCTGCACAGCAGAAGCAGGGTGTAAGTTTGTCAGCATTTGTTGTGACCATGTGGGTGGTAGGCACATTTAAGGACAAGCAAGAGTGTGTGCTAATAAGATGCTAATAGCAAGGCTGCTGGAGCCCTGACCCTGTGCCAGACCAGTGCTGGGCCAGCTGCTTTCCCTGCAGTGAGGTATCTTGCTTGATCCTTGCAGCCACTCTCTGGGGCAGACTCTAATATTACACCCAGTTTACCAATGAGTAGGTTGGGGCTTAGAGGAAGTAAGTAGCTTTGACATCATGCACTTAGTAAGTGTCAGTAGGCACATTCGAACTCATGTAGTGTGGTTCCAGAACTTCAGAACAGAACCACTCTCCTGAGCTAAGTGCTGAGCCTGGGGAGGGGGGAAACTTGAGAATTTAATCAAATCTCTTAATGTCTAGGTGGGGAAACTGATGCATAGGGAGGGAAAGGAACCTTCCCAAGTTCATAAAGCAAGTTGCATATACAGGCTAGCATAATTTCACAGCCAGAGCCTGGGAATGGTGGTCAGTGAACGGCCCTTGGGCCTGATTTGGTCAGGTGAACCTTTGGTGGAGGTCCATGCTGCCTATGGGCTCCTCTGGTCTGTGGCAGTGAGGGAGGCCCTTGTTACTGCCCCTTCAGGGACAATGACAGTGTCACCACTATCAGAAATGATAGGCCACAGTGACAGTGGAGTAGAACAGGAAAGCAAGAACATGGCCTATAGCAGAGGTCACCTTCTGTCCAGTCCCAGCTGGTGGTGCCTTTATCCCCACCACCCACCCAGGGCCAGCTGTCCACATCCTGCCGTGGTCAAACTATCATCTTTCCTAAGCCCTCCAGGTCTCATTTGCAGCTAGAGCCTGAATCCCTAATGCCCCCAGCAGGAATTCTCAACCATCCTGGAGAAGGCTGGATTGGGTGCTAGAGGGAGCCTCCTGACGTCTTCACACCAAGAGCCATCGGAGAAAGTCCACACGGTGAGCCTATGCTCTGCGGAGCCTGGGCCTTGGAAAAAACTTCATGGAGGATTCATGCTGCATCTGCCTCTTATATATCCTCTTCAGTTTCTCTGCCAAGAGGCTATCTTTCCTTAATCTCCATTTTGTTATTGTGGTAAAATGCACATAATTAAGATCTACCATTTTAAGGTACACAACTCAGTAACATTTAGGACAGTCACAGCATTGCACAATCTAAAGCACTATCTTCCTCAGAACTATCTAAATTCAGAACATTCTCCCAAGTAACGTAGTATTTTCAAGGTTCATCTACATGGTAGCATGTACCAGAACTGCATTTCCTCCTACAGCTGAATAATGTTCTGTTGGACGGCTGCAGTGCATTTTGTGCATTCATTCATCTATGCATATATATTTGGGTTGTGCCCACTGTTTGGGTATTGCGAATAATGCTGCTATGAACATTTATGTACAAGTTTTTGTTTAGGTATCTGTTTGCAGTTCTTTGGGGTATATACTTAGGAGTGGAATTATGGTGATTCTGTGTTTAACTTGTCAAGGAATCACCAAACTTATCATTTTCCACAGTGGCCGCATCATTTTGCATTCCCAACAGCAATGCACAGGTGTTCTCATTTCTCTACATTCTTGCTAACACTTGTTATTTTCTTTTTCTTTTAAAAATAATAATCCTCCTAATGGGTATGCGATGACATCTCATTGTGGTTTTCATTTGCATTTCACTGATGACTAATAGTACTGGTCATCCCCTTTGGAGCAAAGTCTAATCAAGTCCTTTGTCCATTTGATAATTGGGTTTTTTGGTTTTCTGTTGTGCTTTTCTCCCTTTATTTTGAGCTCTTTCTGGGCACAAAAGCAGGGATTGCCACTTTCAGGAATTTTTCATTATTAGAAAGTCCCCACTGGTCGTACCTCTGGATGTCAAGGCCGCAGAAAGTCTGTACCTTTTGCCCCATGAAAGTCTCCCAGAGAACTGAAGGTGAGACCACTGGCTCTCACTCTAAACATTCCCAAATCTTTTAAATCATTCCTCAAACACTCTGGTTTTTTTTTTGTCAAGGTGGAAACCCCAGAAAATTAATCCTGAGCTTACTCAGGAAAGAAGGTCATGTCCAGTCTTAACACCTGTGCATTTGTTCAACCCTGAAATTATTATTTTAATTTATATGTTCTAGGAACTATTCTAACATGCCAGGGAAGAATCAGAGAACAAGACAAGACACAAAACATTATATGCCAATGAAAAGACAAATGATAAGCTGCAGGGAAAGGTCCTAAATGAAGAATAAACATGGTGTAATGTGGTAGAGAACCAGTAAATTGGAGAGTCAGGAAAGTCCTCCATGTGAGGATATAGAAGAATATTCCAGGTATAGAAACCAACAGGTTTGAAGATACTGTGTGACAATGAGCCTGGTGTGTTGAGAAACAGAAAGCAAGCCAGTGTGTCTGGGGCATCATCAAGGGGAGGGCCATGTTGCTTGCTGTGGAGAGGAGACTGGTGGAAAGTGGAAGCAGGAAGACTAGTTTGGATGCTGAAGTTCTTTGAATGGTGGCCCTGCTCCACCCAGAACCTGTGAACATGACCTTATTTAGAAAAAGGGTCTTTGCAGATATAATTGAGTCAAAGATCTCAAAATAAGATCAACCAGGATTATTTGGGTGGGCCTGAATTCCAATGGCAAGTGTCTTTATAAGCAAAGAGACAAAGAGACAGCCATGTGAAGGTGGAGGCAGGTAGAATATGGAGTGATGTGGAGGCAGGTAGAATATGGAGTGATGTGGCTACAAGCCAAGGAATGCCTGGAGCCACCAGAAACTGGAGGATGCAGGAAAGACATTGCCTTAGACCCTTCAGGGGCAGCACAGGCCTCCCAACACTTCTAATTTCCAAACCATGGTGAGAATACGTTCTCGTTGTTTTAAGCCAATTGGTTTGTGGTAATTTTGATGGCAGCCCTTGGGAACCAATACATAATAGATGCTATTGCAATAATTCAGATAGAAGTGATGGTGATTTTGCCCAGGCAGGTAGTCATGGAGATGGGGAAGTCAGGACACTTGGGATGTATTTTTAAGGGAGACCTGATGGAACTCACTGATGGACTGGACATGCCATGAGGTGAGGGAAATCAAGAGAACCTCTAGCTACAAATTCCAAATGGGTGCTCCACTTCCCTGGCCCCCCAGTAGACTTGCCAGATTTCCCCTTTGGTACTTGGAAGAATAGCAGTGCCATGCAGTGAAATGGAGAGAGCTGAAAGGGAACAGCTTAGGTGGAGTGAACCCACAGTGCCCATGGCCAGGTTAGGTTTGAGATGCCCATTAGATGTGCAGGTGCAGTTGGTGAGACATCTGGATAGATGAATATGGATTCAGGAGAGGACTTTGATGAGGACACATGTATTTGGAGAGTTGTAAGTGTTGAGGTGATATATTTTGATAGTCAGAAGACTGGTTGGGATTAGAGGGTGAGTGCCGAACGAAACAAAAGACATTTACAGATCGAGTGATGAGGAGCAGGCTTTAAAGGACATTGAGAAGGAGCAGCTAGTGAGGCAGGAGGGACACCAGGAGAATTTGGGCTCCAAGAAGCCAAGAGAAGAAATTGTTCAAAGGAGAGGAGGAGCCACGGGTCTAATGCTATTAATAGATCGAGTAAGTTGAAGACTGGAAGCTAAGTAGTGGTTTTAACAAGATGTAGGTTATTGGTGGCTATTACAGAAACTGCTGTAGTGCATGATGGGATAGAAGCCAATCTGGAATGAGCTGACGTGATGGGAATGAAGGAATGGAGACAGCCTGTGTAGACAGCACCTTCGGGAACTTTTGACCAAAGGGAAGTGAAGCAGTTAGGCACTTAGCTTGAGGGAAGTAAGAAATGGGGAGAAGGAAGGATATGAAGGGACTGGTCCACAGAA
This sequence comes from Otolemur garnettii, assembly GCF_000181295.1. Lineage (NCBI taxonomy): Eukaryota > Metazoa > Chordata > Mammalia > Primates > Galagidae > Otolemur > Otolemur garnettii. The sequence continues at coordinate 2,327,726 of NW_003852585.1, forward strand.
GGTAGATATTGATGATGTTGAAGTGAAAGGAGAGAAATTAAGGTGACCAGATGTCCCGCTTTTGCCGGGATAGTCCCGATTTTTAACAATTTGTCCTGCATCCCGTGGCATTTTAAAAAGGTCCCGATTTTTGGAAAGAATGCACAACAAGCTAGGGAACGGTGGGAGAACGGGAAGGGAATATATGGTTTTCGGCTGCCATGTGCCTATTTTGCCAGGATATGAGTCTTATATTATTTTTGTTAATTTTATAATATTAAACTTTAATAACAAATTGTTGAGAACTGATTATCGAGAACTGCTTATCAAAATTCGCATTGTTGATTAGTTGTTAGAATTCCACCACCATTGTTTGGACTTAATGAACAATGGCATTTTTTGGCCTTGGCATTGACGGAAACATTTTGTAACTGTCTCTCAGACGATACACATCATACTGCGTGCTAGTGCTAGTTAAACAAGTGATGTCAACAAATCAGCTATTCAGATAATTTAGGTAAATTATTTATTTATTTCATGAATTTAGCAGACCGTACTCATATTATTTATATTTTATAGTGGTGGCAAAAAGTCTAGTGCTGGCCTTGAAAGTGACACTTACAACTTACAAGGTATCATTATTAAAAAAAATATATTGGTAAGGAAAAGGTTAAATCTTGGGCATTAGCAAAAATCACAATAGAGAACAAATGGTTAGAAATATTTCATCATTTTGAAACAAACCATGTTCCATACAATAATGCACTAAAAATTGTGGGATACGTGCTGTCCTTACTGGGAACTAATGCTGCCACTGAACGCGTTTTTTCTACGGTAAATAAAGTGTGGACATCAGAAAAATCACAATTAAGTGTTGAGACTTTGAAAGCCATTTTATGTGTGAAATATAATTTAACAAATTCCTGTGAAAAATTTCATGACCTTTTGAACAACGACAGCAATCTACTAAAAAAAATTCACTCAAATGAGAAATATGCCAAAGAATAAAATAATACTATACATATTTTTTAATGTATTATATTTGTAAATTGTACTTATGTTGAAATTTAAAAAATATATATTACAATACTATTTTTGCATTCTATGAAAATTTTTGTTGCTCCATATAGACCAAATTTTTAATTAAGAACCACACCTCCCCCAGTCAATGGTGTCCCGCTTTACCAATGTTAAAATCTGGTCAGCTCGGCACCTATAGCTCAACCGGCTAAGGCGCCAGCCACGTACACATAAGGTGGCGGGTTCAAATCCCCAGCCCGGACCCGCCAAACAACAATGATGGCTGCAACCAAAAAATAGCCGGGCGTTGTGGCGGGCGCCTGTGATCCCAGCTACTTGGGAGGCGGAGGCAGGAGACTCGCTTGAGCCCAGGAGTTGGAGGTTGCTGTGAGCTGTAATGCCACGGCACTCTACCCAGGGGGATAGCTTGAGGCTCTGTCTCAAAAAAAAAAAAAAAAAATCTGGTCACCTTACTGTAGATGCAAGGCCTTAGGGCGGTGATGGGAATCCAGGGTGTGTGTGGAGGGGCTGGCCTTCCAGAGGCACAGGAACATGTGTCATGTGCTAACAGAAGGAAAGCAGGGTAAGTGAGCAATGTGTGAGTCTTTAGTAGGTTTTATGTCAGAGGACAAGGCAGTTCTGGTTTGATTGTTTCTACTTTCTTGCAGAGGGGTGAGGAAAGTGTCACTATTTGGTAGTGGAGTGGAGAGGGAGGTTTGAGGAGAGAGAAGAAAATGTGAAATAATTATTTGTGGGAGCAGAAAAACTTGTACTCAGAGAGTATAGTAGGATATTGGACAGTGTTGACTATTCATTTGACATTTATGATGGAGACTGTGAGGGAGTCACCAGAGTGGAAGACTGTTCCTTCAGTCCCACTGCAACTGAACAAAATTAACTTTCCCTTTGTTCTCTAGAGACTTCAGCCTCTCCTTCTTCACTGGCTCTTTCCCAGTGGCTCAAGTCTGTTCCTTCAACTCCATATCCTTCTCCAGCTATCATCTCATCTCTTCCCACTCATAAATTTCTAGAAAGAGTGGCCTACATTGGCTGTCTCCACTCCAGGATTTCTCACTCATCCCTGTCTCACCTGGGGTTTTCCAGTGAAATGCTCTCCAGAGGTAAAGATGGGAACTAGTAATGTCCATTGGATTTTAAAAAATAAATGTAACCCAAGTTATTTGGGTCCAGGAGGACCCAATTAGAGAGGAAAATCTGACAGAAGAAAACCACCTGGTGAGGGGATCGGAGCTGAAGCAGGGTGATTTTCTTCTAGTCAGGTTTTCCTCTCTGATCCTGGACCCAGATAACTTCAGTTACATTTATGTTTTTAAATCTGATGGACATTTCTAGTCCCCATCTTACTTAACCTCTGGAGAACATTTAAAATCAAATCACGGAATCAGCCCAAGTGCCCATTGACCCATGAATGGATCAACAAATTGTGGTGTATGTACACCGTGGAATACAATGCAGCCACAAAAGAGGGAGACTTTACCTCTTTTATGTTTACCTGGATGGAGCTGGAACATATTCCTCTTAGTAAAGTATCTCAAGAATGGAAGAAAAAGTATCCAGTGCACTCAATACTATTATGAAACCAATATTTAATCACCCACACTTTCATACAAATGATAAAACACAACTATAGTCCACAAAGAAGGAGGAAAGAGGAAGGAGAGGGGAGGGGAGGGGAGGGGAGGAGCAAGGCCGGGAGGGTATTGGTAGGACCTCATCTAATGTGCACAATGCAATGGTACATTTGAAAATTATTAAGAGTAGAGTATAAATGTCTTACCACAACAAATATGTAAGTGAGGTGATGGCTATATTAATCAGTTTGATGGAAACTTCCCACATTGCACGTCAAAGCAGCACATTGTACTGCATAAATGCATTAATGTACACAGTTAGGATTTAATAATAATAAAAAGAAATCCCCTGGGTGAAAGGCTCAACTACAACTGGAACTTTACCTTAGAATTGAAAAAAATAATGTAGCCTAAATATTTTTACCCTTATATTAACCTAAAATGTAAAAAACCACAAACCTAAAAAATATAAAATAAAAAAATCAAATCAAATCAAAACTCCTTCCCTTTGCTTCTGCAATATAGCACTCTGCTAGTTTTCTCCCTTCCTCTCTGGCCACCCACTGTTTCCCTATGGTCTCGTGGCTTTTTCTCTATGGGGCCATTAGATGTTGGGAGTTGAGGACTCCCTCCTAGATCCATTCTCTTCTCACTGTCTCTCTGGGTGATCTCACTCTCACCTGGCTTTAGCCCCCTCTTGTATGTTAATGACTTCCAAATTCTTCTCTCTAGTCTGGACCACACTTTTGAGGACAAGGTCCATGAATCTAACTACTTACCTGATATCTCATGTGCAATTTTACACAGGTACCTCAAGTGCACTATGGCCAAAACCAAACTCATGATCTTTTTTCTCAAACATGGTCCACTTTCGGCACTGCCTATCTGGGTGAACAGACACCAACTGCACCCACTTTCACAGAGCCATTATATATTTTTCTTCCTTGTCTGCTTACACATCTCGTAGTTATGCACTGTTCATTTTCCTCATTGATCTCCTTGAATCTATCCCTTCTCTTCTTCTCCACCCCTCTTAATCCAAGGCACCAGTGTCTCCATCCAAGACCTCTCACAGTCCTTACCTGAGCTCTGCTTCAGCTCTGATCCCCTCGCCAAGTGGTTTTCCGTACTGTAGAGAATATTATTTTAAGTAAACTATTCTGATGATGTCACCCCTTCTTGCTTAAAATCCTTCAGAGGTTTCTGGTCACTCTTATGATAAAGGCCAAACTCTTCATCATGCTCTGCAAGGCCTTGACTACTCTGAGTCTGCCTCATCTTGCACCATATTCAGCCTCTTTTTACCTGTGCATGCCACACTGGCCTTCTTTCATTTTCCTGCGCTCTTCATGACCTTTCCACCACAGGACCTTTGCATGTGCTATTCCAGAAAGAGTTCTGCAAAGCTTGTCCCTCTCGTCTCCTAGGTAATGTCTCCTATCATCCTCAGGGAAGTCTTCTTGGACCTCCACTTGACCACTGATGAGGTACTCTGCTGTGTGCCATCAGGAAACCCTGTGCTATACCTTTGCAGCACTGCTGAAACTTGAACTATTGAGCTCATTCTGGGTGTGTTCTTTTTCATGCCTATCCCTCCAGCAGACTGTCAACTCCATGAGGACTGAGGCCATGTTTGCCCACCCAAGAATAGGGACTGGCTATTCATTAAGTGTGGTTTTTTACAAAGTTCTGGAAGCTTCTAAGTACACACACACTACCCAGATACACACACAAGTATATTTACACATTTACTCTAACCCAAGTGTAGACACAGATGGATATGTGTGCACACACTGCTCATGCCTATGTCCTTTAAACTTCTGAGTCAACTTCCACAAAAATGAAAGAAAAGAAACATGAGGAAGAATGTCTTGGATTGGGCAACTTGGCCTAAAGATATGGGCTGTACTTCTCACTTGGGAAAAATCTACCCACTTTTCCTTCTTTTCTCTTGTTACTTTTGACCCAAGTCAGCTCCCTGGATAATGAGGCTAGCAAAAAAGGCTGCCTTCCATACAAATCCTGGAGCCTCATCCTAATGTCACAAATGTTGTCTTTTGAATGACTTAAGAGCAGATATTTGAAGGATACTGGGTTTCTTTTTCCCATGGGGATTGGGGAGACAGCTCTGCTGTCACTGCTATCAGCTTCTTCTTGAGGACTTGCGATCAGGAAGATAACCACGTCCCAATATCACCAGCTTTTCCCTAGGCCCCTGCTTCCCCCTAGAGAGAAGTCTGATCACCAAGCTCTCATCTTCCAGAACTCTGTGAACCCCATCCCTAGTTCCTGCCAGAGTATAGGTGGAGCCTCCTTCTCACTCCCTTTCCCTCCTGTCTTGAGACCCCCTGGGGGCCTGTTCTCTGCTCCTGACACAGAGCAAGCACTCATATTATTTTGATTCCTTTATCCCACTTCTGGTGAATGAATAAATGAATGAAAAAAATGTTTGTTGAAACCTACAGCTGTATGTGCAAGTTTACCTTGGCTATTACAGTTTGGATCATAAGATGTGTCATTGTCTCCTAGGCTCTGGAACCAGACAGACCCAGTTTTGAGTCTAGGCTTTGCCACTTTTCAGCTGTGTGGCCTTGCCAAGTTGGCAAATGTCTCTGTGCCCCAGTGCCTCTTGTGTAAATTGAGATCTGTTGAGGGATTACATGAGATACTATTGGCCAAGGGAAGAGCCCAAGCCTGGCATACAGTGGAAGAAGCAGTTCCTTCCCCATAGTTGGAGACTGGACATGTGCAGCAGCCTGGGATTGTGGTTAAAAGTACTGGCTTTAAACGTTTGCTTCTCAGATTGGCCCTTCATAGTGGGGAGCCTCGATCAGCTTACTTGGCTGGGACCACACAGTCAGAAAGGGACTGAGCTGTGACCAAATTCAGAGCCTGCAGCCTTTCTACTGTACGATGGGGCTTCTGTCCACTAGAGAAAATGAAAATATCAAGAAGTAGCCCAAACACTTCTGCCATGAAGATATTGTTTGGAAAAATGTGACTTTGGGGACCCTGCAGTTTGCAGCCTGTTCATTTCTGGTCATTCCGGCTGGGGTTGGAGTGACTGGAATGCTCCCTGGGCTGCCCCTGCCAGGTTCCCAGGCTCTGCTGCTGTCCTCTCCCCGGACCTTGAGCAGCTTGTCCCTGGCACCTACGAGCCCCTCTCTTGGGGCCTGGAGCCCAGCCCAGTCCAGCTCGGCTCTGTGCATCAAGAGTTTTGAAGAGAAGCAGCCTTTGTCAGGCTCTGTGGGACTCTCCCCTCACTTTCCCAGAACTAAGAAGGGCCAGGCCTGGGACTCTCCCAGGGTGAAAAATACTGCTCTGAGGATGTTGAAGAGGCTGGAAGAGGAGCAAGGCGTTCTCAGTCCCATCTTACTGGGCACCCATTAAAAGTGCCTGGCCTGATGCCTGCTGTGCACACAGAAAGCAGAGCAAGCGCCGGGACCGGTATTCAGTGCAACTTCAGGGGAAAAAATGCTTTAGTCTGAAAACAAAATCACCAAGCCTTTAGGTGAAATTTTCCATTTCTAAAATGTTGGCAGTGAATTCAAATGAGAAACACAGTACCAAGTATTCACAGCCCCCTTCCTTATAATAGCTTGAGTCTAGAGGAACACGAGTCTCTCTGGTGGCTTGGAGAACACAGCCATTATGTCTCCAAGGCATTCACAGTACCTGGCAGAATCATAGAGGGGTCCAGTCCACTTCATGGATGTTCTAGGGTCGTCTTTGCAGACCCTTTCAATCTCAGCAGAATTCTGCTCTGCTGCTACCTATGAGTGCATTCCCCAGGCCGCAGCAGGATTCTGTGGGCGCATGCCAGGTGCCGAGAATCGCCTGTTAAGGTCACAACAGGAGTCAAAGTGGCCCTGCATATGGGCTTAGTTTCTATCCCACTGGGAAGCCAATGGGCACGGACATGGAACGGCAAGGAGTTAGGAGGCCTGCTGGGCCGGGTGAGGCCCCCTGTGTTTTGACATATGTGTGCCTTCGGCAGAGCCTCCTTCAGAACGCAGACAACTTGGAACTATCCCAATGGCAGGTGGAGGTTACTGAGAGGCCTTCTGTACAGTTGTCCCCCAGCTGAGCTGGTAGCCCCATGTCGATGATGCCAGAAATGCCATCCCAACAGGAGGCCCAGCATTCATCTCAGAGAGGGACAGAAAACACCATGATGTGTTTGGTGGACAACTTGGCAGTGCCTCTACCCATCCCACCATGCAGGGCCTGGGCATCCTGGCCCAGAGGTTGCACTCCTGGGGGTTGCTTGTCTACTTGCTGTGGATTGGGGTGGAGGACCATGGAAGGAGAGAGTGAATTCCCTGCATTCCACTGAGACCCTGCATTTCATTTTGCAGCTTCTTTATTAAATGAGGGTGTGGCAGTGACCATTGTGACTGTGTCTCCTCTGTCTGTAGAGGAACAGCCAAAGGTGTCCCTAGGGGAGCAGGAGGCCCAGATGGCATTTTTGCTATTCCACAGCTGGACTTCACAGTCACTAAGAGTGGGGAGATGGGAGTCTACACCACTTTTATCAGCTGTGTGATCTTGGTCAAGGTCTGTACATCTCTGAGCACAAGCTTCCTCCTGTGTAGAAAGGATGTCGTGGTACTGCTCCTTGGGTGTTAGCAAGAGAAGTAAGGACTGGTGTCCCCAAGGCTCTGAGCTTGGTATCTGGGATATACCAAGTGTGTAATGGGAATGTAAATTGATATCCATAAAACTCTTTACATGTGCAAAGAAAAACTTTGCTTACCATGTCCCATGATGACTCTGTTCTTGCTCATGAGTCTCCACTGTGCGGAGGTGCCATGGTACCCTTTTAAAAGTCACTTCTGGAGGTACATGTGCCCCTTCTCTGCACTGCTTACACAGATGGCACCCCAACTGGTCTGGATCTCCAGCCCCATCCTCAGATGCTGCTGGGCTTTCATGGGCCCACCACTGTGGACATAGTGCCAACCTGACGGCAGGGGTCCTCCCAGGCTGTCGATTGGAGAAGCCACTGTCCTGACTTGTGCCTCCTCCACATACAGCTCTCCAGTCCCAAGGGGGGTGGTGAGACCCACATGCCTCCCTTCTCCCTTTGTCTTTCCATCCCTTTGGCCTGAAGTAGAGTGGGAAGGGGAAGTGAAGGAAGAACTTTCCAGCTCTTTTCCATCACCCCCCGAGTTTCCGCTGCCCCTGACATGTAATAAAGTGGCCTTGGCTCTTATGTGATCATGGGAACTGTATCAGTCAGGGTTCTACCAAAGAAGCAGAACCAGTAGGGGATATGTGTGCATATACACGCACATTACATGCATACACCTTACTTGTACACACATGTATGCGTATATAGTAACACTTCTGTAAGTTGACCACCCAGAGAACTAAACCAAATTGGTCAGCATACGGAGGTGGTCACCAAAAGGAACTAGCCTACTGTACTGTTAGATACACGTGGCATGTGACAGAGCTATGAAAGTTAGGTCTACTTGAGGAGGCAGTCAGTGAGAAAGATTCTACTGTATGATATATGTATACACACACGTATCATATATCCACATATATGTGCATGTATAATACAGAGTGTCTGTAAAGTTCGTGTGCAATTTAAAATAGTTGTCTATTTTGAGTTGCATGCAAACTTTATGGATGCTATACATGTATATACCTATATACATATATACACAGATACATACATGCCGTATGTACACATCAATTAGCTCATTTAAAGTGGACAATTCAGTGGCTTTTAGTGTATGCAGAGTTGTGCATCCATCACCATAGTAAATTTTAAAACATTTTCATCACCATAAAAAGAAACTCTGTACTCTGTGCATATACAGAGTACTCTGTACTCTTCAGCTATAACTCTTTAAGCCTTCATGCCCCCAGCCCTGGCAACGAAATGATCTACTTTCTGTCTCTATGGATTTGCCTATTCTGGTCTTTTGGATGAATTATACAATATGCACACTCCTGTGTCTGGCTTCCATCCTCTTGTAGCATGAGTCAAACTTCTTTCTTATGGCTCAATAATATTTCATTGCATGATGGACCACATTTTGTTTATCTGTCCATCTACTGATGGATGCTGAGGTTGTTTATGCTTTTCGGCTCTTAGGAACAACAATGCTATGAACATCCCCATACAAGATTTTGTGTGGGCATGTTTTAATTTCCCTTGGAAATAGGAATATTCTGTGGTAATTCTGTTATTCTTCAAGGAATGTATTTGTTCTCGTACTCCTCACAATAGCCTTATGAGATAACACTATTATTATCTCCATTTGGCAGATGGGGAAACTGAGGCATGGAGAGGCTAAGTGGTTTGCTGACCTGCCTGAGGTCCCATAGCTAACAAGTGGTGGCACCATCATGTGAGCCTGGGGACTCTGGCGCCAGAGCTCCAGTGCTTAATGGCTGCCCTGTGCTGCCCTCGGCTCTTACAGTGTGTCCAAGTCCCATGAGGCTCTAGGGTAGCTGGGTCTCTGCCTTTGGCCTGAGTCCACACTTGCTGAGTCTTCCCATTGCTGTTTGCAGGCCAGGGTAGTCAGCATGCCAAATCTGTTCTCTTTGTCCCTAGAGGGGCTTTGCAGCCGCAACCACTCAGGAGGCAGGGCTCTGGGAAGGCAGCATGCTGGGCAGGCCAGGGCTCTGCATGATGCTGTGAAAGGCCCACACATTTCCTCATTTGTTGCTGATCGTGGGCCACGTGAGTGTGAGGAGATTGATTTATCAAATCTAAAGGCAAAGCGACCCAGAGAACAGAAATGACAGTGCTGTGTTTTCATGAAGGCCCTGTGCCATGTGCTTTGTGTCTTCATTGGCCAGAAGATTTCAGTTGGCAGGAAGCCAGTGGCCATGGTGAGCTCCTGGATTATCTAACGGGGAAGCCTCTCCTCGTGGCCATATGGAATGGAAAGAGAGAAAAATCCCCTTTAGATGGAAAGAAATGGAACTGACCTGTGGGCTGGAGGTGGAGCTTGGCACCTGGGGCTGGGGCAAGAACCTGCTGCAGCCGGGGACTTGGAAAGACTTGTGCCTAGATCAACAGCCCCATGAAGACCCAACTGAGCACCTGTCAGGCATGGGCCAGCTCAAGCAACCCTGGGACAGATGAAACCTGCTACAGGCAGAGCTCTCCTATTTCGGGAATGCGCAACAGTGACATGAGATCCTCTTATGACCCCACCCGGGACAACCTCTGGGAACAGCCTTGGATACCCTCTTCCTGATGAGCAGACTGTGTTATGGCAGGTGGCAAGAACACTTATGAAGATGTCACTGTGTGTGTTCCTTGCTATGTTATCCTTAGCCCCAATTTCTTCAAGCAGGGAGCCTGGCCTGGCTTCCCTAGGCACCCCTGCCTCAGGAATGTTTAAAGACTAGCGACAGTGCCTTGTACTTCGCTTTCCTTCCTATCATTGCAACAGCAGCTTGAAACAGTGACAGAGAGTGCTGGTTGAGTGGGCAGGGACCCTAGGCAGGGAGAAGCCACCAGGAGGATAGGGCTTGTACTTTGCTGCTTCTCAGGTGCGTGTGGGGGATACCTGCTGCATTCTTACTTTTTAAGCAAAAATGTATTTTAATGGCAGGTTCCTTTAAACTCATGTATTATTGGTATGGAGCAGAAAAATATTCCCATTATTGCAATTGTGTTTTACCGAAACAATGCAACATAAAATACCAATATCCATTTCCACATCCCTTTTCCCCAGTGATTTCTGCTTCACATCCTTAATACAGAGTCTCATCTTATTATTGACTTTACAGTCTAAAGATGGATGTATGATGTGCCAAAGAATGGTCAGTCCAGTAAGTGGAACAAAGCATGTTAAAATCCAGTAGGCATCTATACCCTGTAGGTAACTTTAAGTTGTATAGGCGGGCCTGGTGCATGTACCTGTAGTCCCTGCTACCCAATAATCGGAAGGGATAAAGATCTGAGGAGAGAAAAAGACATCTGAGAAACTTAGCAGCTTGCCCCACAGTGATCCTAAGATTACTAATGGGTAGTTTTGGTGCAGTCAGTTACATTGACTCCAATTTGCTGCCACCAAGATCCTTTTTGCATAATTTCAAATTTTGTTACTACTCAACAACTCCACGTTCCTAGGAAGTATCTTTGCAGAGCAATATGGACATCTGTGTCCAATTTAATCTCCACCTTATGAACAAAACAAATCTTTAACCTCAAATCTCAGGCCCCTCAGAATTTCCCCTTCATGGAGAAACATTGAGTTCAATTTCTTCTGCCTTTTTGTTGAGTCTTATCTAGTCCTGTTGTTGGAATAACTCTTCTAGTAGAGGAGAATGGTGGTTGGTTAGGGGTAGGGGCATTCAGAAGCAGGGCAGGGGAGTGTGATGACTGATTTTTGTTGAGTATGAGGATAACCAGGCTTGGGGGAACTATGAAAAGTTTGCTTGGATCTCCTGGGCTGGAGATGTCCCTGGGAAGTCCATAGGGGGAAGCCCAGGAGATGGAGGCTCCTACATCCATTCTGAGGTCCACTGTCTACATAGACACAGAAGTGACCCAAAGCTTCCCTGTGGGTCAGGATAGCCTTCAGGGCTCTGGGTGTTCTAGGCCTCCCCACCTTCCCATCCCCCTCTTATCTCCTCTCTTTCTACCCCAGCCCCGCCCACCAGCCTCCTTCCTATTCCTCCTGGCATCCATACTGCTCTTCCCACTGCCTGGAACATCTCAGCTCTCTGCATGGCTTGCTCTTTCCCATCTTTTGATCTCAACCCAAATGAGATCTGTAGCTAAAGTGGACTGCTCCCCACTTCCCCACAGCCCCATCAAACCATGCTCTCGCCCTCTCATTTTCTGTCTTTCTGCCTGTTTTGTGTTTTCTTCATAGAGCTTAATGCAACCTGTTACTATTTTGTTAATGTATTTATAGTATCTGTCCCTTGTGACACTTTTATATGTCAACTTGGCCACGCTATGGTGGCCAGTTCATCAATTAAACTCTAATCTGTTGCTATGAAGGTCTTTTATAGTGGGTTCACCATCTACAGTCAATTGACTTTAAGTAAGGAAGATGATTCTGGAGATCTGGGTGGACCTCAGCCAATCAGTTGAAAGGTCTTACAAAGGAAACTGAGATTTCTCTGAGGAAGAAGGAGTTCTGTCTGTGCGTTGCAGCGTCAGCTCTTGCCTGAGCCGTTCCATCATGCCCTTCCTGACCATCTGTGCTATGGATTTTGGATTTGCCTGGCCAGGTCCTATACCCCCACATACATCTCCTACTACTGGTTCTGCTTCTCTGCTGGAATCCTGACAGATGCACACCGCACCCCCTGCTGACTCCAGGAGGTTGGAGACTATGTCCATGTACCTTCCTGCACTCGACACATGCATGCTGGTTGAATCACTGAATGGTCACACACTAGGAAAGTCAATTGTGTGTGTTTCTTTAGAATCTCATGTCTGCTGCCAGACTCCAGCTTTCCCTGCTGCAGGAAAAGTGAGAGATAGCAGCTTATACACAGATCGTGGACCTTGGGTTCCCAAGTCCCTGAGGCTGCCTGAGGGAGGACAGAGACCCTGGAGTCTCACATACCTCCCTAGAAACTTCTGGCACTATCTCCTGGAGGGAGTGATGGCATAAGTTGTGGAGGGAGTACTTCCCTCTAGTGATTGTGGTTTTTCTGTACCCCACATGGAAAGGCCTTCAGGAGCCATGGGCAGCTGGGTGCCTTATGCCCAAAGTCCTCTCAGGGAAGAACTTGCAGTCAGAAAGCAGGGCTCATGAGGGATCCCAGACAAGGCTGCCATCAAGATAGGATGAAGGTGAACTCTACCATGGGGAGAAGGCTCCAAGTTCTTTGCCCTTTCTTTAAGGGGCCTAAAGCCTAGCAGCTCTCCACGGGGTGGGGGATGGAGGGACCGAAGGTTAAGGCCTTGACCAGACACACCATGCTCTTCTCAGCCGGGATGCCAAGATGTTGAGATGCTGGGATGCAGGCTGTGAACTATTTATGTGCCTGCCAGGGGAAGAAACCAGAAGTCATGAAGAGGATGAGGGAGTCCTAGCTGACTGAGAAGAAGTAATGGATGGAGTAACATCTTACAGAGAGGCAGAAGGGAACAGGCCTCAGGGCAGGGCAGAGGCCAGAGGGCCAGAAGGGTCTCAGCAGAGTGTGGGCCAGGGAGCCAAGGGGCAGTGGGTTTCTGGGAGGAGGGAAGAGTCTAGTGCTTCTGAAGGGGGAATTCTGCTGAGAGTGGAAAAGCTTCCTTGGCTTTATGGCCAGGAGGAAGTTGGCACTTTGACCAGAGTACTTGGGCAAGGAGCCGAGATGGGAGCCAGACTGCTCAGGGTTGAGGGCAGCAGAGAGCTAGAGTTGGGCTGAGCAGTAGTGGGAGGTCCTCAGAAGAGCACAGGCTGACAGTGCAGGCAAGAGGAGGGCTAAGCGAGGGCAGAATGGTGGGGCCACCGCCACCAGGATGAACGGGGTGGGATTGGGGGAGGGTATTGATGGGGCTGGTGAGGCCGGTGGTGTCAGGTGGCAGGAAGCATTCAGGGAGCTGGCCTGTAGGGCAGCCTACACTGGCTCTGCCCTGAATGCCGTTGGGATGGGAAGGTGAACCCTTGGGGAATGGGGAATGGAAGGTGGAACCAGCTCAGTGGGTCAAACTCCACTTTCGTCTTGGGTCTCTGAGGGCTGGCAGAGTTGAGTGGGGACAACCGTGACTCATGAGGCTCTCAGGCAGGTGAGGTGGCCCCCCTGGGAGGACTGAGCTGAGGTGTCTACAGGGCACAGTCTTCTGCACCCTGAAGGGCAGGTTCTGAGCAATTGTCGCTGAACAGGAGGGTCCAGCCCAGAGCCAGGGAAGGGCAAATGGGCCTCCTGGTGCCCAAGCCCTGCTTCCCCTAAGCTTACTGACAGAGGGGGGCAGGACAGCTGGTGTGGTCTTGGGCAGATGTGGGGCCTGCCTGGGACCTGCCATGGCTGTGGCCCCTGAGGCAGGGGGAGCACAGAGAGCTGCTGCAGGGCTGGCTCCTGCGGAGGCCTCCCAAGCAGCTGCTGCCTGCAAGGGGCAGGTGGCATAGAGGCAGAGGGGGAGCCAGGGAATGATGCCTGGTGAGGGACACTTGTGGGATATACATCCTACAAGAAACACTCAGCAGGAAGCAGGAGGGCCTGTATGAGCCAAGTGCTGGGAACCAGGGCTTGTGGATAATGACACTTTTCGCTTCCATCCCGTCCCCTTTCGGTCTTAGACATAGCCGTTGAGGGTGCTGGGTGGGCATCTGCTGAGAGCCTTTCAGGATCTGCTGGACATGACAGGTCTGCCTTAGAGCAAGCGCCTTCCTCAGCCCCTAGAAGCTGTCATCATGCTGGAACATTCTGTGCCTTCAGCATGAGGATAGCCACTCTCTGCCATTTATGGGTGTTCAATTTTGACCACATCTGACCTCAACTATTGCTTTAGCTGCAGCCTGACAGTACACAGAGGGTGTATGTGTATCTCACTTTTGGGGACATGTGCCTTCTTCTGTGAAGTCCTGCTTCCTGCCTTCTAGGTCCTGGCCACCTCATGGGAGAGGGACAGATCTCAGCTGTCTTATTAGGGTCCCCTATCAAAGGAGGCCTGACCACAGCCCAATTCGAAGCCCCATGGGAGCCAGCCACCTTGCCTTCATGGATGTGCCCTGAGGGTGAGGTGCCCAGGAGTCCCCATTGTTTTTACACAGTTTAAACTGGGAAATGGCCACCTGCAGCAAAGCCACTTGCTAGGCCAAGGCCTCCCGGTCAGTGAGGATCAGGAGCTGGTCAGGATTTCAAGGTTGGGACTTCCAGGGTGGGACAGCTGTGTGAACCCAAACACTTTCCTTCCACTGGTTTCTTGGACCTTCCCCTCATACCTGTCACACTCACACCTCAGGCTCACTGAGCTCTCCTGGTTCCACCCCTCACAGTGAACAGGCCTTGGGCCAGCAGCAGGGGTAGGGGAGGCCGGCAGACCCTCCTTTCCTGGGCTCCCACACTGCAGGGGTGGCTGACTTTGCGAAGGGAGAGTATTTCATTCCCTCATGCAGCAGACATGCTACTGGCACCAGGGTCCTTCCACCCTGCCACAGAGCCAGTCTCCAGGGGTGCCTCTTACATGGGGAGGGTTGCATCTTTAATTGGGTGTGTCAGGCTCTTTCCAGAACTGCAGGAACCCTGAAGTTTAGGTTTTCTGCTCTTCTATGGTTTGTGGTCTGCATAACCTCCCTGGATTTCTGGGGCCACATACAGATAGCAAGGTGACAAAGTAATGAGCTCAGTTCTGTTCCCATCACTTCTCCTCCATGCTCAAAGGTGGCAGGGTCTGGCTGAAGAAGGGCAGTGTGGTGTTAAACAGGAATGTGGTGCAGGGAGTCTGGCTTCTCAGCACAAGTTTCCCCCGCCCTTCCCCTGGGGCAGACCTGTTCCCTCTGCTGCATCCTCTGTAAACTGAGGGGCTAGGGCCAAAGTTAATGTGCTTCTGAGCCATGAGGCGAAGGTCCTGCAGATCACCCTATACAAACTGCCACTCTGCCCCCGGGGTGGGGCATCTTCCTGACACACAAGACATGGAGCAGCCTATGTGGATGTGCTTTGTAGGTACTGAGTATTCCCTGGAAAAATGAAAACAGAGGCACTTTTCTCCTGGCTGTTTATTACAGAACGAAGGAAAAAACGCACTGGCTGGAAACCGATGCCAAATTTCAAAAGTAGAGGCAAAATATGAGGTGGCAATTAAAATGTGATTACATAAAGTCTGGACACTGAGAAAAGTTTACAGGACAGTGGGTGTGGGTTTTCTATAACAGACATTTAAATATACATGACTATAATTGCAGAGAGAAACCATCAAAGACAAGCCCCAAATCAACTATTAGTGTTTACAGATTTTCTCCCCAAACCAGAGTCTTACATCAGAATAAATACTGAGACGCTCTCCCCCCAGCACCGGCTCACCTTCGTCCTGCCAGGGTGCACGCGAAGCGTGCACCTTCTCTCTGCCTGGACCATAAAAGGTAGGAGGCCACTCCAGGCCCTCCAGGTGGGCTGCTTGGACAGGGCTCAGCTCACGGCTGTCTCTGCACCTTTCCCAAATGTAAAGGACTCCCTCAGCCTCTTAGTAAAGTGTCTCTTGGGCACTTAAGGACAAAACAGCTTCTTCTATAAATGCTCATTAAGAAAGAGCTAGCAGAGACTGAAAGGTTTGCAAAAGAGATTAACAACCACACAAGGCGATAGAATTTTTAGTGAAAATGGAAATAAATGGCCAAGTGGTTTTCTATTTGGCATTTGTCAGTTTGCGCAACACTTCTTGGTCACATCCACATTGCTCACTGCATCAAAACCGTAAGGGACTCAGCCACCTAGCTTAACAAGTATCACTGGAGCGAACAACACAGTCTGCATATTTGTAACAATGTATAATAAACACAAAACAATGCATAATAAACACAACTCTACTGAAACAAAAGCCGTCACTTTATTTACAAAGTCACAAAATGAAGTATAAATACTTCTGTTATTAATGTTTAGGAAAACCATTTACAAAATTTTCAAATATGTACAAGTAGCTTGAAAAATCGCCAGCTTTCCATTTTGTCACAGGTAAAGAGAGGGATTGGCATGGACTTATGTTACTCAAATGGTAATGAGGAGACAACTGCAACTGTCTGGGGCCAGGTGTGGTTTGCTATGGCTCCCGTCACTCCCTAGACTGATGGCAATGTTGGGGCTTCTATGGGCAGCCTGTTCAGATTTCAAGCTCCCCAGCAATCTGGGTGAGGTGGCCAGCATTTTGTGCTGTGGCATTTTGGGCAGCAGCATGCTGTTCCAAAATGTCATCGATCAGCCTCAAGTTGCATACCCAGTCTTCACCTGGGCTCATGCTACAGTCTTTGAGGAGGGCTTCAGTGAAATCCCCCTCACTACAGGCAGGCAGTGACATCAGATCCTTTAGTGGGGGTGGGGCTGGTGGCTGGGGCTGGTGCAAAAAGTTGCCTGCACGGAGCTCAGCGGGAGTACAGGTTCTATTGAACCTGCTTGGGAACTGGCTGGCAGAGATGGCAGAAGCAGCAGCGGCAGCGGTGGCAGCAGCAGCAGTAGCAGCCACATAGCTTGGTGGCTCGATGCCTTGGATGGGACTCATGGAACGGAAGCTGGCCGTGCCCTGCTGGAGGGACCTGGTGGTGCTCAATACAGGGACAGGGCCCCGTACTGGACTCTGCCTGGGGCTCTGGTTGCTCTGCAGTTTGAAGCTGGAGTTGGCTAGGGCAGGACCACCCTTCTGGCCAGGCCTGCCTCCTGGGGCCATCTGATTGGGGGGCACAACTGCCTGCTGTGACAGGAATGCTGGGGCTATTGGTGGCACTCTCATAGAAGCCTTGGCAAAGATGGAGCTACTATCAAAATGCTGCTGAGTGCTATTATCTACTTGGCTTGGGTGTGGTTCCCTTGAAACTGCTGTGGTTGCAGCTGCTGCTATAGCGACCCATGTGGCATTGTTGAACACAGTGGGCATTCTTGGCATACTGGGCTGTCTGAGCTGGTGGGGACTCAGGGCCTGGCTGCCTGGGAAGCTGGGACAGGACCCAGGCAGGGGCACTCCTGTGGGGTTGGTCTTGGGACTCTGCATATGCTGGCAGACAGAGCCGAGTCTTCCCAGGGGGTTCTGGCCAAAACGGGAGGGCACGGGAGACTGAGTACTGGGGCTTAAAGTTCTGTGCTGCTTCCCCGGAGTGGGTGAAATCACGCCCACGTCCTGACGGCTCTGGTCCCTGCCTGGTGGCATCATTCCTGGACTTAGATTGTTCTGAAGGTGTCCAGTTTTTGGTGGCATCATGTGCTGGCTGGATGGGGGGGCTGCCTTGGTCCGGCTACACTTGGAGGTGACTTGTTCTTGGACGGCTGCAGAGAGAAATAGAGATCAGTTTTAAAGGCATCCTTTACTCGGGGTCCCTACTGAGCCTCCCCTGCTACCCAATTCCTCTCACCCCCTCTCATTTCTCTGCCCTTGGCCTAGACTGCCCTCCCGACTTCTGCACAGATCCCCCACGTCTGTGCTTACCAACACCCTATCAAGAGCAGCCCACGCTGGCCTGAGGTGCCAGCTGATTTGTCTGCCTCTGCAGGTAGAGCGGGTCTGTGTGTGCTTCTGCACGTGGTGCCCTGTCCAACCCTTGACACACGGTACATATTTTGCAGAAGGAAGAAAGGGGCAGGGGTGGGGTGGCTTGGGAGAATGCTAACTTGGCCTTTCAGCTTCTTCTGCACACAAGGGCAAATGTGGTAAGAACAAGTGTGGACAGTGTTTCATTCCCCTCTGCACCCCCATGGCCGAGACGGCCTAGACAGCCTCTGAGCCCACATCTGAGACTCGAATGTTTGTCTAGTTAAACTTCAGTGGGATTCTAGAAGTTCACATTCCAGAGAGCTTGGGGGTGGAGAGACATAGGGCAGAGGACAGAAGGGCAGACCCTAGGTGCCTGTGGTAGGGAATGGATTTCCTCAAGTCATCATGGCAGCCTACTGTGGCCAAGAGCTCTTGTAGACTATCATTACTGGTACTTGTGGAGTGGAAACTGAGGCATGTAGCAGTCATGTGGTTTACCCAAGGTCAGGTAGGGGACAGTGCAGCGTGGATATAAGCCTGGGTCTATTGGACGCCCCCCCCCCATAGAGTATGCTCTTAACTACGAATACCTGTTTTTCCTCTGATAACTGTGCCTAGGTTCTTTTACTATCATAGCCTGTTTTTCAAATAGGTTGCAATGTAGCCTTGGAAGATTAAACCCCAGAGGCTGCCTGCCATCCCAAAACTTTCCTGTGCTGTTCCTGCAGCCAAGTGTGCCGAATATGCCACTTCAGCCTGGGGAGGTGGCACACAGATTGGATTAGCATCAGGCCCAAAAGGCCAGGGTTTTTGCATAAGAACGGGGAAGCAATAGTGGGGGCTCCCAGGCCAGTTCTAAGTGCTCCCTGGCCTTGTTCAATCTCACCCTCCTGGCTTGTAAGCATTGCTTACCTCAGGACTCCTTGGCTAGGCTGGAAGGTCCATGAAGCAGAACATGTGCCTGGCATTTTTTGTTGTTGTTGGTTACATTCATAACTACCACAGAAGGGTGGGGACCCCTGCTATCTGTGGAGGCTCTGAAAGCCCCCGACACAGGCTTTCTGGAGCAGAGCCTCCCCAGCCCTTTTCCATTCTGACACCTGATGGATCCACTCCAAATGCAGTGGAGCATCCACTCCAAATGCAGTGTTGAGAATTTGTGTGGGAGAGGGGAAAGGCAGGCTCAGAACCCTGGGGCTTGTCCTTTCTCATTGAGAATAGCTCCTTTAAGGGTCCTGACTCAGTTAAAGCAATTTTTTCAATTAAACAGTGATTCTGGAGTCATTTAAGACTGGGCCTTCCATTGGGACTCTCCTCTTAGAGTTGGATGAACTGCTTTCACTGTGAGAGATCCAACCTGTGTCCTATTTAACTGACTTTCAGATTTCCTTCTTTCCCTCAAAGCTTCCAGGAGCACAGACAGTAAACTGCTTACTCTGACATGAATTCTCACCTACCTCCATGGACATGCCCCCGTGGGAACACTGACCTAACTACTTACCTTGAAATTGACTCATCTGTTGGGCGATATATGCACTCCGCTGTTCAGGGGTCATTGCCATAAGACCTGATCTCTGCTTCTCTTGCTAAACAGAAGATGAAAAGGACACATTAGGTTACAGCCTCTGAAAAATATTAGCCTTGGGTAGGATCACTGTGTGGGGACCTAGGACTTGGCTTTGGTGTAGCAGAAAGCATGAGTGAACACACCAACACACACTCACATGCATGCCCTCCCTCCTGAGCAAAATTCCACAGGTATAAATAAAAGTAGGATTCTGCACCTGGGTTAAAAAAAAAAAACAAATTGCAACAGCATAGGATGGGGCAGGAAAGACAGAGCTTAATAGCAAGAGCACACAGAAGAAAGACTCAGGCATTTGGGAT
This sequence comes from Otolemur garnettii, assembly GCF_000181295.1. Taxonomy (NCBI): domain Eukaryota; kingdom Metazoa; phylum Chordata; class Mammalia; order Primates; family Galagidae; genus Otolemur; species Otolemur garnettii. Next base: position 2,347,301 of record NW_003852585.1, read on the forward strand.
GTCTGTCTGCTCAGGATGGGTCAGCAGTGAGATGTGGTCACCAAAAGAGCAAATGTAACATTAGGCTGCATTAATAGAAGCAGAGTATGTAGAAGGAAGAGGCGACAGTCCTATGCTACTCTGCCTTCGCCAGACTATGCCCACAGTGCTGACAGGAGCCTGGATATGCCCATCTCAGGGAGACCCAGGCAGGCTGTGTTCAGAGCAGGCTAAGCAATGAGAGTTGGGCCTGGACTTCTAACTACGGAAGAGTGGCTGAGCAAGCCAGGGCAGAGCAGACTCTGGGCTGTGTGGCTCTGCCGGGCTGTTGTGGGTAAAGGACCGAGCCTCGTTCCCGGTGGTCCTGGCATGAACGGCTGGATAATCACATGGTCAGGTGGACACACTGTCGGACACCAAGAGTAGCCAAACACTCAGTGCCAACATCCCCCTCCCTTCTCCTGACTGGCTGCAACTTGGGCCACTGGGAGGAGCTTCCTGTCTCCACCTCAAAGCTGGAGGAGTGGGCAGGGGAGGAGCCAGGCTTCAAGGCTTCAGTCTGGGATCAGCCCAAGGGTCACCAGGGAAGAACATAGTGAGGAGGGAATCAAATGAAAGCCCCAAGGCCCAGGGAAGACATGGCTTGCTCTGAGAGCCTCAGCCAGTCAGTGCCAGGTTGTGACTGGGGCCTGGGGCAGACTCCCAGCCCAGCGTTTGAAGCCTCACCCTATGTATTAGGGGTAACCAGGTGTCTCTGCTCATTGCTGCCCTCACTGTCTCCTTGTCAGTGACCAAGGCAGTGTGTCAGGGAGCACATGCCTTGAGTCCCCCCCCCCAGGTGCCAGAAAGACTTGGCTCTGCAATGTGGGTTGCCTGCGCAGCGCCTGCTTTTCCAGCAAAGGGCTTCTGGGCAACCCTTCTCTGAGCTTCTGGGGCTGGCGTGGGAGGGGTGAGGGAGAGGGCTGGGCTTGGGAGTGTGCCCAGCTCTCAGGCCTGGCTGCAGTTCTTGGTCTCAGTTCCTGCCAAGGCAGAGAGGACAAACACGTGGCACTGGGAAGACTACACCAGACTCGATTTCGCTGGACTGGGCTTTGCTTTTCCACCCCGCCCTTAGTTGCTTCCTGCCCAGCCCTCGGCTTCCCTCCCCTCCTATCCTCTCCATGGGGCTGCTGTGTGGGTGTGGGGGCTGTGTCTCAGCCACCCGTGGGGCTATCTGGCCATGGTAGGGGTGCAGGCCATCTTCATGAGCGCTCAGCATACTGAGCACTTTGTGCCCGTGTTCCATGTCATGTAGCACCAGCCCACATGGGCACCCAGGAACCCAGGGGTCACTTGAGTGCCCAAGGCCAAACCACCTGGACCTGCCCAAGGTGCTCAGGGTGGGTAACCATTTCTGAAGGCAGCTCTTCTGCTCTGCCCCTTGAGCCTTACACCAGCCTAGGACATCATGGCAAAAGATGTACAGTCCCCAGCTTACTGATGTGCATCTGAGGCTTAGAGAGGTTAAATGACTTGTCCAAAGTGATGTGGCTAGGGAAGTCCACTGACTGCAGACTGGGTGCTTCCACTGCTTCTGGGCACAGGTGCCTGTGTAATGGGCCAGGTCTTCACCGACCCTAAGTCCCTCCCCACTGGTTGTCCCATTTGCTTCAGCAAATAGCACAGCTGTACAGGGGTAGGCTGGAAGCCAGAGAGTGTGACCCAGGGAAAAGCAGGAGAAAGGCAGACAAGTGCACAGGGATGGAGAGAAGGGGGCAGGCCTGAGGCATCAGAGACCAAAGGAGAGCCTGGGCTGGGTGGGCTTCAGAGGGTGCTGCAAGTCTTCATCTCAGGAGGCACACACTCCAGAGCACCCCACATTCAAGGGAAAGGCTGGTCAGTGGCATCACTCAGAAATTGTCAAGGCAAATGGCCCTGTTGACGTTTAGCCTGGTGCTGGTGGCCAATTCTGCAGGACCCCTGCATCTGGAGTACCACCAGTACCACCAGTAGGGGTCTTCCATAGGCTCTTCACCCTCATTGGGGAGTCCAGGGGCACTGCCAGTCCTCTGCTTCATCCTGTCATGTTGTCCCTGGCAAAAAGAGCCATGGCATTCTCTCCAGGCCTCCCCAGGAGGCTGCTTCCTTTGTTTTGCAGAGGAGGCTCCCATCCTTTGTTCTGAATCAATGTGCTCTAAAGATAAGCCCCAAGAAAACAGTTGTTGCCTTTTGACACTGACAATTAGAATCGTTGGAAAATGGAGAAAACAGGAAATGACAAACGGTTTCAGTGACCAGGAGGAAATGATGGCTGAAAGTTGCTGCTCAGTGGCTGGGACACTTGCTTTCTGGCCTCTCATGAAGGATGGCTCAGGCCATGTGGGTTTTTATAAGCAGAGTTATGGATTCTGTTTTTTAGGGCCACAGTTACTACTGCATTCAGTCCTCTTGTGCCAGGTGACACTGACAAGCGGTACTTGCCAAGTGGGCCCTGTGTGAGCCCAGGTGTGCTTCTGTCATAGTGGCCACCATGGTGAGCCCAGGCCTTCAGCCAGCCAGATGTCTCCCAGAGAACTAAGGCCCTGTTCTTCCTCCATCACGTTCCCTTCCAGCCCCATTCAGACAAAGGGCCACCTTCATAGACAGGTCTTAGCCAAGATGGCAATCTGGAAAGTCTTGGGACTGCCTTTCTGGAAGCTGTAACCCCCTCCTTTCTCTGGGCACTCATGGAAAACTGGGCCCTCCTCTCATCTGACGGGCTGGAGAGAGGTAAAAGGCCAGGCCAGTACAAATCCCACCTGCCGGCACAACTGTGCTCAGAAAAGGGCCCAGCAGCAAACTAGGCTGGGCACTGAACCACCTTCAACAGCCACCACATGCTAATGTCTCTTGTCCACTCCAAAGCAATCACCTGAATGCTCATCTGTCACCACTGCAGGGGAAGAGCCGTCTCGTCACTGATTTAACCATGGAATCAGGCTAATGGACTATCTAATAGGGGCAAGGCAGAGGGCATTTGATCAGCAGTAAAGGCCCACAAAAGGCTCCTCAATTCCAGCCTGATTCAGATGGAAGTTCCTGGCCCCATGGTCCCCTGCAGGACAGCATTCTGACTTAGAGGGAGGTTCAAATGAAATTGCTTCTGAGGGATGGCAGGGAATGAGGCCTTATTTTGTAAATACGGAGGGAGGGATAGAGGAAAAATCAGAGAGAGAGAGAGGGAGAGAGAGAAGGAGGAAGAGAGGAAGGGGATGGGAGGAGCGAGAGAGGAGGAAGGAGAAGGGACAGAGAGGGAAGAGAGGGGGAGATTAACCCCCACCACTAGGGAAATACTGTCTCCTTGCCCAGTAGACACTGCTACATGAGTGCCCCCATATAGAGGCAGCCTGCAGCAGATGGTTCATGAGCTCTGTAGATTTGTTTATTACTCCTCAAGGAAAAGCACCTTTTTTCTAGGTTTTGGAAGAGAGAATTGGAAATAACTCACCCACCGTCTGACTTTTCCTTTGATGGCATACTACATGAGAGCCATTTAATAATCAATATCTGCATTCTGAAGGCTCCCATACCTAGATGTGTGGGCACCCCCGAGACCCATGGGCTCTGGCTGGCCATGACCCATGTACAGAGGCAACACAGACACTGCTGCCAGAAGGCACTGGCAGAAACCTCAGGTCAAGGTCTGGGACCCTGAGGGAGGACTGAAACCTGTCACACCACTGTCTACAAAACCTGGACTGATATTGACCTGCTGGGGTCTTTCTGTGGCCCTCTGGATCTCTGGTGCAGGAGCTGGGGACCTCACCCATAGTAATGGTGCTGCCATTAGGTGTGAATTGGTCTAAAGGTATCACTGGAAGCCTCACAATATAAATGGCAGAGATCTGTGCAGGTCATCCTTTATACCCCCATTTTCTCTTTCCACTTGAATTAGGACTGTGTAAACTCTATTCTAACTCCTCCTCAATCTTGGTGGTTTCAGGGCTAGTGAGTCTGGGAAGGGCTCTGTTTAAATGCTGGGAATGGTCCCTGGGCAAAAGAAAACAAAGGTCTTTCTAGTTTCCCTTTCTTCTTCCCCAGCAGTGCCTGTGTCCTCTGTCTCAAACTGACTCATAGGCTGGACTAACAAGGCATTTAGTCAATGCAAGGCCCATCCCTGAAAGCCTCCCAGGTGGCACCAACTTCCAGGGTTCTTAGAGAAGATGTTTGGGCCACAAACCTGCCCTACCCCCTCGCCCCCCACCTCTGGCTGGAAGGCTTTGGTTTGGGAAGACCTACAATAAGGAGTGGGAGAGGAATTCTCGGGGCCAGCTAGCTGGGCTCCTCTCCTTTGTGGCTTCCGAGGATAGGGAAAGGCAGGGAGGACCAGGGTGGAAACAGTGACATGCTGAGCGGACGACGTCTCTCTGTGTTGCTAATTCTGTTTCCCTGGCAGTTTTATGCTGGACAAGCTTGCTTTGGTTTCAGCTGAAGAATGAGCAGCTGAGGAGCACTGTGGCTGAGAGGGAGAGAGAAAAATCAATAGCCCTTGAACGGAAAAGCACTGCTCATTCTTCCGGCCAGGGCAGGCAGGATAAAGAAAGCAAGGCTATATGCACCGAGGCAGAATTTCCATTAAAGGCCAGAATCCTGGGAGGCCCTTTCAGCTCGATGACCATCTTCTGATCACTATCACTAAGAAAATGTTCATGTCTCTAGTTTTCTGTGCAGATCGGGCAGACATCCTGTGCACATCCATGCACCAGAGCAACGGCTCCACGATTCAAATGAAATTCTCTGCGAAGGCCCACTCTGGCCCACTCACAAGACTCTGAGGCAAGTCAAGCCACACCTTCTAGACTCTAGAAGCTAGAGGACAAGCCAAACTCACAGCCCTCTTGTACAGGCTTGGCTTAGACTCCTGTTGCCAGCTTCCCCCTCACTGCCAGTCCTCCAGTGGGGCAATCCACTTTCCCATGTTTAGGGTGCGGGACTCCTGGCTGGGGTGCAGAATCCAAGGCAGATCACTGGCAAGAGAGGCAGCTCCACAGCACCCACTGGGTGTCAAGCAGGCAGGCCTTGGGTGGGGCACATGGAGGTGGTGAAGCACAGGCCCTGTCCCCCTTGGGCTCCGGTCTGACCATAGGAATAGACAGGCAGATGACAAAAGGGGTGCTGGAAGGCGTGCAGCAGAGGGCTGGAGCAGCTCACCCCGGGCATCCCCTACTCATGTCCCTGGAGGTGACGCCGAGGTGCCTGGAGCACTCTGCTTGCTGGGGTTGGCCCTTTGCCAAGGAATGCCAGGGAGAAAGAGAATAAGCAGGGCTAGAAAGCACTAGAACTCCCTTCTAGGTGGGAAGAGCTTTACCTTCGGAGCTGTCACCTCCTGTGTTCCTCCCAACAACCCTGTGAGGCAGGCGGGCAGGCTGAGCAGGGACTGCGCCCCGTTGACAGATGAGGAAAGCGAGGCTCAGGGGGAGGTGACTTACCTGCAGCGTCGCAGCTAGGCAGTAGTGGAGCAGGCACCTGCCTCCAGGCCTTCGGATCCCAGCTGCCCCAGGGCGCTGCCTCTGAGGTGCTGTACGAGGAGGTGACTCGGGCCAGCTCATGAGCAAAGGAGCTGCTGGGCAGGAAGGACTCACTCCCCAGGGCCTGGCAGGATGGGGGCTGTCGCCCGAGGCTGACCTGGGGGGGCCTGGCTTCCCCAAGCTTGCAGGCTTTGTCTACATGAGTCTACAACAACCGATTGAACAATCCATCACAAAATGCTTCTGACTGACCTGGCCACTGCCCTGACCGCCTGCCTAGCTGGGTCATTTGGGTGTAGACACACCAACTGGTTTGGTGAAACAAAACCAAACACTTTGTGGTCTTAGCGTGTCTTGCAAGGGTTACAGACTCCTTTGAGACTCAGTTAAAAACTATGGTCTCTCTCCACAGAAGCAGCACTTACAGTGTCTCCCTCTTCCCAGCCCACCAACATTTTACATTTAATTTTAGTTTTTTTTCCTCTGAACATTTAATACCCATACGTGGATCTCACATGAAGAATCCCTACTTTGAACAACCATTGTCTTGTTGAAAATGGGAATAAAGCTAAGTCAGCTGGTCCACTGGCAATGACTTTGACCAATTCCAGCCCTCCCTGCCCCACCGACCACCCTCCACAACATAGCACATGACTTTCGACTGGTTTGTAGGTGTGTGTGTAGACATGCTGAGGAATCTGCAAAACCAAATGGTCAGTGCAAAACCAAACAGCCAGGTGTACATCTCACAACTGCCAAGGCCTAAAGTGCAGCCCTCACTACACGGCACCCCACTAGGGCCCCAAGGTTTGGGGATTCATATGAGAATGGGACCTCCCCTTTCCATCATGTTTTATAAGACAAGGATTTCACCAGAATTGAACATAGGACCCAATTCTTTCAGGCAAAGGCAATTAAAATGACCTTATGCTTGATATCTGTGTCAGAGAAAGCTTCAAAACTCAAATGGGCAGCCGAGACAGCCCCGGCACCCTGCGAGCACGTCAAGCGCTTACCAACAGTGGTGTCCAGGAGAGGCAGGGGGAAGTCTGCCTTGATGGGAGGTGGTGGTTCTACACGGAGCAGCGTCTTTACTGTCTTGCTTTTGATAACTGAGCTAGCTGTGAGCGTTCAAGTGTCCACTATCAAACGCTTCAGTGGAAAAGGAAATACTTGCTCCCCCAATCTAAGCTAAACAGTTGCAGGAGCAACTGTTGGAATCACTTCAATTCATTGCAATAAACACTTACTAAGTGCCTATTGTCAGCAAGTCTCTCCAATGGATAAAAGTCTAGTAGATATTTGGAACCATTTTTGGAAATAACAATAAAAATCGCCACCGCTAAATTTATTGAGCATTTGCCAAGCTTCAGGTATTGATTCAGGTGCTTTAAATTTTTAATTCCATTCCATTTTTATAAACAGTCCTCCATGAAGCAGGGACAATTATTGTCCTCATTTTATAGATAAGGACTGAGACCCAGAGAGGTTGACTAAGTTGCCCAAAGTCACACAGCTAGTTAGTAGCAGAGCAGGGTACGAACCTAGGTTTGCCTTATTCCTGAGCCCACATGTAGTTTACATGTGTGTGTGTATTAGGTCTTTAACTCCTAATACAAAAAACAAGTTTAGAAACAACTTTAGCAACTGATAAAATATACCATTAAGAAAACTACAGGCAAGGTTTTACATGGCATACATGGGTGCCAGACACATTTTTAAGAACAAATTAAAATATTTAAAAAATAGGAATAGGAAGACAACCAACAACCAGGACAGTTTCAGAAATGACACTCACTCACCCTCCCAACTCAAACAACAACAGAAACAAACAGAAAAACCAACATGAAATCATCTTAGCAAGTGAACTCAGTGTACTTGTGAAAAAGACTTCAGAGGGCTCAGGGCCCCTCCCCTTGGGGTGGCTCATTAGCACAGAGCCGGAGCTCAGTGGCCATCTGCAGTGTCATTTCATCCAGCTCCAACTGTCCTTGCAGCAAGGTCATGTGGGACATGGGCAGAAACATCATGCCCACCATTTCCGACTCTACACCTGCATACCCAGCTCCTTGGTAACTTTAAACATTATTTTATAGCCACATTGGAGTTTTTAAGATCCCAACATGCAAATATTACTTGGGTTCTGATTACACACCTGCTCCATGATGACACATTCTAAAAGCAATGAATGGGGCTTATGTGTAGAGAACCGAGGCGTTTTAAGCCTGTGCTCAGGAATCCCTGGTAGCTTTGTGTGACTTGTAGGATATTAGTGATGGGTCAGGAAACAGGGCCCCCATCAGCATTAACGCACGCTCGCAGTGTCTCAGTAGTCTATCAGGCAGAAAGAAGTGCAGATGGCACATGGAAATGACCAGAGGCAGGAGATGCCCCGATGGTGTGGGCAGCTCTATTTGAGCACTCATGTAAGTGGGGCAGGACGGGAGTAGGTGCTTCATAGACGAAAGCAGTCCGTAGTTCAAAAATGAACAGTTAAGAGACATGAGGTGGATGAGGTGCAGTCTTGACTCTGACCGACTGGGAGCTTTATAGATGATGCTCATTGTTTTCTTTATTTTATTTAATTAGGAAAAAACTTGCTTATCTCACCACTCTGCAAGGGCGAGGTCCAATCTCCAAACAAAAGGTTGTTCGGGACAGTTCAACTTCTTGAGGTTTCTAAATGTAAGTTAAATCCATCTCTAACTCTGGAATTATGGAACATCTCAGATAAGCAAGCAAATCACTGATTGCTGGGCATGATCACCAGCTCTTGGACTGGCTGATTCCACATTATCCTGAATCTCACAGAGTTAAGTCATGGGACTGCAGCTCACACTCATCCCCCTAGACTCTGGGACACCCACGCCTGCCATGCTCTCCAGGTTGGCCCAGGTTCCCTCCCCCTGAAAATGCTCCTGGGCTTGCACCAGATTAGAGATACAAAATACAGCCTAGTAAGCTCCACAGTCAGGGTGCTCCATCTTTCTGCCTCCCTTGCTCTCTGCAGCCAGGCTGTGAGTTCCACGGTGTCATCTACTCTAACCTCCAGTCACACCCATCTCTTTGGTGTGTTCAGCCCTCTGTGGTTGTGCCCCTTGGTTTGCCCAGTCTGAAACGCCCTTTCTTCATGATCCCACTCTGGGTATCCTGTGTGTCCTCTGAGATCTAGCTCCTCTACCCTGGAAATTCTGCCTCTCCTTCAAAATCCAGTTTCTGTGGCTGAATACCCTTGGCTGATTGAACATTTCTGCTAGATCAACTCTTAATCATCTCTAAGCACTTGGGAGATTATAATCCTGTGAGCATTGTACTGGTCACATTTGGGCATGAACATCAGTGATAAACTGAGCCTTTACTCCCTCTTTAACACAACTACTCATCCCTTTTGAACGCTGGTGGGTTTATAAAACCCTTGGAGGAAAAGCCAGTGATCCTAATCATTTGGTGAAAATAGCATCAGCTAACACATCTGTGCTAGGCACTGGACTCTGCACAGATGTGTCCGTACTTTACAAGACAAGGAAGTGGAAGTGGGGTTGCTCAGCCCACATAGTGGCAAGGAGGGCTACAGAAACCCCTGAGTTTGGAAGTGCATGGGCTCTGTCTCTGTGTGTAGAGAGGTTCAGTCAGGGCTCTCCCTTCCTTCCCTCTGAAATAACTCTGTGTTCTTGCTATCTTGTGACATTTTGTGCTACCTGTGGCTCACATGGGCTCTGATGCAAGGAGCTCAGGTATGACTAAACCCTGTAGATATTCAGCAGCTTTGCAAGAAGTGGATGACTGCTATGACTTTTTTAATTATTGACTGGATAGGATATTGAGCCAGCCTCCTCTGTGGTGAGACAGAAAGGGGCATACATTCATTTGCAATGTTACAGCAGTATGCTCTAATCCCATTGGCTTCCAGAAACTTGTAGATTTCTTCACTTTTTTTTTTTTGAGACAGAGTCTCACTTTGTCACCCTCTGTAGAGTGCTGTGATGTCACAGCTGATAGCAACCTCAGACTCTGGGACTCAAGTGATCCTCTTGCCTCAGCCTCCTGAGTAGCTGGGATTACAAGCACCTGCCACTTGCCTGGGCTATTTTTAGAGACCCGGGTCTCACTCTAGCTCAGGCTGGTCTTGAACTCCTGAGCTCAAGTGATCCACCCACCTCAGCCTTGCAGGATGCTGGGATTACAGGCCTGGCTTTAGATTTCTTGACTTAATCATTTGGGGAGTTCAGGCTATGGATCCCCGACTCCTTCTTTTCTTTGTCTGGTGTTTACTAACCATGTAACAGAAGTGAACAGAAAGAACCCTAGAAAGGGAACTGGAGACTTAGTGGCCATGCCGGAGACTCTCAGAGTCCACAGGCCTCTGTGGCTGGGCTGACCTCAGAAGCCAACACCAGTTGTTCAAGTCACTAGCGAGGAGACCATGCTAGGGGATCCAGATAGCCCAAAGAGGTAAAGGGAGAGCTGTGGGACAACCTGGATTTGGGGGCAAGTTCCAAACAGAGGTGACAGAAGACAACTTTGTGAATTTGAAGTAATGCACCAGGGAAACAAGAAAATGTAATGTGAATCAAGCTTCTTGGCCTTTTGCTTGCCATTACTCTTCTTGGCCAAGTGCAAATGGAATTTCAATATGGCACCAGCATGCATCTATTACCGATAATACGGGAAAGCTATACAACTCAAGCCTGAGATTTTGTAAGAAATAGAACCTGGAAGTGCTATTATAAGCAGCGCTGTCCAACAAAACTTTTTGTAATGATGCTGAATCATCATCCCAGAGGAAGAGAGTGCTCTAGAGCTGACAGCCACTGGCCATGTGTGGCAATGGCACATCTGAGATGTGTCTAGTGTAACTGGAGAACTATATTCTTAAATGTATTTAAATTTAAATAGTCACATGCGGCTACAGTACTGGAGAATGTCACACTTTTTCATAGGGAATCTGTGGTCTCAAGGCCACACGTGGCCCCAGATCCCCAAGTGTGGGGATCCTCAATTGAATCCAAACTTCACAGAACAAATCACTTTATTAAAAGAATTTGTTCTGTAAAATTAGGACTCAGTCAAAAGGCTGCCTTCAGAGACCTGGAAGGCCACACGTGGCCCCAAAGCCGCAGGTTCTCCACCCCTAGCAGGCTCTGGAAAACAAGGGTCTGGACTTGAATCATGGATTTGCTGTGTAATCGTGGGGAAATTATGTAACCTTTCTGTGCTTTAATTTCCTCATCTGTAAAAGGGCATTAATAATTATACATTATTCACAGAGTGGTGCAGGTTATAGGCTTAACTGGATTAACACATGTACAGCAGCTGGCATGTTGTGTGTCTGCCAGGAAGGCTAATTAGTACTAGTATTAATTAACAATAATGCCCTCATCATGTATCTAGCACTTCTACAATGTTCCAGACTCAGTTCTATGAATTTTACACAGATTAGCTTAAAATGGGACATGTTGTTTTAGGTGTGGGCTGGCCAACATACTCAGCATTTAATGATAAATGATGATGATGACATTATAAATTCCTACTGAGAATTTACTCAATATAAGGCACTGACCTCTTTCTAGAATTAATTTCAATGGACAATCCTCAAAACAATCCCAAGGAAGGTACTATTATGATCCCATTGTAAAGATGAGAAAACTGAGGCACAAAGAAGTTAACCGACCTTCTCAAGATCACTTGTAGTAAGTGCTAGAGCTGGGACTAGAACCCAGGTATTATTTGATTTTAAAGCCTGTGTTCTGAGTTTTGCACACCAGCTGAAACTTTTATTATTGTAGTAAGCAGGCTACCTAGCAGCAAGAAGATTTTGAAGGGCTGCTAGGGTTCCACAAGGGTGCAATGGTGGCTGGACTGGCTACTGTGTGAACCAGGAGTTCTTTTCATTTTACATTGACTGTATCCTGAAATGAGGAGAACTCCAAGGTGCTGGATTTGTATAATGGCATATGCAGTACGTGGGGGGGCGGGGGGGCAGATAGAGTTCACTAAAGAAGTTATGCAAAAAACTCTAGGGTAGCACAAATCCCATCCATTTCTTGGACCTGTTCTGTAAATTTGCATTTTGTAGAAGTTTTCTTGGACTGGGTATCTATCCCCCATGCAAGGGCTAGAGGAGTTTGAATTTTTTTCTCTATAAATGTATATAATTTAACTTTAACGTTTCAAAGTTTAAGTGTTAGGGCTTACTAAAATTGACCAGGTCCAAAATCAAGTTCACTTTGTCACTTAAATTCTCAGACTTGGAATTTAATCACAGGATTAATTTCAACTGGTAAATTGCTACTTTGCCTAGGGGGGAAAATAACCCAATAACACCAAAAGGTAATGTATAAATCAATGAAGACACAAAGGAACGAATATCTATTGGACAGTTAACTCCCTGGGGTAGTTTGCAGAAAGTTTCTACTATCTCATGATATGATGATGGTGGTGATGATGATAATAGCGACCATGTATTGAACATATGTAACACGCCAGGCACTAAGAGAAACATTATAAATTTTATCTCATTTAATCCCCTATGGCAAACCTGAAAGATGGGTACCGTTATTATCCCCATTTGACAGGGAAGAAAATAAGATTCAGAAAAGTAAAGTAACTTGCTCAAAGTCACATGGTAAGTTGGCAGTAAGTGGCAAAGCTGGAAGCTGAAGCTGGGTATCATTTACTCAGAAATCCAGGCTTTTAATCAGACATACTAAAAATGCTTCAATATGAACAGATGTTCAAAGCACAACCTTCGTGCTCATGCACATCCAGCTCACCACACCCTCCAGACCCCAGTTTCCTTGATGTGTCCTTGCTGGGTACAGTAAGCACTGCTGATAGGCTCTGGGGTTCCCAGGGAGCCATCTGACTAACCACCATGTTCAGGCAACTGAGGAAGGGAGTGGCAGGATTTCCTTTGGAGACTTCTGGATTTAGACAGTAGATTTAATGTATGCATCTAAATTCACTGCCTCCTAAAGCCCCAGCACAACTACAATAAGGGTATATGTTTTGTTTTATTTTTAATGACAAAATTCCACCCAGAGAGAATAGGAGAGGAGATGACAGCACCATAATTTAGGAAGCTAAAGAGTAGATAGACCAGGGCTAAGGGACTACGCATTCTTAAGAAGGCTGAATCTCAAGACAGCAGAGGGAAAAGCTGAAAAGCCACTGGGCCTGTGGGGCTGAATCATCCTTAGGCTCAGGAATAGCATCCCCAGTATCCTCCAACTGGGAGAAGTGGGAAGGGGGTATGGTCAACACGATGGGATTGGGCTAAAGCTGCTAAAGAAGCAGGTGGATCTCTGGATCCCCTCTCTGACTCCATGTTTCTGGGCATATGCTTCTCCCCTATTCTGGCAGAGGTCTGGCTTGACCTTCCAGTTCCTGTGGGCAGCTTGAAAGCAAAACCCGAGGGCAGCCCAATCCCTCTGACCATATTTCTTCACGTCCAGTACCATGTCCACAACTCTGCCAGCATCCTGATGGTGGTGGGTGCTACACGTTCCCAGTGTCATCGTGCGTGTAGCCACTGATTTCCCTGAGAGGGAAGCTGCAGGCAGATGATGACCAGGGACTGTTTAGCCTCTCCACTTCCGGAAGCCTTCCTCTAATAGTGGCTTGGGACTCTCTCCTTACACATCTAAGTTATGCTCACACTCAGTTTTTGAAAACAAAGCAATTGCATGTTTGAGCCTATTAGTAAGTGATGAAGCTCATGGAAATACTGCATTTCGACATGCTAATCAGGCGTCCTCAAACTAGGGCCCACGGGCCACATGCAGCCCGCCTAAGACATTTATCCGCCCACCAGGTGTTTTTGCCGCTGCTGCCTGTCCTGCTTAGCAGCCGACTCATCCCAGGGCCGGCAGTCCGGCCCTCCAACGGTCTGAGGGACAGTGAACTGGCCCCCTGTTTAAAAAGTTTGAGGACCCCTGATGCTAATGGTGGTTATTTCTGGATTATTTGTATAATATATGTTTGTGTATTTTATTATCCCACAAGGTTTGTGTTTTCTCTCCTCTTTTCTCCTTTTCCAAGTTTACTACAAAAAGCACACATTACTCTGGTAATCAGGAAGTCATAAAATGTATTAAAAAAAGCCAAAGTCCCCATCTAAAATTGAAGCTAATGAGGATCAACACAAAATAGATGAGATGAGCCATCTGTTGAAATCTATGCAGAAGATAACTATGCAAAGACATTGGCGACATGTGTGATCTAAGCAGGATGAGGTCAAGCTCGTCAGAGTCTGGGGTCTATTTCTCATGTTACTCCATGGGAGCCCAGATAGTTGTTATCTCTGGGAGGTGGATGGGTACATAGGGGTGGGGGGCTTTGAAGATATTTTGAATGTTCTATTTTGGAACATTTCTTGTTGGTGGGTATGTGGGTGTTGGTTTTATTATTATATGTTTTATACAGTCCTTTGTATGTATAGTATGGCCTCTAAATTCCTTTAGATAAAGCCAGAAATCATATAAATAGAAAATATGGTGCTATGTCAAAGGGAACACTCACATTTATATGAAATTATCATCATTTAGAGGTTAAAAAAGTCACTTTGGAATTTTGGTCTTCTTGTCTATTCTGAAGCAAATCACGGCTCTTCCTAGAACTGTTGGGGCTGAGGGGGTCAAGGCTGCAGGGACCTAGCTCAGCACATTCTTCACAGGAATGTTATTGCCTGTTATTGGCTCTCTGAGCTCTTGGTAGGAATACTAGTCCTATTAACAACCCACACAATGGGAAAGGATATTTGCATATTTTGAATCAGGCAAAAGCTTGATAACTAGGATCCATAGAGAACTTAAATTAATCCACATGAAAAAGCCAAGGGATTATATCAATGGGCAAGAGACATGAATAGAACCTTCTGTAAAAAAGACAGATGAATGGCTAACAAACATAGGAAAAATGCTCATCATCCCTAATTATTAGAGAAATGCAAATCAAAACCACTCTGAGATATCGTCTAACCCCAGAGAGAATGACCCACATCACAAAATCTCAAAATTGCAGATGCTGGCATGGATGTGGAGAGAAAGGAACACTTTTACACTGCTGGTTGAAATGTAAACTAATACAACCTTTTTGGAAGGAAATATGGAGAACCCTCAAAGAACTCAAGCTAGACCTCCCATTTGATCCTGCAATCCCATTACTGGGCATCTACCAAGAAAAACGAATCCTTCTACCACATGGACACTTGCAGTAGACTATTTATCACAGCTCAATTTACAATCACCAAAATATGGAAACAGTCTAAATGCCCCTCAACCCAGGAATGGATTAACAAGCTGTGGTATATGTATACCATGGAATACTATTCAGCCATTAAAAAAGATGGAGACTTTACATCTTTTGATGGAGGTGAAACACATTCTTCTTAGTAAAACATCACAAGAATGGAGAAGCAAGAATCCTATGTACTCAATTCTGATATGAAGACAACTAATGATCTAGTACACAGTGGGGAGTGGGGGAATGGGAGAACAGAGAGAGGGAGGGAGGGGTGAAGGTGAGGGGGTCATAGTGTGTGACACACCTTTTGGGGGTGGGAAACAATTATAAGAGAGACTTTACCTAACAAATGCAATCAATGTAACCTGGTTCAAAAAAAAAAAAAAAAAAAAAAAAAAAAAAAAAAAAAAAATCTGAGCATGTTGAATAATACCACACCAGTTTATCATCACATATGGCCATTGTCTGCTGTTAATATGGTGTTAATGTTTTGGCTATTTTTATGTATTATAAAACAATATTTTTGTGTCCTATTTGCTTCAAGTATATATTGTACCATGTGTTGATTATATTGTAATAAATAATATTTATTAAATATTAAACAACCCCATAAACTAAAGGGCCTCAAATGCTTTTCTAACATCACACACACGTCAGCTATGGAGACCAATAAAGTATCTCAAGAATGGAAGAAAAAGTATCCAATGTACTCAGTACTATTATGAAACCAATATATAATCACCCACACTTTCATATGAAAGATAAAACACAACTATAGTCCAGGATGAAGGAGGGAAGGAGAGGGGGAGGGGAGGGAAGAAGGTGGGTGGAGGGAGGGTAATTGGTAGGACCTAAGGTGTATATTGCAAGGGCACATGTCAAATTTATTAAGATTAGAGTATAAATGTCTTAACACAATAATTAAGTCAGGTGAAGGCTATGTTAACCAGTTTGATGTAAGCATTCCAAATTATATATAAAATCAGCACATTGCATCACAAAAATACATTAATGTATACAGTTATGATTTAATAAAAAAATAAATAGCACAAACTTAAAAAAATTTCAAAAAAAGAAAAAAAAATCATGATAACAGTAAGGCTCCTCCCTTCACCTTAGAATCTATCTTGTATGTGTCAACTTCTCCTAGAAGGGCTTAATGCAGTTCCCTCCCTGGGGGTATAAGTGTTTGTAATAGGGGGGAACTCTTGAAAACTGAAGCATATGAAAGTCATAAGTCTTTGATAATGGGATCCCAGACCTGGGGTGGGAGTAGGTATTTGGGGGCAGGAGATTACATCTACACTCTTTAAATTCCATCACTACTTGTCATATTCATTACTCTTCCATCCCTATGAATTTTCTGAAGTTTACTTCATATCAGGGGAGGGGAAGGGAGTAAATTTTAGAAACAGAATTTATACCAAAAGATAAACGCATTTTGTTGTAACTGGAAGATTAAAAAAAAAAAAAGGAATATCAATCCTTCCTGGGTTCAGGATTTGGGGTCTTCCTTATTCCCTCAGATTGTGCCCACGTAGACACTCAAGTAGGTATCTCAACTACAGATGATTCTGTGCTTTCTTGCTACTCCTCTCTTTTGGGGCAACCTGTCTGGTCTCCTTCCTTCCCTACCTTTATGGGAAGGAGACATCATCTGCTATCACTGGGGGGCTCACCTTCTGTCTTCTACTTCTGGCCAATTTCATCTCCTTGGGGCCAGTGCCTCTTCTTACCATCCTAACATTTTTCATTACCTAAGGAGAAATGAGCATTCACCTGGGCAAGTCATCATTCTCTGCCAATGAAGGAGAGATCCAATGGCTTGTTCAAGATGGTCACACAAAGTAAAGGCAGAGAGTCCACGAGTCAGCAAGACCCATAGAGAGTATCTTTCTCACTGTTTTGTGCAGACTCCATCTCTGTGTGGAGCCCTGGAGTCCTACCCTTTGAGAAACACTGTCTGAAACCAACTCCTCACTTGGTAGGTACGGACATTGAGACTCATGGCAGGACACAGCCTTGCCTCAAATCAGAGCAGACTAGAACTCATCATGCCCAATTTTCAGTCCAGTGTGCCTTGTTGTGACCCCCTTATTCTATAGGCAGTCAGGAAGGGAGAAAAGAAGGGTGGAAGCTAGGGTACATGGCTTTGGTGCACGGCCTGGTAAAAATAGAGCTATACAAGAAGCAAATGCAACAAAGGAGAAGAGGAGGACGTGTCCCATACAGAGTTGGCCTTTTTCAACCACAGTTTGATTCTTACTGAAAGTAAAACTGGGCACCCTGTATTTCCGAGTTCAGTAATATTGGGAAGCCACTGCACCCCTATCTTATTCCCCAGGGCTGTGACACTGCAAATGGCCCACAGCCTCAGTGCCTTGTCCTGGCCTCTTCAAACTGCATTTGGAAGAGAGGACAGAGGCTTTTGAAGGTCCACATTAAAACGGGGACAGAATAAGTGAGGTGAGAGATCCTTGATCGTGAACCAGATGGAGGGATGGTAGCCAAATGCTAGGCTTCCTTTACATCGCTAGTCTAAGGCTCTGGGATCCCTTCCAGGGCAAAGCATTAGGCATGATTCCCCCTACTAGCCTCAACAGTGATAGGATACAATTTCAGGCAGCTGGGCATTTGGAATGCAACCTCTCTAATCGCAACTGGGAATACTCTCCAGGGACCCAGTAAGGCCCCAATGATGTATACCTGGAGGTAGCAGCCTAACCAGAACCTCAGCACAGTTCCACCTGAGATGCTCAGATCAGTGACCAAGAAGGGAACTCCCTTTTCTGAGTCCTGGCTCAGCTACATCTCTCTCTCTCTCTCTCTCTCTGAAATGTCTGTCTCCATTTTTTTGTCCTATCAGGAAGCAAGAGCTCTCACTGGACCAGGCTCTGCCAGAGGTCAAGCCAGCTTGGTACCCAGCTTCTCCCCACTGTCCCCCATCTCCCAGTCATTATGCTTCTCGTTTCTCCAGAGCCATTTCTTTCTTTATGGGTCTTCTGTTTCTTGCACAGGTATTTTAGTCATAAGCATCTATAAATGGCTTCTTAGGCCAGTTTAAACCAACGTCAACAGCAGGGCTCTGAGAGTTGTCACACAGTGGCACAGAAGAGGGGGATTTGGAGGACATTTTCGTCCACTTAAAACAAAAAGCCAAATGTCAATGTCTCTATTTTTGTGCCAATACTATGCTGTTTTGATCACTATGGCCTTGTAGTATAGCTAAAAGTCTGGTAGGGTGATACACCTGGGCTTTGTTTTATTACTAAGAACTGTCTTGGCTATATTGGGTTTCTTCTGGTTCCATACAAAATGAAGAATTATTTTTTCCAATGCTTGAAAATATGATGGTATTTAAAAGGGGATGGCATTGAATCTGTAGATTGCTTTGGATAGTATAGACATTTTCACAATGTTGATTCTTCCCAGCCATGAGCATAGTATGTTCTTCCATTTGTTAATATCTCCTGCTATTTCTTTTCTTAGGGTTTCTTAATTTCTTTGTGGAGGTCCTTCACCTCTTTTGTATATTCCTAGGTATTTCATTTCTTGAAGCTACTATAAAGGGAATTGTGCCCTTGATTAGTGTATCTACCCATAAGAAAAAAAATCCTTTTATCATAAGGACATTTATGTTAGACTGTTTATCACAGCTCAAT
Source organism: Otolemur garnettii (assembly GCF_000181295.1). Classification (NCBI taxonomy): domain Eukaryota; kingdom Metazoa; phylum Chordata; class Mammalia; order Primates; family Galagidae; genus Otolemur; species Otolemur garnettii. Next base: position 2,365,671 of record NW_003852585.1, read on the forward strand.
TTACAATTGCCAAAATGTGGAAATAACCTCAATGTCCACCAACCCAGGAATGGCTTAACAAGCTGTGGTATATGTATACCATGGAATACTATTCAACCATTAAAAAAGATGGAGATGAGAGGAGGGGCTAGATGGCTGACTGGAGCCAGCTTTCAACAGAAGCTCCCATCAAGAGGGAAGGATAATGACCAGAAAGTACCCAATAAACCTGAAGACTGGGGGCTGAGCTGAGAGAGAAGAGTAATAAATGCATATCACCTCTGCTTAGGCAAGCTGAGACCCCAAGAAAGCAAATTTCAGCTGAGACTTCAACCCAGAGTTACTGATCCACTAGGATAGGACAAAGACCAGCTGAATACAAGACAGAGCCACCTAACTCCACCACACCAAGCAGGTCCCCAGAGCCTCAGACTGTAATACTGTACAGGTCCTTTGCAAAGCTGTAGGGGAAAAAGCTACAGTCACCAGCCCCAGATCCTTGGCAAAGGGCAGGTTAACCACAACTCCAGGAGCCCCCAATCCAATTTCACCTTACCTGCCCATCTAGCCAAATGGTGAAAAATAATCATGGGGCAGAATCAGTGGAAAATCTCTGGCAACATGAATAATCAGAGTAGATCAACTCCCCCAAGAAATGACAAAACAGACACACCAAATGATCCCATTCATAAACAAATGGCTGAGATGTCAGAAATTGAGTTCAGAATTTGGATGGTAAATAAGATTAACAGAATGGATGTAAAGATGGAATTAGAATTTCAAGGACTAATTCAAAAGTTGTCTCAAGAATTCAATGAATTCAAAGACAAAATCACCAAAGATTTCAACACATTGAGGCAAGAACTTGCAGCCCTCGAAGATCTGAGAAATACAGTAGAATCCCTCAGTAACAGAATGGAGCAGGCAGAAGAAAGGATCTCTGACATTGAAGACAAAGCTTTTGAACACTCCTAAATGCTCAAAGAGGAAGAGAAGTGGAGAGCAAAAACAAACCATTCCCTGAGAGAATTGTGGGACCACTCCAGAAGAGTAAACATTTGCCTTATAGGAATCCCTGAAGGAGAAGAGGTTGCTTTGAAAGGCCCCGATGCTCTATTCCAAGAGATAATCGAGAAGAACTTCCCATACAAGGCAAGGGATTCTGAAATCCAGACAGCAGACTATTTCAGAACCCCAGCATGACTCAGTCCAAATAAAACAACTCCCAGACACATCATAATTAACTTTGCCAAAGTTAATATGAAGGAGAAAATTTTGCAAGCAGCCAGACATAAGAAAACTGTAGTCTACAAGGGGAAGAATATTAGAATGACTGCAGATCTCTCTGCTGAAACTTTTCAGGCAAAAAGAGGATGGTCATCAACCTTTAACCTCCTAAAGCAAAATAACTTTCAACCCAGGATCCTGTATCCAGCTAAACTGAGTTTCATTTATGATGGAGAAATTAAATACTTAATGACATTCACATGTTGAAGAAATTTGCCATCACTAAACCAGCTCTCCAGGATATTCTCAGACCCATCCTCCACAATGACAAACACAGTGCTCTACCACCAAAGTAAACTCACTCAGAAACTTATGATCAAATTCCAACTTCCAGAGTGGCAAAAGGATTAAAAATGTCCACTGGACTTTAGAAAAACCTGTTAGAAATGCAAATGTCTAGCCCCTGTCCATACCTACTGAATCAGAAACTCTGGGGGTAAAATATACCAATCTACATTTTTACAGGTTCTCCAGGGCACATTCCAATGTGAAACCACCAGTTTAATCCAACCCTCTCATTACACAGAATAGGAAACTGAGCCTCTGAGGAACATGGAGCACCAAGCCCCCTGGCTGAGCTTTGCTAGCCCTGTCCAGCAGGATTTCAATGATGGGCCAGTGACCACCGTGTGCTGCTTTCCAACTTTCCTTTTTCCCAGTTTTTTTTCTTTTTCCTGTCCTCCCACTCTTTCTCTGCCAAGGTGAACATGGTGGCCAGGGGTCCCTGGAACATGAAGAGCCACCTACTGACCAAATTCTGAGGATGGCACATCATCTGGGCTTTCTGGATTGGAGCTGGATCCCTTTGGGGAGGGAATATGTCTGTTTCCCATAGGGGTGGGGATTTGGGAGGTGTATGCATAGGAAGGAGGGAGTGTATGGCTGAGAGTGGCCAAAGAGATTGATTATAGCAAATACTGTTGGTTGTCAACATTAAGCCTTCCTTTTTCCTAATACCTTCCCTCATTTTCATTCAGGCGGCCCCACTTGCCCCATGCTGCCAATACACTTTGGGAGAATGTGACTCTATCCAAGGTTCTCGGGGCGGGGGGTGGGGTGGTGGCACTTAGCTTGCCTGATGCTAGTAGGCATCTGATCAATTCATACTAGCAGGCCCAAAGTTCTGCAGAGCTTTTGGGAAAGAAAGTTCCTTGTTATTCTGATAAACTCTAAAAAGTCACTCTCTTGCTCTCTGAATGTGGCCAGCAGAAAACTTGTAGCCCTGGAGTAGCTGACAGTTCTTATGTGCCCACAAGGGGGAGCCAGCCTCAGGATCAGGCCTGCACTGAGGAAGGCTGAGTAGATAGGCAGAAACAGCATCATAGGCAACACTGTTTATTCAAAACAACCCTGAAGTCTGCCCAGTCCCTGAGCTTTCACTTACAGGAGTCAGCAGTCCTTTTTACTGTTTAAGCCAGTGCAAAGTAGGCTGTCTGCTGCTTAGTACTGAAAACATCCTAGCTGATAAAGAATCTAGGCTAGCCCCTCAGACCCCTGAGTTCATGAGTTCTGCTTTATTAATTTTCTTTTCCTTTTTGAGTCTGTCTCACCCTGTTGCCTGGAATAGAGGGTCGTGGGGTAAGTTGCGTGATCATAGCTCACTGCAACCTCACACTCCTGGGCTCAAGTGATCCTCCTGCCTCAGCCTCCCAGAGGGCCAGGATTATAGGTGTTAGCCACCCGTGCCTGCCCATGAGTTCTGCTTTAGATTTTCAAACTCACATTAGAAAGCACCTCATTTCTAATCATGAAGCTCAGAGCCTGCTGAATCCTGCTTAGCCTTAAGTCATGTTCTTCTACCAACAGACCAGTTCATTTGAAGAGAGAACTCTAACACACCTGAATGGTCTGCATAATACGCTCTGGCAAATACATCTAGTGCAGATCAAATATCAGAATCCTAGGCTCTTCATTCAGATCTCAATTGTGGTACTCAAGCTCTTAAATATGCATTAGTTGAATGTGATACACATTTTAGAAGCAATAGTATAGCTTAACCACATTAAGAATTTTTGGATCATATTCAATACTGATGCAAATTTGAATATGTACTTTGTGGGTTTCTGTGAAGAAAATAATTGATGATCCAAACTGGAATTCATCTATAGAAAATAGGCAGTACAAGCTTCTAAAAGCAATTATTGGCACCAAGCTCCTGAATTTTTAAATCCCTTAAAAAGTCCAAGAACATACCAGAAAGTCAAGATTTGAATTTGGAGGTAATAACTGTAAACAAAAGTAGAAAAAAATTAAAAGCCTGTAAAAGATGTTGCTGAGGGGGACGATGATGGCTCTAGAAGCAATTGTGAGGGTTCATTCTCTTTCTCAGTTCCTAGTCCAATATTACATCAAAAGCTTTATGTACAGGGAGAGTGGAAAACAGACACAAATTAGCCTTCAGGAGCCTCTTTACTGAGGGCAAAGATACAAGTTGGACTTGGGGTGGGCAATGAACTTTGGCAGGGCAGGTAGGGGATGTGGCTACCACTTGGCAAGTGGGATGAGGGGGGTGGCAGGAACTAAGTGGATTGTTAGAAAAAAGATATGTGAACCTCTGGCTTTCTTTCCTACCAGGCCACATGCACTTGGCCTTACTCACCCAGAGGCCATCACTCCAGTGCTCTGTGCTCAGTTCAGAAGCACATAGCCAAGACAGGGGCAAAGAGTCAGAGGGAGGAAGGAAGGAGACTCAGTAGGAACAGCATAGTTGTATTCAAGTCTATGAAGGGCTCTTTAACTTTGGGGGGCATATTGGACTAGAATATTGATGTAGCTCAAGGTTTTATAATTTGCCTCAAAATGGGGCACAGAGAAAGATTCTTACTCTAAACTAAATGTCAATATATATTTGCCAAGTCATAGACAGATTTCTCGTTGGCAGCAGGGACTTGGAGAGATCTGAGCCTCTGAGGCTATGCCGTCATTATGAAAGCTGACTAACACAGTCTTATCTATGGTGGAGTCCTTGGACATAATCTTGCCTTTTGCAGTTCAGGGTAACAAAAGAGCTTGGAAGACTGGTGCTCCCCATGAATTCCCCATGAATTCAGATGGAACTGATATGGTCAAGGTCATTGCCAGAGGGTGATCTTTCAATTCCATTCAGCTCCTTTCTGGGTAGGGGGCAGGTGAAGGAGTCTCCTTAGGATGTAATCATTCTGCCAGCAAAGATATTTTGAAGTTAAATGTTAATAAAGCAAATAAAAGAACAATATGGCTGTCAAAATGACAAAATCAAATAGAAACAAAAACCCAAAAAGATAATTTCCACAAAGAATATAGAATCTGTATTCATGAACTAGTAAAAGAAACCTCCTAGGCTAGGTGTGGTGGTTTGTGCCTATAATCCCAGCACCCTGGGTGACCCAGGCAGGAAGATTCCTCGAGTTCAGGAGTTCAAGACCAGCCTGAGCAAGAGCAAGATTCTGTCTCTTCTAAAAACAGAAAAATTAGCTGGGCATTGTGGTGAGCACCTGTAGTTCTAGCTAATGAGGAGGCTGAGGCAGCAGGATCCACTCACACCCAGGAGTTTGAAGTTGCTGTGATTTATGACACCATGGCACTCTAGTCAAGGCAACAGAGTAAGACTCTGTATACAAGAAAAAAAAAAAAAAGAAAAGAAAAGAAAAGAAACTGGTTATTTTTTTAAGACCCATGTTGGGAGTTTATTCAAATACAATCAAGTGTTCCTATAAGTTTCATTTTAAGCATACCAGAAAAGCATATGTTGAACAGCCTTTGGAACATGCTCACTTGATACTGCGCTAGTCATAAAGAAACAGCAGTGTTATAAACACACTGTGTGTAAGTGAAGGCCACTCGCTGCTCTGAGAGCTGACTGAGATCGATTGGTTTATCTTAGGAATATTAGTGCTGCCTACAGTGGTATGAATAAATCTTAACTGGAGAAAAGCAAAAAAATCACTGGCCTGAATTTCTAAGCTAGCTTTTTTTGGCTTTTCTTATCAGGCACCACTGTCACCCTGGTATGTGAAATGGCCGCCAGAAGTCTTGTTTTGTCCTTGTAAATTGCATTAAACCGTGATGACAACAGCAACAGCAACAGAACCACAGTGCACATTACTACTGGCGGTGCATAAGACTGCGTATTATTGGAAGTTGAAGGGATCGTGCATTCAGACGTTGCACAAGCACTGTAGAAGGAGAAGCTTAACCAGTCTGGAGAATTGTGTTATGCTCAGGGGTACTGGCCCTGCATGCAGATGCCAAGCTCTCCTTCCTGCCCAGTGGAAGAATGCAGGAGTCTGTCAGGCTTCTAAGCCATGAAGACCCAGAGCTTCTATCAATGATTACTTTAAAATGCTCAAAATAGTCTCTGGAACTTACTATGCAAAAGCTAGCAGATGTAACTCCTTCATTGGTTCACCCCCCTGCACTCTTCCACTCATTCCTTCAAAGCTTCAGCTCACGTTTACAGAGTTTGGTAAGATATCTTCCCGTGCCTGCCAAGTTCACTGCCAAGAAGGGGAGCAGACAAGAGATGAGACACAAAGAATTCTGATGAAGAAGTGGACATCACCAAGCCCTGAGAGGCAGAAACCAGAAGTGTTGCAACCTGGGGCATGAGTGTGGACACAACTACCAGGTGTGCTACTTTTCCAAAAGTCATTTGAGCATTGGTCAGAGGCCTCCTACTTTCATGTTAGTATCAGGGCCTCAGGAGCTGGTTCTTTCTGTAGTTGAGACCTTCTTAACCTTTTTCAGAACTCTATCCCAAGGCCTAGCACTTGTTCCGGAGGGACAATTCGCATGGGAAGCCAGTCGGAGATGATGAGTCACTAGTATGGTTGTGTTGGCTCCTGTATTACTCAGCAAACCGTGAGTCATCCTGGTGTTTCCAGACTCTCGGATGCACCAGAGAGCCAGTGAAGCAAGTGGGCTCTCTTATCCCATTCGGAAGCAGGGATAATGTCCGTTTCTATTTATAGTAACCTCCATGCTCCCCCACCCACATTTTGTCATTTCTCCAAAATGCCCAGAGAGGGACAGCCATTTTGCTCACTTTACCAGGAAAGTTATTTTTAAATCCTGGCTGTGCCCATGTGTTTAGAACACGTGCACTTCACTAAGACATGCAGCAAACCCAGATGGCCCACACGACAAGCTGAGTGGCCACACCGGCAGAAACACTCCTCCCCAACACAGAAAACAGGCGGCTCAGCTTGTTGCTGCTTTTCTTTTGCCCACTAATATTATTAGACAAGAAAAGACTGCTTTTGGTTAGGGGAGGATTAGAAAGTATTTTAACACTGCAGTCTTCTTTATTGTGGTAAAATATAATAACTATAGCATCAAATTTACTATTTTAACCAATTTAAGTGTACGGTTCAGTGGAATTAAGTACACTCACAATGTTCGGCAACCATTACTAGTATTTATCTCCAGAACTCTTCCCAAATCAAAACTAGGTCCTCATTAAAAAGGAACTCCCCTTTTTCCCTTCCCCCAGCCTCTGGCACCCACCCTTCCACAGTCTGTCTCTATGGATTGGATTTCTCTAGGGACCTCATGGACGTGAAATGATGTAGTATTTGTCCTCTTGTGGTTCACTTATTTCACTGAGCAGAACATCTTCAAGGTTCATCCATGTTCAGTATGTGTCAGCATGTCCTTCTTTTTTGAGGCTGTGTAATATTCTACCTTGTGGACACAGAATTGACAGAATCCTGACTTGCTTCCCCTTTTGGCTACTCGAACAGTGCTGTGAATGCTGACGTACAGATACCTGTTCAAGATTCTGCTCTCAGTCCTTTTGGATATATACCCACAAATGGAGTTGCTAGATATGGGAATTCTATGTCTAAGTTGTTGAGAAACTGTCAGGTTCTCCACAGCAGCAGCAATTCCCACCAACAATGCACAAGGTTCCAATTTCTTCATATCCTCATGGTCACTTGTTATTTTCTGTCTTTCTCTCGCTCTGTGTATAATAACCATACTAATGGAAGTCAAAATTTTGGTGTTTGAAGATGGGAAGTTAGGAAGCTAGAGTTGAGTGCTTTGCCTGTTCACATTTTCCAGAGCTCTTCTTTGAAAGGGTTGCCTGATAAAGGGAAAGGGTCATGGAAGCATTCCCACCTATTCCTGCTTAGGGATGGGTGGAGCCTCCCATGCTGTGCAAAGCTCTGCCACAGGGAAAGAAATGATCATCAATCACAATTGCAAATGAGGAGTCCACCTTCACTGGACTGGCCTGCTGGGCCTGCTGGCTTTCGCAAACTGTCTTCCTCTAGACATGGATCCCCAGAGCTGTGCTCACCTCCTCTGCTCAACAGTGGAGGGTAGAAGAATTTGGTGGGACACTGCAGAGGAAAAAGGCTGCCAGAACCCGCACCTTTAGCTGCAAATCTGATGCTCCGCAAAGTATAGCAAGCACGGGGATCATTTCTGATGAAGTGGAGCTCTGTATCTTTCAGGCCCTAAAGGCCACATTTATCCCAGGACTATGTGTATAATGTCTGAAATGCCCACTTTTTTCTGTGCACCCAGCTCCAGTAGCCCCGGGCTAGGTCTGTGGGCTCTGTGCTTTTCATCTGTGTGGGGCCAGTCGGCACCTCTTTGTAACATGAGCCTTGTTAACCTGGGGAACAAAGCGTTGAAGAAATGAATGAATGGTGACCCTTCAGTCCACTCTTGATCTTAGGAGCTATTATTCAAATGGGAGTCAGGAGTCAGCAAAGTCTCAAGACAGTCACAAAGGTGAGCCCACAGGTGGGGCTGGCAGGGCAGGTGCAGCTCTTGGGGCCTTTCTGTTGCATTTAGCTTTCAGCGACCTCATTGCTTTGGATTGGGGGACCTCACATGATAAGCTGTCATCAAGCTAAACACCACAGCACAATAAAACACATTTTTGGTGTGGGCAAAATAACAAAATCAAATAAAATCCTAGGGTGTTAAAACACTTTAGGAAATAGCAGCAACCCTTCCTTTCGGGTGCTGGGGTAGGGTGTTTTAACTACTGCCCCCTTTAAGCTCAGAGGACAGAGCGCTGCTTTACACAGGTTGTGGGAGCTGTCAATCCCCAAGGGACAGAACAGGTTAAAACTACAGACAGTCTCAGGAAAGGATTGTCTAAGTTCATGATGTGGGACCATGAATGGATCTGAGGAAGAGAAGCTGGGGAGGGTGCAGGATGCCCTTGAATCCTCTGAAAACTCATCCTCTGCTGACTTGGATGGGTCATACCCCCTTGCCACTCTGCACCATCTATTCCAGCATGCAGTGACAATACTGGCTAGATGTGTTAGGGTCACAGCTGAGTGGAGTGAGTGCACGTAACTCTCTACCTGCTCTAGACTTTGTTTATATTTTGCTGACTTTTCGCTTGGGGACATAGCAGTGGTAGAGAACGTTTCTTTCATATTTGTCACTCTGCGTGGCGTTCTGCATTTGGGGTTGGTGTGTATTCACACAGAGACACCATTTAAAGCAGCACTATATGATGGTCACTTTTTGTCCTGGTATACTCTGAAAACTGCAATGAGATTCCTTTCCTAGCCTTACAGTGGCAAATAAGTTGTTTCAATTCACTCAGTATAAAGGAATTCGCTCACTTCATTTTTAAAAGATCTCATTTTGGGCAGTCCAGTTTGGGCAAGGTTTCTTGTTTCTCTTTGGGTAGGCTAAGATAAAACAAGGCAAATAAACAAAAGACAAAAATCTGACAGGAGGTTTCCGAAAATGTTTATCGCTTTAGCTTTCATAAGCTAGTTACCAAGCAATGGAAAGATCCGACGGACCGCTCTCTATTCTTACTGCGCATCTGCATCCCACAGGGTTTGGTCTTAACTACGCTAAGTCAGGGGCTCGTTAGTTACTCCAGGGGACACAACATAATGTCGCCTTTGTGGGAACATGTCTTCTCACTTAGTCTTCAACTTTTAATAGAACAAAAAGGTTGACGTTTACAAGGTTAGCATTTGACAAGTAGCCCATTTTAAACTTCTGCTTTTTGCGAAAGGAACAGAGCTATGAGGTGGAGGATCACTAATGGCTCTCAGAAACCGAAAAGAAACTGAAAAAACATTTGATCCTTGGTAACATTAGTGCCAATTTCTGAGCCTGCGTTTCCCAAATTCAACATCCTATGCCATTTCATTTCCTGGCAGTGGAGAGTGATTAAAACAAAACATTTTCAATACTGAGATATAAGTCTCCAAATTTGCAAATTGCATGTTACACTGTGCCTAATCATAGTTCCTCCTGAGGCAGCTAAAAAAAAAGTGTCCCAAAACTAAATAGCTTGTTGCAGCTCAATTTAAGAAGAATGGGAAAACGGAGCTTGTAATGTACAATCATTTTTAAATACAAAATAAGAATGCTCGGGCAGGAAATCATTTCCGTGTCTGGTAGAGAAGATTCAGGCAGGGCAAGCCCCGGGCTCTGATCCACAGGGTTTTTGAAATCTGGTTCTCTGGCACCCAATCCTTTATCGGGCATACTGAGGCCCTTCCTTAGTTATTGTTTGATGGGTGGACAGCACAGCGCTTCCCCTAAAAGCGTCTGTATTGCATTTCAGTAGAAATGAAATCTGTGATGTTTTCACACAGTTAGTAAAAGATGAAATGTAAAGAAACTTCTCTGAGACCATCACTGTTCTCCCGCAGCCTTTACCCTCAAAATGAGAGAAGAGTGCAGGAAAGTGAGAGCAAGGACATAGCAGTCCACAGTGATAGGGCCTTCCTTGACATTATGTAATGCATCTGAGTTGGTGGTAGGGGATTACATGTTTCAGGAAGATAATAATTATTTGTAAAAAATGTTAATGAGTGATCAGGAGAATAGGAAAAGGCTCACTTGCCATCTCTCCTGACTTTCTCTGGTTGAAAATGGAGAAGATGTAACTTTGATCAGAGTAGGGAATTCTCGTGGCCTTGCTAACCTGGTTTGATCATTCTTGTTTTCAATGGCAAGTTTTGGTTTGAATGTAAAGAATTTAACTCACAGTGCTGGTTGTGACAGAGTAATTAAAGGCTATGCTCTACCGAGCAGGCTAGTCTAGCCTCGGAAGTTCCAACCAAAAGAAATCCTGGGTTTCTTCAAAGATGATTTTCGGAGGCTTTGGGGTGGGGTGAGTGGTGGAGAAGAGGGCAGGGAAGGAGATGAAGAGGCACCTTGGAGACAGGTGCTCTGTGCACTGTGTATTCATTCGTGACCCAGTTTGAGCAAGATTCCAAAAACCAAGGCAGACAAGCCCCCAAGGCTGTGACCAAGCAGGGCCAGCATTCCTGGTGGCTCTGGTGCTGGGCATGCCAGCAAGTGTGGCCCTCTCTTTGCCTCTCCTGTACACACACCCCCACCCTATTCACTGTCCTTCTCTATCAGCAGCAGGCCTATTGCCTGGGTCTTGGAAAGGCAGGCAGCCGGGTTAGATCCAAGCCAGCTGCAGGTAGGACTGGGTTTCCCCTTATGCTCTCTTCTCTACCCACTTCAAGTTGCCCTGGGGTCACTTGAGAAGCCACAGTCTGGCTCAGCTGCTTTGCTCTCTTCTGGGGACACCAACCTGTGTTGGCCACCTTGGTTTCTCCTCAGACACCTGGCAAATGTCCTCCCTGACATGCCCACCCATGGAGTGCTCCACTCAGGAGCTTTCCCCAGCACGCAGCCCCAGAGTAGCAGCTGCAGGGGTGGAGCATAGTTGTGTGCTAGGCCCTATGCCAAGGCACATTGACCTTATCTCATTTCATCCTCACAGCAGCCCTGCAGTTTGGGTATTACTAGTATCACCACTTCACAGATGGGGAGAATGAGGCCTGGAGAGGGTAAGTAGCTTGCCCAGGGAAAAAGTGGCAGAGCTAGGATTTGGACCCAAGCGATCCAAAGCCTGGACTCTATGGAACTTGGCCTTGGGCTCAGCTATAGGGCTACTACCCTGCACTGTGTTCTCTCTCTTCAGACCCTGGGTGCTGGAGATGCTGTACGAGTGGGTGGGGGCTCTGTCTGCCAGGGAAAAGAGAGGCTCACAGATGGGGTTGGCGAGGGGTCTCCCCCAAGGCCCTGCCTCAGATAGAGCTGCCCAGGTCCTTGCTCGCTATCTCTGTAATTGCAGGGTGTTCACTGCTGCCTCTGCTAAGGAGACTCTCAAGGCCTATGTCAAGGTAGAAAGCATATCAGGCCCAGCAGGAGCTTAATCCAGCCTTGTCCAAGGCAGGCGTGACTCCCCTTTCTCTACCCTCTCTGAGTTGTCAAAACAATATCATGTGCCTCCTTGGTCTATTTCTCTGCAGCTTCCCCCCATCCCTGTGCAGCGCAGGCTGCCTCAAGGATCAGATTCCAGAATTTTTTGTTCTTATTCCAATTGGCCACCATCCACATCCCTCCTCCCCATGAAGCTGCACTCCCAGCTCTGCAGATCTGAGCAGGGCTGAAACGCATGTACGCCTAAGGCACAGTGGCGGAGGCCACCTCTTTCGATCCCCATTCTTCCAACCCTTCCACAATGCAACTCCCATATCCTTGACAGATCTGTCTTTGAATCTTTGAGTAAATGTAAGTTCTACTCACCAGCGACTGCTGGTAAAATTGAAACAAATCCTGATCTTGAGTTTTGCAACACACTATGGTATCTCCCATAGACTTCCGGAAGAAGAGACACAAAATTATGGAAACAAAAATCACTTTGCCTTATTTTACTTAAAACTCAATATATATCACCCACCCTGGGAATAGGGTGGGAAATATGGGGAGGTGACCTGGGGACCTGCAATTTCAAGTCTAAGACGCTCTGAAAGAGAATTTGTGTAAATTTGGTACCAAATTTTATTTGGGGCAGAATTTGACCTGGACTTGGTTAAATATTCATATTTATTTCCTTGCAAAAACAAAACAAACAAACAAAAACCAAATGCTGTCCTAGATTCTACCAGGGTTCTGTGATATTTGGTATTTGTACCATATCACCTTCCTAAAGTCCCAAATGTTCTAAATTTGGAATCACATCTTGCCCCGGGGGTTCAGATTCAAGCCCACAAATCTGTACTGCCCTGGCTGAGCACACAGTGTGGGCCTGGCACTGCCCCGAGAAGTCCCAGGTTAGCCTCTCCTTTGTCTTCCTGATGCCCTGTGTGGCAGGGGCTGTTCCTTTCTGCATGCTCAGCTGAGGCTCAGAGGGGTTAAGTGACATCACTCATAGCAACCAGCTCAGTCAGCATTTCTGAGGGGATTCCAGCCTTGGTTCTGTGTCCAGTGCCACACTGAACTGCTGCCCTGAAGCCAGATGGCATTTGACTTTTACCTTAAGTGAAGGCAAATGAGCCATTGAAATTGTATTATTCACTCAACTAGTAAAGTAAAATCCCCTGAATTGAGAAATATTAGTCTGCAAATAAGAATTAGCTACTATGGAAAGCTGGATGGGACACTTTTGCTTACTGTGGACTTTGCGTCTCATCTCATCTTTAGAAACCACTCCTTTAAAACTCTGAGATCTGATTTCAAGTGAATGTCTAGTTTTTACACAGTAACCACTGTCACCCACGAGAAGTGCAGTAAGCTAAAGCTAGTACATGCACGCTATGGGTCATCAGTGTCTCTGCCACTGAACTTGGCCATCAAGAAAACTTGAGAAGTTTCTTTAGCCTGCTGGACTTGACAAGCATGCACTTGCCCACCACCAGGGCTACCCTCTGTCCTTCCAGAGGGGTAACAGTCCTTGCCTCAAACACTCACCTCTTTCTTTCTCTCCCATGGAAGAGTGACCAGGGCCGAGTCCTTAAACTTTAACGAGAGTTAATGGGAAGAAACCATAGAAGGAATGGGGGGATATTGAGATCTCCACTTGAAAGTCTGTGCAGTGTGCCTTGGCTAGTAGAAGGCCAGGCAGAGAACAGTGCGTTGGGGAAGGGCCGAAGGGAGAGTGGGACAGAGCTCCAGAAGGAGCAAAGGGATGAGCCGCAGATTACAAGGCGAAGATGTCTGTCTGTCCTTCCCCACTGGGCTGGGAGCTGTCCAGTAAGGGCAGGACCTAGAGCAGAAAGCACCTGTGAGGCTCATGGGCCGCACACAGCCTCATGGCGTGTGGTCTAGAGAGAGTGCTGCACATCTGTCCTGGCACAGCTCTTGGTTTGGAGGACCAAGAGCCAGATGTGGGGGCTCGGGGTTGGGAGTTAGAGTTATAGTGATAACAAGCCCTTTGTTGGAGCCTACTTTGTGCTGGGCCCTGTTCAAAGTGCTTTAGATGGATGAACACATTTCATCCTCAGGCAACTTGTCATCTCCATATTGTAGAGGACACAGCAGTTAAGAAGTTAAGGTAAGGACGGAAGGCTGCAGAGGACTTTGTAGCTGAAGTCCTGCTCTGGCCCTGACTTACTGTGTGACTGTGGGCAACTCTGATGGCTTCTCTGTGCCTTTCTTCTCAACTTTAAAAGGAATAGTGACAGCTCCTACCGCTGAGCACTAAGACAAGAAAAGTCAGGTGGAGCAGAGCACTGAGTCACATGCCTGGCCACAGGCACAGGCAGCACTGGCTGGGAAGGCAGATCTTGGCAGCAGTAGCGTCACATTTCGGGAGCCCAGGCTCTCGTCTCTGCTGGCAGAGGCATCTGAGCCCTTCCCACCCTCAAGGAGCTGGGCTGCTTGGTCTTTCTCCTGGACACTTGTACCAAGCCCACCTAGAGTACTGGTTGGGTGTGATTGGTACGACCTGTATCATTAAGAATTCTCCCTCTGAGCTAGCTGATTTGGCTGTGGGGCAACTCAGTGTGGCTACAAATGTACCCAATTGAAGACAAAACAAAACAAAAAGGCTCACAATGGTAGCTGGCGCCATGTCTCCGGGGTGAGCATCTTGCCTGCTAGTGAAAGAGTTCCAGTGCGGATGCCGGCGCTCCACCGAGCTAGCTGCAGAAGTCCATGCAAACAGATGGCAACAGCCCTACAATAAAATCAAACCAAAGTGCTCCTGAACTGCGCACAAGGGTCCTGAGCCCCTGGGTGGCTTGTTCTGTCCTCCTGCTTTGTCTGTCTCCCACCACTCACCCTGGCCACCCCCACGGGAACTCCATCAAATGACCAATTCCCAGGTGCCAAGCACTCTGCTTGCTTATGCTCCAGTAGACCTGGAGGAAAAAGACATGGTCTCTATCTCCCTGGGGCCACTGTGGTCGCCCTCACACAAGGCTCTCAAATAAGAGGCAGTTCACTGATAGGTGCTTCCCTTAGGCCAGCTCCCTGGCCAAGTACTTTACAGCCATCTCCTCCTTCACTGCCCCGCACAGGAGAAAGAGGCACAGGGAAGGCAGAAGTACCGAGGACAGCCGGGGGAAAGCTTCCTGGAGGGGACAGTGCCTGACCCTGAGGAGCTGATGGAGCTGGACAGGAGAGAAAAGGTGGGAAGGGAAGGCCAGGTGCATGGGTCAGCAGGAGGAAAGGACAAGACTGCATGGAATGGCCCAAGGACAGCAAGTTCTTCAAGGTTATAGAAATGAAGTACTGGGCTGGGCCCGATGGACACAGAACCTAAGGAGGCTGGTGAGGCCGGGTATGGGCCCCTGGGGACCTCTGAGCCAGTGTGAGATAGGATCGGGTCACTGTTTTGGCAAGGCAAGTCTTAAAGCAATGGATAGTTTACTGGGGGAAACCAGTTAAGAAGCAAATGGATGAGTTCAGACAAAAAACTCAAGAGAAGCTCAATGTGGGCAGTGATGAGAGCAATGGGAAGGAGGGTACTGACAGTGTCCTGTATAGGCGGATATGTGACATGGTCCCACTGAGCCCTGCCTCTTGCTGTTTGCACCTTCTCATAGTCCTGTGGCTTATGTCTAATGAATAGAGTACGGCAAAGTGGTGGGTCCTTACTTCCAAGCCTGTGTTAGAAAGATTGAGACTTCTGATTTGCTGGCACTACCATCCCCATCACACCACCTCACTGGCATGCTCTCTCTTGTTTGCTCAGACGAAGCCAGCTGCCATGTCGTGAGATGCTCTGTGAAGAGGCAATGTGGCAAGGAACCGAGGGAGGCCTCTGGCCAATAGCTCATGAGGAACTGAGGCCTCAGTCCAACTACCTGCAAGGAATAGCTTCCTGCCAACAACCACAAAAGTGAGCTTGGAAGCAGATCCTTGCCCGTTGAGCCTTGAGATGACTGTGGCCAGAAGACCCAACCAAAGTCGTGCCAGGATTCCTGAGCCCCAGAACCTGCGAGGTGACATATGCGTGTGGCTCTTAAGCTGGTGCTTTGAGGGCATTTGTTATGCAGCAGTAAATAACTAATGTGTGGTGGGGGTGCCGAGCAATGAGGAGTGGGAATGGCGTAGATACCACCTGGGCTGAATCAGCTGCACTTAGTGACCGAAAAGCCTGCAGGTGACGAATGAGTGGGAGAAGTCAAAAGTAATTTCTAGAAGCACACAGGCTATGAAGTGAGACTGCTTGACTTCAAATTCCTGCTCTGGCCCTTGCTGTGTGACTGTGGGCAAGTCAGTCTAACTCTCTGAGCCTCAATTTCTTCATCTGTACCTGTCTCATTCCTTCCAAGGTCTGCCCTAGTGTTCAGCACAGTGACAAATGGCACACTGAAGTTGTGAGCAAAAGTTTGCTTTGGCATTTCTAGAAGGCTCAGTGTTCATCTTTATGTTCGCAGGGACAAGATGTAAACACTTTAGTGCAATTTCCTTGCATCCCGAGAAGCTTTGCTAGTCCTAGTTCATGACCCAGTGCAGGGGAAGGCAGTTCTGCTCGGCTCCGACTACCCTGGGAGCCCCTCATGGGTGCAGCTTTCCTCCCAGGGAAGTTAGGTGACCTGACCAGACACTAAAACCGTAAACTTGGCCTCATTAACACTGTGCTTTTACACAGGATTAGCTGACTTCCATAGACTTTTCCAGAGTCGATTCCACTCTCAGAGAGGACCAGAGCCTGTATTTGCTCTCCAACGCCAGGTATCAATAGCATTACATGCAGCTGCTATTTCCAAAACAAAGGAATGCAGCCAGCTCTGAGATGGTCTTACCTGTCTGGGCAGGGTGCTCATGGCATCGGAGGCCCCTGGCCGCTGAAAGCGCGGGGGCTGCATCATCTGCTGCAGGAGGAACGAAGAATGGTCAGCCTGCTGCGGCGGCTGCAGGGTGGCGGTGGCGGTGGAGGAGACGGTGGCAGAAGAAGCCTGCGTGTGTGTGGGCTGTTGCAGGTAGTGGAGCAGGGAAGGCTGCCTCGAGGTGGCAGGCAGGGAGGGCATCTTCTGGGGGCCTGGCTCAGAAATAAAATGGGACAAGGGCTTGGTGTTGCTAAAAGTAAATGTCTCCGGGGCCCCTGGGCTGGAGCCCATCAGCCCCTGCTGCATGATCATGCTCAGGGTTTTGGATGAACTGGTAGTCATGGGCTTAAAGATCATGTTTGCGTGCTGCTGCTGTTGCTGCTGCTGCTGCTGCTGCTGCTGCTGTCCAAGCAGGGTGCTGGTAGGGGTGACACTCCGCACCAGCGAGCACTGTGGGGTGAACGACTGCTGTGGCAAGCCTGGGCTCGACAGCTTCTCCGGGCAATAGGGTGGCGATGGCCCAGGGTTGCTGGCGGGCAGAGCAGACATCAGGTGTCCTTGAGGGTTTTTGATGGTAGAGGACACGAGGTTGGCAAGAATGGAGCTCTGTGGGCTGAACTGTGGCTGTCGCGTGAGAGTGGGGCTGGGGAGTTTCTCGGGAGCATAAGCCATGGCGGGGCCCAGGGCCGCACTGCTGCTGGGCGCCATGCTCGATAGCAGGGCGTTGGGAGAGCCTCGTAGAGTGCTGCCTGACAAGCTGCTGGATGACATACAGGATACCATGAGACTCTGAGTGCTGAATGGCTGTGGCTGTGGGGGTGGTGGAGGTGGTGGCGGCGGGTGTGGCGATGGCACCGGGCGGTAAGGTGGAGAGAGGCCTGGAGGAGGCAGGCCAGACCAACTGGGGCTGGGCCCTCTCTGCTTTGTAGCAGATCCCTGCTTGTTGGCTGCCAGCACCTTCAGCTGGTGGGCATGGTGCCACTGAGGCACTGGAAGTGGGGGCAAAGTGCCAGGGAGCATGGCCTGGACCTGGTTCTTGGCCTGTGCTGTTGAAGAACTGGGTGAGACCATCTGCTTACTAGTGGAAGGGATCGAATAGCTGATCCCTGCAGAGGAGGGAGGGTGTGTTTGAAGTGACACACCAGTGACTTGGCTGCAACTAGAGGCAAACTCCTTGCCGGAACCAAGGCCTTCCAAGTGAGGCATCTGAACTGAAGGCTTGGGAGCCGTGCTTAGAGTTGTCTGGGGATGATCTAGGACCAGTGGCTCTTCTGGCTTGGTTCCCAGTATCTTCTCCAGATCCAGGTCATTTGGAGAAGGTTCTTGAATTTTGGTTAGCTCCTCCAGCAGATCTTGAAGTTCTTGATCTACAACCGGCATGCTGTTGATTTTCTCATAGTAAGGAACAGTGGGCTCTTTCAGCCCCATTTCTGTAGTTGATGGCACCACAAATGGTGAGTCCATAATGCTGCCATTCATGGGATTATTCTCCAGCAGTAATGACTGGTTACTTACTCCTACAGCTGCAGGGCTAGGATTCATTGTTAATGGAGGAACGTGCAGCTCTGCACAGGGGGTACTGGGATGGGCACCTGGGCCCATAGCAAGGGTGACATCTTCAAGGCAGGGCCTCTTAATTTTATTAGGGTAACCCCCATCAGCCATGCCTGGAAACTGAAAGTTGTCTCCTTCCTGTCTCCTCTTAATGGTTCTCTGTGGTTGAAAGGGGAGAGAAAGAGAGGGGGCGAGAAAGAGTGAGAGCAAGAGGGGAAAGAGACAGAGAGAGAGAGAGAGAGAGAGAGAGAGGAATTTTTATAAAGTCTTGTCACATTAGAACTAATGAACAGAAAATCTGCAGGATAAAATAGACCTCTCAGTTTAAAGACTTAAACACTTGTCAAAACTATAAAATACAGCCTATTTTTGGAACCATAGTGCTTGTTTCTTTGTTGCTATGTTTCATTTAAACTGTCTTGTTGCATTTCAAATAAGTCATTATGCTGTCTGCATACAAAACAGGATAGAAAGTCATGCAAAGGGTATTCTTTGCCCACTTCAAGGAGAGTTCAACAAAACTATGCAGAAGTCACCAAGTGAACTATCCTGCCAAAAGCAGGCATTTGAGAGCAAACTAGAAGTAGCTAAATATTTTTAATTCCTGCCTTTTTAGATACACACCAGCTTTAAGAAAAGAAAACTATAAGTTAGACATTGAAATTTTAGGCTGCTTCCCTGTCTTGGTTAAATGTATCAAGCTGCAGTAATAAAATAGAAGACAACAGGGCCCTTCCAGTGACAAAGTGGATCTGGGATCTGGGAGGATTCTTTTAGGTAGCTGTCTAGGATATATTGTTTAGGGGAAACTCAGGTTCCAGAACAGTTACTGTTTCATTATAAGCATCATAGTCATTGCTCCATTTATTTTCATTCATTCTCTATCTCTCTCTGACACACACACACACACACACACATTGTTATGTGCACAGAAAAATAATTTGGAAGAACTTTTATATTCAACCATTCGAAGTGGTCATCTTGTGAGGATGACTGGCAACTCACTTTCTATTTTCTGCATGTCTGTATTGCTTATTTATTATTTGTTTGTTTATTAATTTATTGAGACAGAGTCTCACTCTGTGCCTTCTGTAGAGTGATGTACTGTCATAGCTCACAGCAACCTCAAACTCCTGAGTTAAAGTGATCCACCTTCCTCAGCCTCCCAGAGTGCTGCTGGGACTATAGGCATGAGCCACCATGCCTGGCCAGCTTATTTATTTTTAACAAGAAGGACTTATCTTCCAAAAAAAGAAAAAAAAAAGCATAACGTTATCTAAATAAGAAATTCCTCTCTGCAGATGCATCCTTCGGTTGGGGAGATCTCAAATAACAGGAAAAGGTTCCAACTGGGGATCTGCACCTTGGGGGAACTGCCCACCATTTATAAAAGAAAAGTACCTCATAACACCTAGTAACATTTCCTACTCTTTTATGGCTTCATTCAGTTGATTGTGGCTGTCATGTTAAGACCATGACCTGTATGTCAGCAGGTAAAGAGGAAAAGGGAGTTGGGGGTGAAATAGTATATGTGGGAATGATCAAAACAAGGAGAGGGAGAGCGGGACCTGGGAATCACCTGACTGCCAGCAGGTGAACAGGTACCATCCTTTTAAAGTGCTTGGCTTTGGAAGTCTCCCTAGGACACACAGTGCTTATCCGCTGCTATTGCCTCACCTTTGGCTCTTCTGGTTTGATGAGCTTGTGCGAGCAGTGAGAGCTCAAGGTGTGCACGGGGCCACTTGCCAGCACAACAGCGGTCATGACTCTCACGGCCGAGTGAACATCAAAGTAGGTCCTGAAGGCCACATGTCTCAGGGCTTGCTGCACATCAGAACCCCTTAGAAACACTCCTATTCCTGGGCTTTCCCACCACAAACCGATCATTTTTGTCTCATCCAGGGTGAGGCTCAGGCATTGGGTGTGTTTAAACAGCTTCCTGGCTGATTCTGAATATGGACAGCCAGGCTGAAAACCCCTGGGCAGGCACGTGGGCGGAGGCAATGTGGCATAGAGCCCTGGTACCGAGGCAGAAGCAACTAGGTCTTGGCCTCACCATTGAACCTCTCTGAGTCCCAGTTTCTTCATCCGTAAGATGAGTATAATTATAATTCTCATGCTGCTTGGACTATTAGGTGAAATGGGGAAGATTGGGTGGTACCTAATCGATCCTCACTAAGTGGTACTTGGAATTACAAAAGGCACATTTGGAAGTCCTGGAAGTCCCATCTTCTCCTATTAAAGACAGGGGCCCTCTGACCCAAGGAGGAGGCAGGGCTTGCCCAGACTGTTCAGCAAGGGGGCAACAAGGCCACTTGGCTGCTTCCTGACTGCCTTCCTGCATGCTGGTGGCAGAGCACTGCATCAGCCCCATGGAAGGAGCTCTCCACCTTGCTTTAGAGGACTTTCATACTCCTTAGACTTTTCTTTTGAGATGCCCATGAGGGCATCTTTGAGGGGCAGCTTTGCCACCACATTCATCTGCGGAGGATGGAGCAGGCACGAGAAGAAGAGCATCCTGTCATCTGTTCTCACTTTCCTATCAGAAACCTGGCTGGGCACAGCACCCACAGTGTCCCCAAGCTGTGTCTGGCCCATAGGAGGTGATCAGTAAATAGCAGCTAAATGAATTAATGGACATAGGGCACTCAGCCATTCATTCAGTCAATTATGGAGCAAGCCAATAAACAAGCCACTGGGTCCCAAACTGAAATTTGGTCTCTTCTATATTCTCCCAGAGAATCCAAAGAGATCCAATATGTTAAAAATAGAAATCTATGAAGTAGAACAATCCGGGATGACTGAGTGTGCATTTTACACAAGGCTCCTCTGTAGGGAGTGTGAGCTAGTAGTGGTTGGGCCCAATGTGCTGTTCATGACTTGAAAGACAGAGACAGTGATAGTGAGGTCAGGCCACAACCAGGCAGGCCAAGGGTAGAATGAAGTGAGGGAAGGACAGGAGGCCAGGGGTTATGACAAGCCTCTGAAATCTGCTGGCAAAGGAAAGGCAGCTGCACCTCTCCCGAATGAGAACCTGTGTGCACACAATTTCTCAGACGCCCATAAACTGCATCTCAGCAAATGGTCCTCACTCATTTCCAATTCCAGAACACAACTGATTCCTTCCATAACAGAGCAGACCCCAGGGTGTTCCCATCGGTCGTGGATCTAACTTTCTGGGGTAAATGCTCCTCTTGCTATGTCTAGTCTGCTGCTGGCCAGCTGCTGGCGCTGGCCTCACTGCACATTTCAAGAGGATACCCAAAGAGGGGGCAGGCTCACTTTGCAGTCCCCATGGGTGGCGGGGGCTGCTGACCCAAGTGCCAGGCCGCGAGCCTCTTCTGAGCTGCCTTTTTCAATGGACTGAAATGAGTCTCCACTTTGTTGCAGGTCATGCAGCTCCCTGTTTGGGATTTTATGGTAGGAGCTTTCAACAGTTAGCCTGAAGCACCCTGGCTGAACAGCAAGAACACCAGCCAACCCGACACAAAGCCAAGGAAAGGCGGCTGTGTTTACAGGCAGTGCTCAGCTCGCTCTAATAGCATCTGCTTTCACCAGGCATCGTGAGGCGTGGAAATCTATTATCCAGTTAATTTTGTCCCTAGACAAAGACTAGCTTCGGTGTCTCCTCTTTCATAGTCCCATGATTTGCTGCTCACGTCTACTGTGAGGAGCTGGCTGGTCTTTTCCCCATGCCCAGTGCCACATTGGTGTCTTCACTGGGTCACCTGTGCTGGTGGCTGCTATTCCCTTGGTTCTGTCTGCCCAGCCTGGGCATTTCTGACTGGGTCCTAAGGCCACCATATTAGAGCGCATGCAGCTCTGGGATGACTCCCTCCTCTCAAAATACTGGTTAGGCAGCAAGGCCCCCTCCAACCAAGCTTCTAGATTTTTCTACACAAACCCTCCTGCCTCACACACATGCCTTCTAGTCTCTGTGGCCTTGGTGACAGCAAGCTATTGGTCCTAGCCACCAAGCACGTGACCTTCTCTCTCTGTGACAATTAGTAGGTGCTGACAGGATTCCTAGAAAGCATACCTCAACCTTCTCTTTTTACAGAAAATAGAACAGGATATGATTTTCTGTCAGGCACATAGTTAGTTAAGGAATAGGGACACTTGACTTAGGTGCCCCAAATCCCAGCCAGAGCCCTCAGAGGTCCTGCCTTTGATGGTGGGAGAAGGGGAGGGAGGAAGGGACAGTGTCCTGGTGTCTTTTAGAAATGAATTCTTTCTCTCTACACATAAGTGCCTGTGGAGTCCCATTTCATAATCCAGCAGACAAAGCCATGAATGTGATGCCCATGACCTTATAAACATTCATTAAAATGCATTTCAAAGCATGTGATGCCTCCCCACCCCCGAAACAAGAGGAAACAAAGGCAACCCTTCTGACAGAGGCCAGTCCAGCTCTGAAGTCAACATTATTGCTGGTTTTGTCTGAACAATGGCATAGGGTAACTCTTCTCTTTCTACTTTTTTACTCCAAGATGACAAAAAGGGCAAAGATTTCTTAGAAAAGGTATAGACTATAAGTATACTAGCCAGGCTCATAAAATTGACATAAGGAGGATGAAGAGTATGACTTATATCTATTACTTTTTCCAGAGAGGTAGGGTAGGCCGTTATAAATGCTTGTTTTTAAAAAATTGTTTTTTTTTTTTAAATTTCAGATTAAGATGAGGGTCCGAGTGATTGGGTTACAATGTTTGCATTTGTTAGATAAAGTCCCAAGTTGTAGTTGAGCCCCTCACCCAGGAGGTGTGTTGCATACCCCTACATCGTGCCCATTAGGTGAGAGCACACCAATCCCCTTCCTCCTCCCCTGGCCCTTCTCCCCCTCCCCCACTCGAATCTAATTGTGTTTTTCTCTGGGTGGGCATGTAGTTCTTTATCTACTGCTTTCATGTTAGTATTGAGGACATTGGATATTTGCTTTTCCATTCTTGTGATACTTTACTAAGGAGACTATCATTCAACTCCATGCAGGTAAATATGAGAGATATATAAATGCTTAATTTTGGACAGCCTAGCCGAGGTTTAACATGGACACCAATAAAAGGCCAGCAAAAGATATGAAGAGAAAAGCTGGAGGTCAAAGGTAAGCAGGGAAAGATCTAATCAGGGACCCTCATTTTTCCTCCAAGGGCACTGGGCATGTGAGCACTGGGCAAAATTGTCAACAAGGTGAGAATCACCTGTGGCTTTTCTATTTTATTTTTTTGAGACAGAGCCTCAAGCTGTCCCCCTGGGTAGAGTGCCCTGGCATCACAGCTCACAGCAACTTCCAACTCCTGGGCTCAAGCGATTCTCCTGCCTCTGCCTCCCAAGTAGCTGGGACCACAGGCGCCCACCACAACACCCGGCTATTTTTTTGGTTGCAGCCATCATTGTTGTTTGGTGGGCCTGGGCTGGATTCGAACCTGCCACCTCAGGTGTATGTGGCTGGCACCTTAGCCACTTGAGCCACAGGCACCGAGCCACCTGTGGATTTTTTAATCTGCTCTGTCCCTCAGCAGTTTAGCTCAGGCTCATTCGCTTGCTAGCCCCCCAGTGTGTCTCTTACAAGTACAGCCATGTTCCAACCATGACTTCATTCAGGGTTGTGATACTGCCCCTGTGAGTTTGCAAGTACCTGATGTTTGCCAGTTAGGTCAGATTTCAGGCCTCTGAGGACAAGGATGGTCCCCAGATGCTTTTCTGCAAATAAAGTAATGAAGACATCGGGGGCATGATGGAGGTAGCCCCAGAATAGGTAAGATAATGAGGCATTGTGATGGGGTTTTCAGGTGAGAGGCAGAGAGAGGGTGAATGTGAATACACCTGGACATACACACCAACTTAGATAACTATCTGCATGTACCGTGACAATGCCTAGATTTAGGCATGTGTCATTTGCATGTTTGTTTTTCAGCAAAATATCCCAACAATCTGTAACTGACCCTTCTGTAGAATGAAAAGGATTTTCAGCATCTCCAGAATTGCAAGATGTAGGGCTCTGGAGAATATCAGAGTAGTTAGGAATGGCAGGTAACCCTGAATGCTTATTGGCTTCGTGAGGAGGGTGTTATGTCTCAAGAACCAATCTCTGCTAATGCGTGGTGTGGAGCAAGAATCTTGACCCACAAATGGGGACTTATTGTGCCACCGATTCACCCTGAGTCTGCAGAGTCTCTGTCCTCAGCACTCGCAGGTAGAGGCAGGCTGGGGACACCAACATTTGTTGGGTGACTGTGGCCAAGTCACTCCCCTCTCTGAGCCTCAATTTCTTCTTCCGTAAAATGAGTACTTGGCCTAGTGTGTGCCTCCCAGCATCGCCAGGAGGCCCCCCCAGTGCACGAGGGCAGCAGTGCTCACTACTGATGTTATTCTCCAAGCTTGGAGTCTCCAGGCTGCCTCACTGTCCTTGCATTGGGCCTTGGTTGCTCTCACTAGGATTGAGGGTGGGGTGGGAGTGGAGGAGGGCAGCCTAGTCCCGGTAGCACTGACCTTTCAACTCCTGCCTCCTGCTGCTCTGGGGCCCACCACACAGTGTTCAGCACTCAGCTACCCTGAGCTGAGGGCTTGTGACTTCCACAGGCTCCTACCTGAGCGACCTGAGGAGCAGCTGCAAATGGTCTGAAGAGCCCTGACAGGTGCAGAGACGAATACACCTGGGTGGGCAATTTTCTAGAATTGCTTTCTCCTTTTCTATAGCATAGATGTACCAGTTGGAAGAATCAATAGTAATCAATAGTTCTAAGAATGCTTAGAGATGTATATGGGTTTAATGAACTCAGAATTTGTCTTGTACAATCCCCTGAGAAGAATCGAAGTACCCCATCATCGCTAAACAAGCATTTCCTGAGGGTTGGCCTTGTACTCCTGGATACCCAGATCTGCTGGGCCCTTTGAGGAAGGCTGCTCCCGCCAGCTCAGATTTAGGCTGGTGAGGCCTGTGGGCCTCTTTTCCCAGGAAGGACCCCTGACCAGGTCTCCTCCACACACATTTCCATGTACGGTTATTACTAGCATAGAGACGATCAGTTTGGGGAGAAGAGAAATATCTGGACGGATTTGGTGAGGCTGACATACAGATGAGGCAGGGACTTCTGGTGGTCTGGAAAAGGAGCAGAAGGCCAAAGGTGAGGGCACTGTCCCAGTCCAGAGACTCTGTCTTTGCAGGACCCAGGTTAAGAAACTTAATCTTAATTTCACCTGAGTTAGGCTAACAAGCCCGAAATCACATAGGAAAGGGGAAGAGTGGCAGCAACTGAAGTGGGAGGCCACCAGGGCCACAGGACAGGGTCATTAAACTCCACCTCCTCACTGTCCCTGGGCTCTGCCTCTGAGGACCTGGTGGAGTGCCTTCTTGTACGTCCCTTCCACAATCTGGGCTTTACTTTCACCACTTGGAAAGTGAATGGGTCCCCAGCTTTGCTGAGCCAATGTCTACCAGCTGCTTCCTTCCCAGGCTGCTTCCACAAGGCAAGGTGAATCCACTTCTCTGACACTTATGAAGGCTTCTGTCCCCAACTGCAGGCAGACTCTTAAAGAAGCGCTACCTCCCCCAGCCCCGTGAAGGGCACAAATCAAGCTGGCCCTTGAGGAAAATTATGAGCCTTCTCAAATGTGTACAGAGAATTAATTGAACACAATGTGGTGGGTGGGGGGAGACCGGCAGAGTGAATCCGAGCCTGGCAAGTCTGTACTACTTGGATTAAGAAAGGTGGCCTCTGATTCTGGTCCAGTAAGCTGTGCTTATTGTCACATACAATCAGAGAGTCTTACCAAGTCACCAGTCACCAGGAAGGCCACTGCTTCTCCAAACACTTCCAAGGGGACTGTGAAAACAAGTGACATCTTTTGAAAGCTTCTTTCTGGAAACTTCTCCAGAATCGGTCCTTTGCATTGCTATATGTCAGTACTATGAGCCTACACTCCACCCCCCAATCCCTGCACTTAAGTGCTCCACTAGTCATTGGAAATAGGGGAAAGTATCCCCCTGTTTCCCCTGTTTCAAGTCTGGCTTTCTGTGGTCAAAATCCAGCACATTAAAAAAAATTCAGCACCTATTAAATGAAGAAAAATGAAGGGAGGGGTGCTTGAGTTAAGAGAGAATGCTAAACGAAATTCAACTCTTCAATCCATGTTCTGTCTTGCCACTGTGCTTCCAACTTTCCAGAGGTGGCAGGCTCCTGTTTTTTGCCCTGTAACTGAGGCTGGGTACCTACTCTCAGGTCCCTAGCTATGGTCTACCCCTGACCCCACTAGGTCTGGCCTGCCCTAGGCTCTCAGTTGTGGCTGCATCATGAATGATCACTGTGGAGCTGGCATTTCATTCAATTCAGTTCACATAGCATGCTACCTAGTACTTAAAAGAAATATGTGTTGAATGCACTGACTTAGCATCCAAGTGCGGGATGCTTTCATTAATGGAGATGAAAGGCAGGTGATAGGTGGATGGCATGAGGGTGGCCCAGGCCAATGGCAGCAGGGCAACCACAGTGAGCGCTGGACAGCACATAGACTCTGTGTGTGGCTGCCAACAAGTTTCTCTGCAAGCACCTTGGGCTCTTCTGTCTCATGGGGCGCCTCTGTGAGGGCCCAGCTGAAGTCTCTGGCTTGTGTGTAGCCTCCTGACTGCAGTTCCCAGCCAGCTGATATGGGAAAATGTAAATGAGATGCAGCCACTAAACCAAGAAAACATACCTTCTCTAGAATGCTCTAAAATGTCAGAAGAATTCAGAGGTGAGGGAAGAAGGGCTCTACCAGGTACCAGGGCAATACCTACAATGACCTGACTTTCCTTGACCTGAATGGTGACAGGACCAGCAGAAAACACCCTTATACAGTAAGCCCCAAACACCCTGCAAGGCAGTGGGGTCCAGATATTCCATAGGCTGGTAGGCTTTTGAATCCCACTGGCATGTCATCAATGTCCCTTGGCTGCCTTGGGCTGTGACTGACCCTGTCCCCAGTTTTCCACACCTTCACCCAGATCCCGAGCACAGAGTGACAGGCTGCAAGTACAGGTTGGTATCAGGACCACCCTGGGAGATGGAGGGCAGGCACTCCCTCCAGACCCATTTGGGGTACCCCACCTTCGCACCACAAAGCCCAGACTGAGACCCTAGATTTGACGTCTGAGCACATGCCGAATGGGAGTGCCTTTCCCCTTACCCAATGCATCTGGCCCCTGGGTTACCAGGCCTACCTCTGACAAGTGCCACCATCTTGGCTGGGTTTTCAGATGTGTGGTCCCTTAGGTAGTGGCAGGCTTCCTGCTAGCACTGATGGGATTCGGAATGGGGTACATGGGGAAAGCCTTGGACTGGGTCCTGGTGGGGTGAATGGGTTTTTTGAGGGGATACTGGTGCATTTTCGGGACAGAACACCTGTCAGAGCTAACTAAGCTGGGGAATAAGGAGCTACTGCTAATCTGAGAGCTGCAAACAATGAAGTCATAGGTCATTTTTGGTTAAGGCAGTTTGAGCTGTGTGGAAATTACATACCACATGGGGTCGCCACAGCTCTCCATTCATGACTGGGTGAACACAGTAACATCACCTCTTCATACAACAAGGCCCTGGTAGGGCTGCCTCCTTGCCCCAGCTCCCTTGGTGATCCGACCCATGCTGGGCAACCATATCATATTACTTCTGCATTAGCGCCTGTTGGGACCTGACTCTTCCTTGTCTCCCCCCACTCCAAGGGACTATCCAAACCTAAGGGGCTCTTCCCCAGAGGATTTATGACTTGAGCTAACTCTGTTTCTGGAAGCAGTTGCTCCATTTTCTGCCTCATTTTTTCTGTGCCCATGGCTCAGGATGAGCCAGGTAACCTCCTCACTGTGAGGGTCTTTCTTCAATGGAGGGACACTCCCACAGGGATGGCCCAGATAAATCCAGTGGTTGTGTGGTTGGGGGTGGGGGTACTGTCCCAAGATCAAGGCATGGGGCTGGACATGGAAGCTTGTTTCTGGGTTCAATGGCTGCTGAGTTGGCCCCATCAGATGAGTGGCATTTTCGCTGTGGGCATCTTGTCCAAAGTACACAACTCCTCCCTCCAGAGGACTATTAGAATCACGTGGCACAGATGACTACTGCTCTTAGCCAAAAGGCGGAAAAGCCATCACACAGTTACCTTTACAACTCTATAAGATGGGTATTCCCAGTTTCATGCCCATATTAGCAATGAAGAGCAGGTGCCTGGATTTCAGAAGGTTTGCCAGGGAGTTCCCCCCAAATTGGACGGACCTGGAATTCAAGTAGTAAGTGGCTAGAGAGAACAAGGAGCACAGATTAAAGAACCTGCCTGCCTGTCTTCTTCCTCACTTCTTTCCCTTTTTTTATTTTTATTTTGGTAAGGGAGAACTGATCTATAGGTAGACCTTAAGAACAGCTAATAGTTTTGGAATACTTAGTGACAGGCACAGTGCCAAATGCATTTTATGCTTTACTTACTCAATGCCTATGGCAACTCAGTGGGGTCACATGTATCCCACCCCCCCGGTACAGACAAGGATGCTAAATTCAAGAGAGGTGAAGTCACTTGCTTAAGGGCACCTGGCTGGCTAATAAGTGTGGAACCAGGGAGTGAACTTGGGTCTGTCAGTCTCCAGAGCCCCACCCTCAATCTGAAGTGGGGCTCAGAGGAAATGGGCCAAGGTGGAATTCAGATGATGGGGAATGGTTGTGTGTATATGTGTGTGTGTGTGAGAGAGAGAGAGACAGAGAGACAGAGACAGAGAGAGAGAGAGAGAGAGAATGAGAGGGAGAATGAGAGACAGAGAATGGGAGAGAGAAAGAGAATGAGAGAGAGAGAAGCAGATTCCTCCAAAAGCAGAGGAAATATTAAGAGTAACCAATTACAGAGCTCTTTAAGCCCTTTAACTACATTGATTCCTTTAACCTTCACTATAACCTTGTGATGTTAGAAATTTGAGTGCCCAGGGCCTTCTGAGGAGCATAAGTGGCAGATTGCTTAGAAGGCACAGCCAGGAGGGTATCTACTGGACCCATGCAGCTCCTCTCCTTTCCTGGCATGATAAACAAGTAATCCCATTTGAACTGCATGGCAGAGTCAAGGAGACAGTCCACCCCATTGCCAGGACACCAACTAGAACAATTTAAATGAGGCAAACAGAAAACTAGTTTCTGTGAGAACATTTAAGAGCTTCCTTCTGCACTGTTCTTCCTATAACTGAAAGCTTATGCTAGCACCTAGCAGAGGCTGAGGGCTAAGGGGAAAAGCATGAACACATGTGGCAACCAGAGGTTTGTCTGCCTCAGCTTCTCAAGGCCAAGTGTCCTTTCTGATCTAAAACTGCCACATGGGGATGATTTGGCAAAGCTCTAGCATCCTTATTGGCAGGTTATTGCCATTTGAGTTGGAAAGGACACTATAGTCCCTTCTTGGCTGGGAATGAGCCATCTAGGATAGACTACATTGACCTTGAGTATGACATTTTCTGAAGGCCTTGTCCACCATAAGCTGATTCTGCTGCACCCATTCCTACCCCTTCCAGCTACTCCAAGGAGCCTAGTTCTATATCTGGAACCCCTCAAAGGTGAGTTCATCGTATACTCCTTATCTATTCAGCCACATGGGAAACCTCTCTAGGGCCATCTCTGGGAACAACATGGCCAGAAGCACCAAGAGATGTGTCTGCTTCGAGATGGGGCAGAATCTGCTTGTGCAGGAGGTGTGTGCCTGGGAGGCTGGCTCTGCATGCGTGTGCACATACAAATACAAGTGGCAGCCCCTAACAGCAAAGCCTTTTCAGGGATGTGGGGGAATTTATCGTGTTCATGAAACGACATGTGCACTCTAACGGCAGGCTAAAGGGAACTATATAGACTCTCAGGATGCTGGACCTTTCCAGGTCTCAAGCCTAAGTCCTGATGTTTCCAGGGACTAAGCTAATATACATAGTAAAAGCTGTCACTTTGTAAGATCCCAGCCCCTGTCAGTGCACAACACACCATTTCATTCACTGCCCTTTGATTCTAAAAATAATCGTAGGAGGTAAGCAGGACTTTGCTTAAGATCTCTGTTTTACACACGGGTAAACTGAGGCACAGGGTGTCCAGGTGACTTACTAAAGCCACTTCGTTGGTTGGCAGCAGAGCAGAGGCTGGAACTCAGGCATGTAGAGTGCAGACTAGGTAGCAACGCCCCAAGAACCTCAGGCATGTATGGTGGTGGGTGAGTGAACACCTCAGCAAGCCAGCCTTCCCCCAAAGGAACCCGGAGGTTATTCTAGGGCACCAAGGGAAAGGCAGGTCATTTGAGCTCTGTATACTTAGACTGCTGTTTAGTCTCAGTTGTGGCATTTTAATTTGCCTATAGGGATTATCGTACTTGCTCCAAGGCTTTCCAAACTACATGTTACAAGGTAGTGGCAGATAGCGGAGACCTCAGAGAAGAAAGCTCTTATGACAGCTTTTACTATGTACATTAGCTTAGCTTGACTGCTGGGAACTTGCTGATCCTCCCGGGCCTAACCTGTGCATATGAATCCTTTACCATGCCCTCAAGTGTGAGGGTGCATTGCTGTGTCTGGATGGCCAGACACTCCTTGCACATTAAGGGCTTTGCAGGCAAATACATAATCCAATCATACAAAGAAACTTCTGGATACCAAATTCTAACAGCAGAACTTAGCAGGGTGGGGTGATGAGAGGGTTGGAGGTAGGCCTTGAATTCTCACAGTCAGTCTAAACTTTGTTTCTACTTGGTGATTGCCTCAGGCAAGTTATTTTTCTTTCTGATCCTGTTTTCTTACAAAATAGGAAGAGTGAGGCCTATTTCACAAATTTGTTACAAGGATTACATGAGCTTAGAAAGGTAAAGTTAGCACAGGGCCTGGCATGGTGTGGATACCAAACAAATATTATCTCTCTTCCTACTCTGGAAAATGCAAACACATTCTTGGTGGTCCTAAAATAGCCTTTAACATGGTTTACTCAGCAGCATTTGCCATTCAAGGCAGATCTGCCTTTCGTTGTTGGCTATTCTCCTGAACAGCTGTGTGCAAGGCTAACTTTTATAAACCAAATCACAATAAAATGCAGCAGGAATTTGTCATTGAAAGGAAATCCTCAGTATATCCTTTTTCTGAAGAGAAAGATTCCCTCATCCAAACTTGTCCTTTTTAAAAAGTGTACCTTTGTGAATATCATCCTTTCTTATAATGAATCCTAATTCAGTTTTGGCCCCAAACACATGCTGACATTCCACAGCCCCCAAACACACAGCAGCAGAAGTAGGTTGTATACTGAAAATAAAGAGAGTTGGAAATCACATATTTATTTCACAATATGTGGACACTGTCTGATTGCATCATGGAAAGTGCATATAAGAGAGAGAGAGAAAGTGGTGAGGGGGTGGTGGTGGTAGAGGTGATGGTGATAGGAATGGTGATGATCGTGACAATGGAGGTAATGGGGGTGTTGGTAGTGGTGCTGAGAATGACAGTGGTGATGATGATGGGGGTGGAGGCAATGGTGGTAACTGTGAATGCTCATGGTGGTGGTGGTGTTGATGGGGATGGTGGCAGTGCTGGCCATACTGGAGAACACAAGGACATTTCCATAGTATATTTCCTTTTTGGTAAGAAGCTTCACTGACAGCCAGAGGATGAAAGCTTACTCTGTGTTATTAACAGCAATCTCTAAACAGTCTGTCCCCTTCCAGTCATTCATAATCAGCTCTTTCTTATCTGGGAAATTGAAGCTGAATTACTGGGGAAAACACAGGAGATTTTTGTTTGTTAATATGCTGCCAATAAAGTAATTTTATGTCATATTTAACTACAGGAAAGGGCAAGGCATTTCTAAGTTCCTTCATGTGGATTAAAAAAACAAAAGGATGAACAGCAGTAAGCTACAGTACACTGAGCTGTTTGAAGCCATACGTCCAGCAAGCAGATGTTGAACGTTGATGTTTGGGGATTGGCTTCCTGAAGGTATTCTATATGGGCCAAGTTCATTGTTCTAAACCCTAAAGGCTGGACTTGAAGGAGGAAAAGAGGCAAGAAAATGTTTAGCTTTTCTGACAGTGTCACACAGGCAGCCATAACACTGGACAACTTTAGCACCCAAAGCTGGTTCTAGAAAAATCACCCCTTACTACAGAGGTGGAGGCTTCTAACAGCATAGGGCAGGGTTGCCTAGTGGGCCCAGAACAGACATCCACACCAGAACAAGCACACACCAAGGAGAGAAGTGGTGAACCAGAGAGAAGGACCTGGAATTCTAGTGGGGCAAACAAGCAAACAGCAAGAACAAGATCAGAGTGTGAACCGTATTTGTCAAAAAACTAAAAAAATGGTGATGCAATAGAATGTCTCTGAGGAGAGGACATTTAAGTGGAGGTCTCAATGTAGGAAGAAGCAGGCAGAAAGACGGGGACTGGGAGCTCCAGACAGTAGGGCAGCATATGGAAAGGCCCTGGAGGAAGGCTGTGGGCCTATTTCAGACCTGGGCAGGTGGCCAGTGTGCCTGGTGCACGGTACACCAGGGCAGTAGTCAGGGGCTCACCAAGGGCCTCACTGATTATAGAAATGGGCTTGCTTCTATGTTGTTTATAGTGGGAAGCCATGAGCAGGAGGTTAAACAGAGGAAGGATCAGCTTAGTCCATTTGGAAAAGATCTTTCTGGATGCTGATGGGAAGATAAATGAATGTTATAGGAAGGAAAAGGGACAGGGGCAAAGGCAAGAGCTCTTAAGAAATAATAAACATGAAAGACTTGCAGGCCATATGGTCTCTGTTGAAACTCTTGTGTTGTAGACAAAACATTAATGATGGGGCATAGCTATGTGCTAATAAAACTTTATTTACAAAACAGCCTGTGAGCTGGATTAGTTCACAAGCTATAGTTTCCAAACCCCTGACCTAGAGTGTGACCTGAACATCTTCTTGTAGGGAAATAGATTCTTTCCAAATTGCCCTCCTTATACTACAGGGGGCCAGGTATGCCCCCACTCGTAGGAAAGCAGGTAGGTAGCCATGTTGGAGAAAAAAGCTTAAAGATCTTTACCATAGTGCAAGTCAGGTGACCCTTTCTGAACTGTGTGAGCCATGCATGGTCCTATATACTATGTGTCACCTCACCAATGATACTTCTTGTTACACAGCCATTGGTCCCTTAAACCTTGCCTTAGAGCCTTCGTAGGTTGTTGAACAATTTGCATTGTCTAGCAGATTAAAAACATACCCTTGGCCTTGCTCATTGGGTCCTTGGGGTTTCTATGATAATGTCCCTCATTCTTCTACCCCTTCCCCTCATCATAGGCACTCTGGCCACTCTAGAAGCTGTCAGGTTCTACCCACACATTGCTTACCTCTACCATGCAACTGTCTGAAGGCTAGGGTAGTTTCTTGCTCATTTATGTACCCACAAAGTGCCTCACCCATGATGGGCTCAACTGGCATCTGCAGACTTGAATGTACCATTGAAGAAGGTGGTACTCTACAAATGACCCTGTTCTCTTCTCAAGGCCAAGAAGTGACCACTTTTTAGAAACTGCAATGAATTCACTAACTGGCCCAATGATATGGGACGTGCTTCTTCCTCTCTGTGCTCTTGGCCTTCTCTTGTGTTCCATGAAGGAGGTAGCCTGGACAATTTGTAAGGGAACTTCTGGCTAAGAGGAACAGTAGCCACTGCTCACTGAGCACTTCCTGTATGTCAGGCCCTGGCCCCGACTACAGGGCATGGGGGAGCAGCGGCTGGCAGGGTAGAGGGAGTGAGTGTTGGCTGGGGCTTGGGAGGGTGATGAAACCTGCAGCACTGGAGAGAGTGGACAAAGGCAACTCTCTGTGGTGGCGAGTGGGGGCAGGCAAGAGGCAGTAACAGCAGAGCCATGCCTGGCCAGGCCTTGGGTCTAGGTCCCCAGTTGTCAAATCCCTAGGCCTGTTTCTCATACTTCCCTTTGTAACTTGGGAATCTGGGGGCTGGAGATCTGACAAGAAGAGAGGAGGGGCCGAGGAGGAGAAAGGAAAGGCGGGGAGGAAGGGGAAGGGAAGGGAAGGCAAAAGGGGAAGGAAGGTTTGGACTAATTATTCTGTATCAACTGTAGAGATCAAAATCTGTAGCCCAAACCTGAGAACCACGAACTCCCTTTTCCTCAGACGTCTGGACCGTGACACCCCAGAGGCAGCTCATCACCCAAATATGTGTGCAAAAACAGAAACATCAAGCCCTCCAGCAGGGGATTTTTGGTATAAGCCAGAGGCTCTAACCTACATAGGCCAGCCCAGAGTTTGGAGACCCCCGGCCCACCCCCCAGGGCACAGCCCCTGAGTTAGCACACTCCAAGGAGGGCATGGAGCCCAGCAGCATGCCCTCTCCTCCCCAGCATCCTCCTCTTTGAACAGACTGCAATGTGCAGGTCACCCGTTTGCTGAGCAAGGCTGCTCAAGCAGGACCCAGATGCCAAGTCCAGTAGTATGCTGCAAGCCACGGGGTGGCCCTCCCTGTGGAAGACACCAGTGTGAAGGCAAGTTGGCTGTCTGGAACAGGAAAGGGTCCTTACTGCAAGAGAAGGAGGGGGGAGCAAAGGAAGCGGACAGCTGCGCACTCCACAGGGAGGAGCCCCAAAATAGAAAGGCGCAGACGCACTGCAGCCCTTGACCCAAAATGCTCACAGTGACACCATAAATCCAGCTCTGCTCACTGCAGCGGGGCTGCTGAGGAGACTGTGGGATCCTCAGGGGTCAGGACGCACCTTTGCCAACACCCTTCTGATGACAAAAAACTCCAAGCCAATTCCGACCTCTGATTATTAAAAAAAAGTGCTCATAGCCATCACTCCCTGCCCTGCGTGGTATAGGCGTGCACGTGTGTACCTTGTTGGTCCTCATCCTAGAAACCCTGATGTAGGCAGAGAGCAGCGTTATTAACCCTGTCTCACCAATGTGGAGACTGAAGCTCAGAGAGGCTCATGCAATGTCTCCAAAGGGGGCAGGGAAGCTGCCTCCCTGATGAGCTGGTCCCTGGGACCACCTGAGTCTTAGAAGTGGGACCCATGGACAGGGGATCTCCTCTGTCTGGGCCAGTTTTGGAGCTGTGGCATGTCCCCAGCCTGCATAAAGCAGGAGATACCAGCAAAGATTCAAACCCTAGAAACTGGGTTCCCTCTCGAGGCTTCTAAGTGTGCTATCCAGACAACTTGGTCCAATTCTGCTGGTTGTCCCCACCTCTTCATGAGGTTTTTAAGTAGGCTGTCTTTCTGCCAGGCTGGGCGGTGGAACTTGCTGGTCAGAAGGCTCCAGGGAGCCAACAGGGCAAAATAAAGATGCTTCAATTCTACTTGTATATGGCCTGCCTCTGTCACTGCAACCAAAGCTCCAGGATATCTGGGACTCTTTTGTTCATGGCTCTTGCCTGAGAAGGCCGTATAGATATCTGAGCTAATAATCTGAAAAGGGGAAGTAGCAGGGTAGTAGGCACTTTGGAGGCTGGCACTTTGGTTTGAGAGGTGAATTTGCTGCCTTTTGCCTGCATGATCCTGGGAAAATCCCCATCCTCTCTGAGCCTCATTCACTCTCCACTTTGGGGAAGTGAAAATACCAGTCCTGGTGTCACAGGAACAAATGAGATGATCCACACAAAGGACCCTGCACCAGAGATCGAGCCAGCCATTCACTGAAGTCTCCTCCTGGTTTCACCAAGAACAACAGAGTAGGATGGATTTGTTCCCAGAGGAGGAGGCCTGGGAACAATTTGCTCCTAGATGGTGAACTCCTGGTTCCTAGGGTGTAGCACAGGGCTGGGCACACAGAAGGGATTCTGGTAGTGTAGCAGGAGGCCAGAGATAGACAGGCCCTTAGAGACCACACCCAGACCCTTTGAACTCAAGAGGAAAGAGACTTGCTAAAGGTTTTACAAGGTGCTCACTCCAGCCCTGGAATCGAGTCTGAGGTCTCCTTCCTGAGTCTAGCACTCTCTTTGCTAGGAAAACCATGTGCCTGGGAGGCTGATGGGCATGAATCTTGAACCTTATCACACACCTAGGGAAGAGGTGACTAGAGCTCCACTCACTGGCTATTTTTAAGCTCACCAGTCTAATGGAGGACAGATTGAATGGGGCCAGTATTTCTGCAGCTATTCAAATCCCTTACTTCTCCCCTCACTTTGGGGCCCCTTTCTCAGTGCCACTTACATTTAGAAGTGAGAAGATGGGCTGAGGGGTTGGTTTTGGTCACACTGTAGGTGGAAAATGGCAGCCCTTGGTGTAGCTCACCACCTTCTGCATAGCTGTGCTTCTGAAAGTCACTATATTTCTCAGACTTTTTTCCCTTTATCCATAAAGAAGGACAATGACAATAATACCTCTTCCCCTAACTACAGAGTGGGTGTGAAGCCCAGAAGTGATAACTGGGCATGGCAACTCATCATAATCTTAGAGAGTGAGTCATTTATTAACATTAAATGGCTGAACATAGAAGATAGGCAAAGAACACAGTGCTCCCTGCCTTCTCCAGTGGAATATTTCATGCCCTTAGCACCCCCATTTTGCTTAGGGGCTGCCTTATGAACGGATCAGGTGACTGCTCAGAATTGGGCAAATCTTTGCCACTTGCAGTGAGGTGCAGACTGAGACAGAGAGACATGTGGCATGCACACTGAATCCCAACTCCATAGAGGTTCCCCAGCACTCGCATTTCGGAGTGCTAATGCTTTTGAGATTCTCCCACTAGCAATCAATTGACCTACTGATCTGGGGGAAGAGTCGAGATCTTAACTTTAAAGGGAAGGACCCAATGTTCTGCTTCCTATTAAAATTCCATACACTATCTGCTGAGACGGGATACTTCATTAACCTTGAATAGATGCCCAAACATTCAAAAGATAAAACTCCTCTTTTCCCCAGATCACAAGAGTAGCTAAGCAATCATGCTACTGAATGCATGAACAAATGCTGAAAAGGTACTTGGATCACTTAGATTTCTTATGAAGACTATTCCTTCATTACATGTGTTCAGAATTTTGTGGTTTTCAATGTGCTTTAGATTGAAGAGGCAGCAAAGTATGGTGCAGATGACACTGATTTCTTAGATCTGCCACTTCTGTGACTTTCATCAAGTTGCTTAACCTCTCTGAGCCTCAGTTTCCTAGAGGAAATATCAACCTCTTCTTCTCAGGGTTATCATGAGGGTTGCAGGAGATAATGTCCCCCAAATGCTTAGCAACATGCCTAATATCCAGTCTATGCTCAATTAAAAGTAGTTATTCTTAACTCTTGGACCATTTGAACTTTGTTCTCAGGGAGGGCAAAAGATGTATAAAACTCATGGCTAGATAGCAGTAGATGCAGGACTAGAACCCAGATGTCCCTGAGCCTTTCTTAGTCTGACTCTAAGAACAACAGCAGACCAGATGCACGTTTTCCTGCAAGGGAAATTATTTACATGTAAATTTAAGGGCCATTTAAAAAGAACTCTCCTTTTGGATTGATATATTTCAAGAGCAATTTTAGATATATTTTTTCTTTGTTAGCATGTTTTTCAGTAAAGGACAGGGGAACCCGTTAACATGAATGCTTTAAAGTAGCCCTCTTGTTAGGAATGCTTTCAAGATGAGGGAGAGTAGAAAATACTGCTTCTCGTTGAGCCCATTTTCCTGGGACTAGGGATCAGGGTGTCATCACAGGATGTTAAGGAGTGTCAGAGGGAGAGCAAACAATGAAAACGTCCAAGATTCAGCAAAGGCCACACCCTGGAAATGTAAGCCTAGCAAAGGACCCCCTTCCATCACTCACCTTCTAGGCCAGGTCCTGCAATAACTTGTTTGCTTCTTTCCACACCCACATCAGCATCTAAAGCTTTGGGACTTTGTGATATGAACACTTTTACACTGCTGGTGGGATTGCAAACTAATACATCCTCTATGGAAAAAAGTATGAAGAATCCTCAAAGAGCTAAAAAACCTTCCATTTGATCCTGAAATCCCAATGCTAGGTAACTACCCAGAAGAAAAAAAGTCATTTAACCAATAAAGACCTTTGCACTTGAATATTTATCACAGCTCAATTTACAATCACCAAGATGTGGAAACACCCAAGTGCCCATCAACCTAAGAATGGATTAATAAACAGTGGATATGTGCACCATGGAGTACTCTCAGCCATCAAAAAGATGGAGACTTTGTATCTTTTATATTTACCTCCATGGAGCCAAAGAATATCTTCCTTAGGAAAGTATCTCAGGAATGGAAAAGCAAGCAACCTAGGTACACAGAACTAATTTGAAACTAGCAGGTGAACAGCTATAGGCTCGCATGAGGGAAAAACACAGTTAAATTCAAGAAGCGGGGAGAAGGGAAGGGAAGAAGGGTGTTCCGTAAACTCCCACCTATTTGGTACAATGTAGGGGTACAAGACACCTCCTGGGTGAAGGACTGAACTATAACTTGGACTTTACAAATGCAAACAATGTAGCCTAATTATATTCACTCTAATATTAATCCAAAATAAATTAAAAAATAACTTGTTTGGACAGCAGGTTTCTTGGTAGATTCCCAGGCTATTCTGCTTTCAGACTGTCAGTCTCTGTCCCTTCTCTCAGTTCACAAGCACCCAAATGCTGAGATCCTCAGTGTGTGCAGCAGAGTTCAATGTTAGCACTAGGCACCTTCTGGAAGCTACAGGGATTGCCCAGCCATGAAAATCTAGCTGTTCTCAGGCCAAGAGCTGCCTTGGCTGCCTGTTGATGGCAGCAGCAGCATTCGTCAGGCACAGGCAAAGGAGTGGGATCTCAAAGTGCTGTCCCCTTCAAAGGCCATATGTGTTTTCTAAGAACATAACTGTGGTTTCAACTGTGAAGAAGATTCATATGAGGGAGTTGCTTTCCAAGCCCAAAGCATAGTTTTTTTATCCCTTCAACTGGGGAAAATCCTTGGACTTCAAGGACATCTTGGAGTTCTGGAAATAAGGCCAGTCAGAGCCAAAGGCAGAGAACAAGGTGTGCCACAGAGGAGTCAGAAAGGCATATTTTGATTTCGTTCAAGGTGTGACTCTAAAGCAATAAATGTGAATTTTTGGCATGGCTTACAAAGGTCTCTAAATCCACCTGCAAAGTGAAGTCAAGTCCGGGATACTGTAATCAATGACAACTTCTCCAGAGTAAGGGCATGGATGGCTACTCCAAGGTCCTAGTCAAAGGACAATCCTACCCACAAAACTGTATTGAGCTCTGCAGTAATCAGAACCAAAGCACTTACTTACTAGTCCCCACTTTTTAAGAGAGTGTAGGTGGAGTGGTTGAGAAGTGGAAGAGGACCACTGCAACTACAACCCACCCATAATTTTCTCCTAGGATTTGGCCAAGTAAATGGAAACAAGTGGGAAACACAGGAGAAATGGTGACACTGATCATGAAGTATGGGTGCATTACCAGGAAGTTTTCCATTCCTGACTCAGTTGTTGACCACAAAAAAGAAGCAAGAAATATAAAGGGTAATTAAGATGGAGGTTAGGGATGTCCATCTAGAAAATGCCTAGGAGCTAGCAATTTTGAGGACAGGCTGTTGGCCAAGTAACAGCTCCATCTCTGCCATCCCACCTAACTGCCATCTCTTTGAGAGCTGGGATGTCAGTAAATCGAGTTTTGTAAACATCCATGCAATCAACTCAATATCACATTCTCAATACATTGTTTGTGGTTGATAATAAGGAAAAAAAGAAGCAAGATTTCAATCACCTTCTTCCACACCTTCCACACCTGATATGTGCACATATCAGAATCTTAAAATAAATAGAAAGCTAACTTGCTGAAAGTGTATTGCCCTGAGAATTGAAGAAGACAGTTATGTGAAATGGCATTACCTCAGAGCCTAGGGATCCCAGTTCTGTGAAGAGGAAGGAAGTAGACCCATGGCTCTATAAGAACCATTTCCTCTCTGCTCTATTAATTTCTGAGATTAAGCAAGCCACTCCTCTGTAAGCCTAATGCCCTGAGATAACAGCCATTGTGTTTGCTGCAACTCCTGCTAACTGAGCTAATCTTGGTAGACTGGCAGTGTCTCAGGATTTTATTGTCAAATTCAACCAGCCAGTGGCTCTCATGGCCCCTTCAATCATCATCCTGGCCCCCAGAACTATGAACACAACGCTGAGTTCTAGACACTTGGATAATGTCTGGGTTCCCAGGGAATAGAAGCAGAAGGGTGTCAAATGAGTTTTTAAAAGGACACCAGGGCCAGATGGTTGAATGGGGATCCTTTTCTACGTTCTACTCACTGGCTTCTTGTTCTCAGTCATACTGAGCAAGTCCATGCACTATATCTAGTGCTCGCCATTCTGACTGGTTTTGATTTAGAAAAAAAGCAGAATCTTCTTCCCTGTCATCCTTCCTCTTTTTTCTTGCAAGGGGGACAGTGCAGAGATCACTTGACTAGGAATCCAGGTGGAGCTTTGGACTGTATTTCCAACACTTTCAGAAACCTACAAGGGGCAGTGGCAGCTCATCTCCTAGATCTTTTCCAGATCACATTTGAGTTCCTTATATATTGGGTTGGTTCCTTGTCATCAAATTTACACACAGAATTTCAATAACACATCTTATATTTATGTTTAAGATTAGAAGCATTTAACACCCCCCTCCCCCCCATAGCCCATTGTCTGACCGATTCCTGGAGCTTTCTGGGCTCCTGACGATTTCCCACCATGGTGAAATGGGGAAGCATGCTCTTGATTACAAGCCGACTTTTCCAGTCATCCATTGTTTGACCTGCAATTTTATTCTTGACTCTCCAAGGCGTCTCCCAAACGACCTAGACACAGGGCTTAGGGAGACAAAAAGTACACTGTCTTTCAGATGTGAAGATGAGACCAATGACCCCATGAATCACAGACTTTCACTTTGAGGACAGGTTTGTGTGGAATCAGCCACGTTCCCTTTCATGTCTCTCTCCCCACCCCATCTCCCTCATTGGACACCCCCACCCCCAAGGATGAGGGCCACTTCTGTGATGTAGTTGGCTGAGATGAAATGACAGTCCTTGACCAGGGGCACAACAAAGTTCAGTGGACGACAGAGGAGTGGGTGGAGGAACACAGCCTGATATAAGTAAAATACCATTGGGCTTACAGGCAGGGAATGTGGGTCCCAGGTCTGGCTTTGCTTTTGTTTGATATATAGTGGTACCCGGGGAAAGGCACATTTGATTTCTGAGATGTAGTTTCCTTATAAGAAAAACATGGTAGTTGAATCAGGTGGTGACTTAGGGACACTTCAGCTCCACTAGAGTAAGCCTTATGGTCCATAGAAGGAGCAACCACCGATCCTGGTCCTATTAAGATCCAGCCAAGTCAGCTGATCAACAGTATAAAGCCTGATAGACACCAGAATGAAGCAGTGAATGTTAGAACAGGCTTATAAAAGCCTGGTACACTGGTTTAAAAATAAATGACTGAGCAGGCCATGACCAAGTCTACTCCAATCTATGCTTCCATGATGGATAAGCAGACATATGCAAACCCAGATAAAGCTGTCATTTCCTTTTGTTTCATGAGTAGATGTAAAATAAGAGCTCTATTAAGGCATTCATATATAAAGACAGCTATACTTCCCATAAATCTCCTTGGCAGCACAGCATCAGGCTCTAAAATTTCAATGTTCAAACTTCTACCTCTGGAAAGATTGAGAAGTACTTTTGCTCATTCTCCCACTGAATACAACTAAAATCTCTGGGCTATTTACAAAATAAACATAGGAAGATACCAAAAGGTGGAAATGAAAAGGTAGATTGGCTAGAGACCTTGGGACCTGAGGAAGGATGTAGTGTTGAGTTCCCTAGATTTTCTTTTTGCCTTATGTATGCCAGACTTGAAGCTGAAGAAGCCGGTAAGCCAGAATACCAGTGGACACTGATGAAAAAGTCCCAACAAAATTCTGCTCTTTCTATCCAAAGGACCAGGAAAGTGTAGTCTGTCAAGATAGAAAACCTTTAGAGAGCAACTGTGTTCTAATCCAGCTTAATAATTCTATAACATCAACAAAAGCCAAGTGGGAAGTCTCGGCTTCACCTTTCCCTGGCACTAATGAAGCGTTCTTTCCCATCTCTGCTAGGATGGTATCAGTAGATGCCAAGTGGGGAGCTGGAAC
Organism: Otolemur garnettii; assembly: GCF_000181295.1. Lineage (NCBI taxonomy): Eukaryota > Metazoa > Chordata > Mammalia > Primates > Galagidae > Otolemur > Otolemur garnettii. Next base: position 2,407,584 of record NW_003852585.1, read on the forward strand.
TCTCATCCCTTTCCAGCAGTAATGAGGCTAATCTCCCTATTGTCAATGAAGGCTAAATAAGTAACCTAGACTTTTATTCTCACCTGGCAGAAATAGGATGGTGCCCTCTTCCTTGTCAGAGCAGCATCAGAAGTCAGTTAAAACAGAAGACTTAAATAAAATCCATTCTTTTAATATAATACCCCAAACATCCAAAATTTAATAGAAAAACACTTGCCATACCATGAACCAAGATGATCTTAAACCGATTAAAAAATATTATCAACGGATGTCAATAGCAAGATGACACAGATGTTAGAATTATCTGACAAAAATTTTAAAATAGTTCAACCAACACTTGCAGCTGTACTTGAAACAAGTAAAAAAAAAAATACTGAAAGTTTCAACAAAGAAATAGGAATTCTCAACAAAGAAACAGAAAATATGAAGAAGAACCCAAGAGAAATTTAGAACTAAAAAATACAATAACGGATATAAAATCAATGGATGGAATCAAGAGAAGAATAGGAGGGACAGAGGAAAGATTTAAGACAGAACAAAAGAAATTACCCAATGTGAACAGAAAGAAAATAGACTGGAGAAAAATGAACAGAGAATCAGGGACATATGAGATTAGTAAATAAAAGGTGTAACTTTTATGTCATTGGAATTCCAAAAGAAGAGGAGATGATGGGACTAAAAAACATATTCAAAGAAACAATGGCTAAAACTCCCCAAATTTGGTAAAAGACATAAACCAGAAAGTTCAAAGAGCTGAGTGAACCCCAAACAGTATAAATTCAAAGAAATCCACTTCAAGATCCATCATAACAAAACTTTAGAAATGTGAAGACAAAGTCATGAATACAGTGAGAAGGAAATGACACATTATTTGTAGAGGAAAAACAATTGGAATGCCAGTGGACTTTTGATCAGAAACCATGGAAGGCAGAAGGAAGGGGCACAGTATTTTTCGAGTGCTATAAAAAAATATCTGTCAACTTAGAATTCTATACTCAGTGAAAATATATTATAGATGTGGAAGTGGAATCAAGACATTCTCAGAGGAAGGAAAGTAAAAGAATTTGTCAACAACAGACCTCTACCAACAGAATGTCTAAAATAAATTCTCTAGGGAGATAGGAAATGATAAAAGAAAAAATCTTGGCCAGAAAGGAAGAACAATGGAGAGAGAGAAAATATCAATAATGTAATAGACTTTCTTTTTTCTCTTAAATTTCCTAAATTATGTTTGATGGCTTAAGCACCAGGTATAACATTACCTGATGTGGTTCTAAATGTATGTAGGAAAAATACTTGACATCATTACATTATAAATGAAGGGAGAGATAAAGGGATGAAAATAGTAGGTAAGATTTTATACTTCACTGGGACTAGCAAAATGCCAACAGCAGTAGACCATTATAAGTTATATGTGCATATATACACATGTAATAATGTATTACCCAGAACAACCACTACAAATGCTTTACAAAAATATAAACTCAAAAACTCTATACACAAATAATATGAAATTCTAATAATTGTTCAAGTAACCCATAGAAAAATAGAAAAAAGAAAATCAAAAAACAAAAGCCAGAGAATAAACAGAAAACAAAAATAAATAGGCAGAATTAAGCACTAACTTATCAATAAGTACATTAAAAGAAAATCATTTAATATACAAAATATTACTAAAAGATAGAGAGTAGCAAAGAAGATAGAAAACATGACCCAGTGACATGCTGTTAGCATAATATTCATCTCTAATAGAATGATTTAGGAAGGTTGAAAGTAAAATGATGGGAAAAGATTTATCATGGAAATGTTAATTTAAAAAGTAGCAGAAGTGGCTCTAGTAATAAAGTAGACTTCAGAGCAAAGAAATTTACCAGGATGGATAGAGACATTACATAATGATAAAAGGGTCACTCAACCAAGAAGACACAGAAATCCTAAATATGTATGTTCTAGACAACAGAGATTTATAGTATAGGAAGCATATGTTAGTAGGAGAAATAACCCCCATACACATTTACAGTTGAAGATTTCAACACCCTTTTCAACAATTGTTTGAACTAGACAGAAAATTAGCAAGCTATGAACCCAACAAAAAGTTTCAATCTAATTGACATTATAGAATGCTCCACTGAAAAACAATAAAATTTATTTATTTTTCAAGAACCCCAAAAATATATATGCCAAAACAGATATATTCTGAACCATAAAAATGCCATAAAAATTTAAAAGAATTAAAATAATATATGATACATTCTTTGACTATAATGGAATCAAATTAGTGATACAATAACAGACAGACAACATTAAAATCTCCAAAAATTTAGAAGTTAAACACCACACTTTAAAGAAGTTTGTGGGTCAAAGAGGGGGTCTTTAGAGAAATAAAAAATATATTGTCCTGAATGAAAATGAAAATATAGTATGTTGAACTTTGTGGAACATTGGTAAAGCTGTGCTGAGAGGCAAATATATAGAAATAAATGCTTATATTAGAAATGAGGGAAAGTCTAAAATCAATAATCTAAGTTCTCACTTAGAGAACCTAGAAAAAAGAAGAGTAAAATAAACCCAATGCAAGCATAAGGAGGAAAATAATAAAGAATCAAAATCAAAAAGTCAATAACATTGAAAAGAAAAACAAAGAAACACAATTTTTCCTTGATAAAATTAATGAAATTAATAAGTCTCCAATAAGACTGACAGAGAAAAATAGAAGATACAAATTACTAATATCCTGATTGAAGAAGAGGATATTACTACAGACTTTGCAGACATGAAAAGGCTAAGGGAGTACTACGAACAGCTTTACATATATAAATTTGGAAACTTAGATGAAATGGACCAATCATCCTAAAAGTATGAACTACCAAAATTTATCCAGCATGAAATAATCTGAGGCACCTTATAATTATTAAAGAAATCAAATTCATAATTTAAAAAATCTCCCAAAATAAAAACTGCAGGCATAGATGGTCTCATTAGAGAATTATGCTGATCATTTAAAGAATTAGCACCAATTCTACATAAATTCTTCCAGAAAGGAAATGAGGAGGGAACACTTCTCAACTCATTGTATTACCATGACAGCAAAGACAAACACTGTACAAAAATAGAAAACAATAGACCAATATTTCTTATGAATATGGACACAAAAATCCTTAAGAAAATTTTAGCAATTTATGAAAAGAATTATACACCATGATCAAGGTAGGTATATCTTAGGAATGTAAGGCTTGTTCAATATTAAAAAATCAATTCATGTTATCCACCATATTAATAGGCAAAGAATAAAAATCATATGATCATCTCAAAACAATACTGAAAAGAGAAAAAAATAAGTTGGAGGACTTCCTTCCTAATTTCAAAATTCACTACAAAGCAAAACTAATCAAAACAATGTAGTACACATATATCAAAGAAATAGACTTGAGAAATCAGAAATAAACCCATAAATCTATTTTCAACAAGGGTGCCAAGATCACTCAGGGAAAGATTAGTCTGTTCAAAAAATAATCTCAAAATAACTGGATATACACAGGCAGGAAAATGAAATTGGCTCCCTACCACACATCATATACAAAACTCAGCTCAAAATCATTAATCAACCTAAATATACGTATTAATACTATAAAACTCTCAGAAGAAAACCTAAGTTAAATTTTTAAGCCTTGGATTTGGCAATGAATCCTTACCTATGACATTCAAAACATGAGCAACAAAAGAAAAAAGTAGATAAGTTGGACTTCATCAAATTAAAAGCTTTTGCACTTCACAGGACATTATCAAGGAAGTGAAAAGATAACATACAGAATGGGAGAGAACATTTCCAAAACCTATTTTATCACAACTTCGTATCCAATATTTACAAATAACTTTTATAATGCAATGATAAAAAGACAAACAACACAATAAAAAATGGGCAAATACTTGAATAGACATAGCCCCAAATAATATATATAAATGGCCAATAAGTATAAGTAAAGGTGTTTAACATTACTAGTCATTAGAAAAGTACCAATCGAAAGCACAACACATTACTTCCCATCTACTAGGATGGCTATAACAAAAAATAAAAATAAAAATAACAAGTGCTGGTGAGGAGGTGGTGAAATTGAAACCCTCATACATGGTGGGTATGTAAAAGGTAGCAAACACTGTGGAAAACAGTTTATTTCTCAAAGAGGTAAGCATAGAATTACTATTTGACTTCACAATCCCACTTCTAGGTATATACCCAAAAGAACTGAAAATAGGTATTATTGTTTTTGTTTCTAGTCCTTTTCTTAAACATTGTTATTGTTATTATTATTAAATTTTAAGCCTTTTAAATTTTGTGACGACAAAAAGTGGAAACCTAATAAATACATGTGTATGTAAAAAATTAAAAAAAAATAGGTACTCAAACAAATACTTGTACACAGATGTTCTTAATGGTAACATTCACAATGACCAAAAGTGAAAACAACTCAAATGTCTATCAGTGAATAAATGGATAAACAAAATTTTAACATAACCATACAGTGGAATATTATTTACCATCCAAAGGAATGCAGCACTGGTAACATGTTAAATATGATGAACCTTGAAAACATTATGCTGGGGGGGGGAAGAGGTAAGATGGCTGACTGCAGCCATCTTTACACAGAGGCTCCCATCGAGAAGGAGAGTTAAAGGACAAAAGTTTAGCAAGTAAGCTGATTGTTTGGAGCTGAGCCAAGAAAGAAGATTGAAGAGCACACATCACCCCTGCTGAGGTGAGCTACAACCCCAAGGAAACAAACAAAAGGTACAAAACTCATCACCAAGTGGACAGGAGTCCCCTCCCCCATGAGAATGGCTAGCAGTATACTTTCTACAAACAAGTGAGCAGAGTTCAGATCTCCTCCAATATTATCCCATGGAAGAGACCATCTAAAAACTAGAACTCTTTCCCCAGAGAGGACCCACTAGTGTGTCATGGCACTCTCCTGCCAGGCATAAAACTGAACATATACTCTACCTGCAATTCTGAACTCCCAGCACTCACCTCCACTCTCACCCTGTGGTCTGGAAGCCTGTCCCCCATGGAGTCCAGATTCTTGGGCATTTTCTTGAGAGGTATGGGCAGGGCCTGGGCTGTTACAAGTCTGTGCTGAATCAGTGGCATGGGTGTAAAGCGAGGACTGTGGAGTGAGGGAACCATATGGGAGAGGGATAGATGGTGCCCTGCGGCTCAGCACAGCAGCAGTAGCAGCAGGAACAATAGGGCTCACACCCCTGGTGATGTTTTGGAGAAACACTTCCTGCCTCTCTTAGCAAGCAGAAGGAGTCAGGCCTCTGTTCCAGTGGTGGCCACGGGTATAACAGATCTGGGATGAAAACACAGACCCCATGAGCAAAAGGTATGCCTGAGGTGGTACCTGGCCAGGTGGGGCACTGCGGAGATGGAGAATAGAATCGGTGTGCATGCAGAGGCAGCATACTCTCAGGGCAGGACTGAGTCAGAATCGCTGCTTTTGTGAGCCCAAGATGCAATTGGCCTTCAGGGGAGCATAGCTGGGACTAAAGCAGTCATGGCAGAAGCATCAGACCAGGGACGGGCAGGAACTGAGAGTCCTTTGTGAGCTCTAACCATGTCTGCCCCAACACAGAGTGCAGCAGAGACAGAGATGCCAGCTCTGTGAGAATTGGTGCAGCAGCAGTGTCACAGGGTGGGGATGAGTCGCAGTTTCTGTGAACTCTAACAGCACCTGGCCCAGAGGGGAATACAGCTGGAACAGAAACACAAATTCTGCAACAATATAAGTGGCAGCAATACCAATAGGGGCAGAGCTGAAAATGAGTGAAACTCCCCAGCCTCCATTAAGCACCCAAGGTAGTCAGGCTTTAGCTCCCCCTACCAGCTGGTGGCAGAGTATGGTGGCCTGGCTGAGGAGACAGAGATCTCCTGGTGACTCAGGCAGGCACAAATCCCTGGTATTTCTGCTTATTGGAAGGAACTGGGTCACAACCCTGCAGGGTTACCAGTGACTGGGCATGACAGAGGTCCAAAGTGGGGAAGGAGACATCAACCTTCCTGGACTAATTCATTTGTTGGGTGGGCTCTTCTGACTCCATGGAGCACCAGAGTGAGTCACACTCAAGCTGCCAACAGAACCCTACTATCTAGTTGCTGGAGAACTTTTTAACTCTCCCACATGAGACTGGGTGCTGACTGGGACAATTGATTTGGAACTCTTGACCTCGGCCAATCACCCGAGGACCATACAAGGAGGTGGTGTTGGGGGAAGGTTTGATTGTCCTTTTCTAGTTGTTGCTCGTGGGGGGGGGCAGGGTGTCTTAGTTGCTTGTATTTCTCCAGAGCTGAGACTTCAACCCAGAGTTATTGATTCACTAGGATTGGACAGAAACCAACTAAAAACAAGACAGAGCCACTTAGCCCCACCACACAAAGCAGGTCCCAGGGTCTCAGGCCATAGTACTGTACAGGTCCTTTGCAAAGCGGTAGGGGAAAACCTGTAGTCACTAGTCCCAGCTCTTGGACAAAGGGCTGGGTAATCACTACTCCAGGAGCCACCAATCCAATTTCACCTTATCTGCTCATCTAGCCAAATGGTGAAAAATAATCATGGGGCAGAATCAGCAGAAAAACTCTGGCAACATTAATAATCAGAGTAGATCAACTCCCCTAAGGAATGACAAGGCAGACACACCAGAAGATCACATTAAAAAACAAATGGCTGAGATGTCAGAAATCAAATTCAGAATTTGGATTGCAAATAAGATTAACAGAATGGAGATGAAGATGGAATTAGAAATTCAAGGAGCATTTCAAAAGTTGTCTCAATAATTCAATGAATTCAAAGACAAAATCACCAAAGATTTTGACACATTGAGGCAAGAACTTGCAGCCCTCAAAGATCTGAGAAATACAGTAGAATCCCTCAGTAACAGAATGGAGCAGGCTGTTAAGGAAAGATAAGGATGGTCACTTCGTATTTGTTAAGGGCAGCACTCAACATGATGAGATTTCAATTATTAACATTTATGCACGCAACCAGAATGTGCCTCAATTTATCAGAGAGACTCTAACAGACATGAGCAACTTGATTTCCTTCGGCAACATAATAGTCAGAGATTTTAACACCCCTTTTGCAGTGTTGGATAGATCTTCCAATAAGAAGCTAAGCAAAGAAATTTTAGACTTAAACTTAACCATTCAACAGTTGGATTTAACAGACATCTATAGAACATTCCATCCTAACAAAACTGAATACACATTCTTCTTATCAGCACATGGAATATACTCCAAAATTGATCACATCTTAGGTCACAAGTCTGACCTCAGTAAATTTAAAAGAATAGAAATTATTCATTACATCTTCTCGGACCATCATGGAATAAAAGTTGAACTCAGTAACAACAGGAATCTGCATACTCATACAAAACCATCAAAACTAAATCACCTTATGCTGAATGATAGCTGGGTTATAGACGAAATTAAGAAGGAAATTAACAAATTTTTGGAACAAAATGATAATGAAGACAGGAATTACTAGGTTTTATCCCAGGGTCTCAAGGCTAGTTCAATATATGTAAATCTATAAATATAATTTATCACATAAACAAAATAAAAAACAAAGACCATATGATTTTCTCAATTGATGCAGAAAAGGCTTTTGACAATATTCAGCATCCTTACATGATCAGAACACTTAAGAAAATAGGCATAGAAGGGATATTTCTTAAACTGATAGAGGCCATCTACAGAAACCCCACAGCCAATATTGTATTGAATGGAGTTAAATTGAAATCATTTCCACTCAGATCAGTAACCAAGCAAGGTTGCCCATTGTCTCCACTGCTTTTTTTTTGTGGCTGGGACTGGGTTTGAACCCGCCACCTCTAGGTATATGGGACTGGCACCCTACTCCTTTGAGCCACAGGTGCCACCCCAAGTCTCCGCTGCTTTTTAACATTGTAATGGAAATCTTATCCATCACAATCAGGCAAGAAAAGGTGATCAAGGGTATCCATATATGGTCAGAGGAGATCAAATTTTAGCTCTTCGCAGATGATATGATTGTATATCTGGACAACCCCAGGGATTCAACTACAAAACTCTTTTTTTTTTTTGAATGGTAACTATGTACATTAATGCACTTCTGGGGTACAGTGTGGGGTTTTCACATGCAACCTGAAATACTTCCATCAAACTGCTCAACACAGCCTTCATGTCATTTGTTCACATTCTACTCTTAGAAAGATTCACCTGTACCTCTATAAGATAAACCTCAGAAGTGATCCCCCCAAACCCTATCCCTCCACCCATTCCCCCCTCCCTTCTCCCTCCCCCCTCCCCATATTCTTAGGCTATTTGGTTATAGCTTTGCTTTAAAACGTTCACATTCTACTCTTAGAAAGATTCACCTGTACCCCTATAAGATAAACCTCAGAAGTGATCCCTCCAAACCCCCGCCCTCCACCCATTCCCCCCTCCCTTCTCCCTCCCCCCTCCCCATATTCTTAGGCTATTTGGTTATAGCTTTCATATAAAAGGTATAAATTAGTTT
>NW_003852585.1:2416155-2616519 GCF_000181295.1 Otolemur garnettii
TCTCCCTCCCCCCTCCCCATATTCTTAGGCTATTTGGTTATAGCTTTCATATAAAAGGTATAAACTAGTTTCATAATAGGGGTGTGTACATTGGAACTACAAAACTCTTGAAGTGATCAAGGAATATAGCAATGTCTCAGGTTACAAAATCAATACTCACATATCTATAGCCTTTATACCAATAATAGTCAATTGAAAAAACATCAAGGACTGTATTCCTTTTATAGTAGGGACAAAGAAGATGAAATATTTGGGAGTTTACCTAACAAAGGATGTGAAAAATCTCTATAAAGAGAACTATGAAACTCTGTGAAAAGAAATAGCTGAAGACGTTAACAAATGGAAAAACATACCATGCTCATGGCTGGGAAGAATCAACATTGTTAAAATATCCATACTACCTAAAGCAATATACAATTTTAATGCAATCCCTTTTACAGCACCACTGACATACTTTGAAGACATCAAAAAAATAATACTTTGTTTTATATGAAATAAGAAAAAAATCTTGAATAGCCAAGACATTACTCAGAAATAAAAACAAATCAGGAGGAGTCACGCTATCAGACCTCAGATTATACTACAAATTGATAGTGATCAAAACAGCATGGTACAGGCACAAAAACAGAGAGGTAAATGTATGGAACAAAATAGAGAACCAAGAGATGAAACCAGCTACTTACTGTCATTTGATCTTTGATAAGCCAATCAAAAACACTCAGTGAGGAAAAGACTCCCTATTTAACAAATGGTGCTGGGTGAACTGGCTGGCAACCTGTAGAAGACTGAAACTGGACCCACACCTTTCACCATTAGCTAAGATAGACTCTCGCTGGATTAAAGATTTAAACCTAAGACACAAAACTATAAAAATACTAGAAGAAAGTGCAGGGAAAACACTTGAAGAATTTGGCCTGGAAGAATACTTTATGAGGAGGACACCCTGGGCAATTGAAGCAACACCAAAAATACATTACTGGGACCTAATCAAACTAAAAAGGTTCTGCACAGCCAAGACAGACAGCCCTCAGAATGGGAGAAGATATTTGCAGGTTATATCTCTGAAAAATGTTTAATAACCAGAATCCATGGAGAACTCAAACGTATTAGCAAGAAAAGAACAAGTGATCCCATCTCAGGGTGGGCAAGGTACTTGAAGAGTAACTTCCCTGAAGAAGACAGGTGCACAGCCTACAAACATATGAAAACATGCTCATTATCCTTAATCATCAGAGAAATGCAAATCAAAACTACTTTGAGATATCATCTAACTCCAGTAAGATTAGCCCACAAGCCCACATCACAAAATTCCAAAACCATAGATGTTGGCGTGGATATGGAGAAAAGGGAACACTTCTGCACTTCTGGTGGGAATGCAAACTAATACATTCCTTTTAGAAAGATGTTTGGAGATCACGTAGGGATCTAAAAATAGATCTGCCATTCAATCCTTCAATTTCTCTACTAGGTATATATCCATAGGACCAAAAATCACTTTATAACAAAGATATTTGCACCAGAGTGTTTATTGCAGCCCAATTTATAATTGCTAAGTCATGGAAGAAGCCTCAGTGCCCATCGACCCATGAATGGATTAATAAATAGTGGTATATGTACACGATGGAATATTATGCAGCCTTAAAAAAGATGGAGACTTTACCTCTTTCATTTTACATGGATGGAACTGGAACATACTCTTCTTAGCAAAGTATCTCAAGAATGGAAGAAAAAGTATCCAATGTACTCAGCCCTACTATGAAACTAATTTATAAGCACCCACACTTCCATATGAAAGCAATAACCCAACTATAGCCCAAGACAAGGGGAATGAGGAGGGGGAGGAGGGGAGGATGGGTGAAGGGAGAGTAATTGGTGGGACCACACCTACGGTGCATCTTACAAGGGTACGTGTGAAATCTACTAGGGATAGAATATAAATATCTTAACACAATAACTAAGAAAATGTGGTGAAGGCTATGTTAACCAGTCTGATGAAAGTATTTCAAATTGTATACAAAATTAGCACTTTGTACCCCATAATTGCATTAATGTACACAGCTATTATTAATTAAAAAAAAGGAAAAGGAAAAAGGCTCAAAATTTTTGCCAAAATAAAGTTTTTTTCTTCAAAAAAGAAAACATATGTTAAGTGAAAGAAGTGAGTTACAAAAGGCCACATATTGTATGAATCCATTTATGTAAAATGTTTGAAATATGTAAATCCGTAGAGACAGAAAGTAGATTAGTGGTTGCCAGGACAGGAAGGGAGGGAGAGAATGAGGACTAGCTACCTAAGGAGTATGGGGTTTTATTTGGGGGTGACACAAATGATTAGAAACGAGATAGAGGTGATGGTTGCATAACACTGTGAATGTACTAAATGCTGCTGAGTTATTATGTGACTTTCATCTTTGTAAAAAAAACCGACAACACCAAATGTTGGTGAAGATGTATAGAAACTGGATCACTCTTATATTGCTAATGGGAATATAAAATGGTACAGCCACTCTGGAAAGCAGTTTGGCAGATCCTTAAAAAAGTAAACATGCAGTTACTGTGTGACCCAGCAATTACACTCCTGGGCATTTATCCCAGAGGAATGAAGACTTGTGTTTATACAAAAACTTACACATAAGTGTTTATAGTAGGGTTTATTTGTAATAGTCAAAAACTGAAAACAACCTAGAAATGTCTCAATGGGTGAATGGTTAAACAAACTGTGGTACATTTATACCATGGAATATTCACCAATACAAAGAAATGCACTACTGATATACACAAGGAGCTAATTAATCTGCAGAGAGTCATGCTGAGTGAAAAAAGATAGTCCCCAAAGCTCAGATACTATATGATCCCCTTTATATAATATTCTTGAAATAACAAAGCTTTAGAAACAGAGAATTGTTTAGGGGCTACCAGGGATTTGGAGGGGTTGGATATGGGATGGAAATCAGTGTGTCCATAAATGGGCAACACAAAGGATACACATGGTGATGGAAATGTTCTGTGTCTTGATTGTATTGATGTCAACAACCCAGTTGTGATATTGTACTATCATTTTGCATGATGTTATCATTTAGGGGAATGTAGCTGAAGGACACATAGCATCTATCTATATTACTTTTTACAAGTGCATGTGAATCTACAATCATCTCAAAAATAATTTAAATCATATGGTCACATAATTTGATTCAAAAAAAGCATTTGAAAAAATTTAGCACCCATTTGTGATTAAAAAAAATACTCTCAGAAAACTAGGATTAGAGGGGAATGTCCTCAACTTGATAAAGAATATTTACAATAAACTACCAGCTAACTGAATGCTTTCCCTCTAAGATTAGCAGCAAGGCAAGGATGTTTGCTCTTACCACTGCTATTCAGCACAATACTGGAAGAAGTCCATTAAGGCAAGAAAATGAAATAAAACACAAACATATTGTGAAGAAAGAAGTAAAATTACCTCTATTTGAATCTGACATTATTGTCTATGTGGAAAATCTCAAGGTCTACAAAGAAACTCCTAGAAGTAATAAGTGAGTTCAGCAAGGTCTCAGGATATAAGAACAGCATATAAAAATCAATTGTATTTCTATATACTAGCAATAAACACATATACAACAGAATGAAAAGTAAAATACCATTTACTATTGCTCACGAAACAGGTGAAATCAAGCAAAACGTATACAGGATTTGTATACTGAAAACTAGACAACACTGAATTAAAGAAATCAAAAGCTCTAAATAAATAGAGGGAGCCTGGTGTGAGGGCTCATGCCTGTAATCCTAGCACTCTGGGAGGCTGAGGTGGGTGGATTTCTTGAGCTTAGGAGTTCAAAACCTGTCTGAGCAACAGCAAGACCTTGTCTCTAAAAATAGCTGGGTGTTGTGGTGGGTGCCCATAGTCTCAGCTACTTGGGAGGCTGAAGCCAGAGTATCCCCTGAACCCAGGAGTTTGAGGTTGCTGTGAGCTATGATGCCATACCACTCTACCAAGGGCAACAAAGTGAGACTCTGTCTCTAAATAAATAAACATAAAAAGAGGGTATGCTATGTCCACAGAATGGAAGTATCAAAATAGCAAAGATGTTAATTTTTCCCAATTGATACATAGGTTTAACCAATTCCTATCAAAATCACAGCAAGATTTTTTGTAGATATAGACAAGATTTTCCCAAAATGTATATGGAAAAACAAAGGAAATAGAAGAGCTGAAACAATTTTGAAAAAGAAGAATATACTACAGGAGTCAGTCTACCTGGTTTTAAGAGTCATTATGTGGTTATATTAATCAAGGCTGTGTGGTATAGGCAGAGGGATGGACAAATAGATAAACTGAACCAGAAATGAGAACCCAGAAATAGGCCTACATGAATATGCCCAACTGACTTTTGACAAAAGTGCAAGAGCAATTCAGTGGAGAAATGATATCCTTTTCAATACATGGTTCCAGAGCAAATGAACATCTATAGGCAAAAAATGAACCCCAACCTTAACCTCATACCTTACACAAAAATTAACTCAAAATGATCATAGATGAATCTGAAAGAAAAACATTACTAAAAAAGATCATAGAGCTAAATGTAAAACATGAAACTGTACAAGTTTTAGCAAGAATAGAAGAACTTCTGGATGTGTATCTGAGCAAAGAGTTTTTTCTGAGACTTGACACCAAAAGCATGACCTATATAAGGAAAAATTGATAAACTAGACTTCATCAAAAGCAACTTTTTTGTTGTTGTTGTTGTTGCTCTGTGAGAAACCTTGGGAATAGGATGAAAAGACAAGCTACTCGGGTGGTGCCTGTGGCTCAAGGAGTAGGGCGTCAGCCCCATATATGGCGGGTTCAAGCCTGGCCCCAGCCAAAACTGCAAAAAAAAAAAAAAAAAAACAAGCTACTCACTGGGAGAAAATATTTGCAACCTTATGTTCAACAAAAAAACATGTATCTAGAATGGATAAAGAACCTTAAAACTCAACAATAAGAAGACAGACCATCCAATTAGAAAGTGAAACGAAGACAAGGAATATTTCACTGAAGATCTACAGATAGCAAAAAAGGTGTGCGAAGATGTTTAACACCATGAGCTACTAGGGAATGCAATTTCATTTTTTTAGGTTCTTTTAAAATTAATTTTTAATTAAAATCATAACTTTTATGGGGTATAATGTGATGATGTGATATACAATCATCAAATTGTATTATTTGTGGAATGCTTAAATAAAACTCATTAACATCACCTCATTTACTTATTTTTTGTGGCAAGACATTTAAAATATACTGTTAGTTATTTTGAAATATACCCTTGCATTGTGCACTTTAGGTGAGATCTCACCAAATGCTCTCCCTCTTCCCACCAATTACCTCCCTCCTCCTCCCCTCTCTCTCTTCACCTTTCCTCCTTGCTAGACTATATTTGTGTTTTATCATTCGTATGAGTGTGTAAGTATTTTATATATTGGTTTCATAATAGTATTGAGTACATTGGATACTTTCCCCCCCATTTTTTAGATATTTTACTTAGAAGAATATGTTCCACTTCCATCCAGGTAAACATAAAAGATGTAAAGTCTCTATCTTTTTATGGCTGAATAGTATTCCATGGTACACATATGCCACAATTTGTTAATCCATTCATGGGTTGATGGGCATTTGGGTTGCTTCCATGACTTGGTAATTATGAACTGAGCTGCAATAAACATTCTGGTGCAAATGTCTTTGTGGTAAAATGATTTTTGTTCTTCTGAGTAGATACCTAGTAATGGGATTGCAGGATCAAATGGAAGGTCAACTTTTAGTTTTTTGAGAATTCTCCAGACTTCTTTCCACAAAAGTTGTATTAATTTGCAATCCCACCAGCAGTGTAGAAGTGCTCCCTTCTCTCTACATCCATGCCAACATCTGTCTTTTTGGGACTTTGTGATGTGGGCTAATCTTACTGGAGTCAGGTGGTATCTCAAAGTGGTTTTGATTTGCATTTCCCTGATGATTAAAGACAATGAGCATTTTTTCAGATAAAAGATAATGTTTGTTGGCCATTGATTGGTCATCTTCAGAGAAGTTTCTGTTCAAGTCTCCTGCCAACAAAGAAATGGGTTTTTTTGGTCTTTTTTTTTTTTTTTGTATTTTTTGGCTATGGATGGGTTTGAACCCTCCACCTCCAGTATATGGGGCCAGCACCCTACTCCTTTGAGCCACGGGCACCACCCAGGTCTTTTCTTATTGATTAATTTGAGTTCTCTTAGATTCTAGTTATCAGACCTTTGTCAGAATCATAATGTGCAAGTCTTCTCCCACTCTGAAAGCTGTCTGTTTGCTTTGGCTGTAGTACCCCTAGCTGTGCAGAAGGTTTTTAACTTGATCAACTTCTAGTTATTTTTGGAGTTGTTGCAATTGCTGGGGAGGGGAGAGTCTTCCTTATAAAATATTTTCCCAGGCCAATATCTTCAAGCATTTTCCCTGCACTCTCTTCAGGTATTTTTATAGTTTCATGTGTTAAATTTAAATCTTTCATCCAGTGAGAATCAATTCTTGTTAGTGGTGAGAAGCATGGGTCAATCTTCTACAAGTGGCTTACCAGTTTCTCCAGCACCATTTGTTAAATAGAGATTCTTGTCCCCAATGCATGTGTTTGTTAGGTTTATCAAATATCAAATGACAATTTATGGCTGTATTTTTCTCTAGCGTCTCTATTCTATTCCATAGATCTATGTCTCTAAACACTACTCATTTTACAGTAGTGCTAAAGAAGGTGAAATACCTGGGAATGGAAATACCCAGGAAAAATAAAGGATGTGAAAGGTCTCTATACAGAGAACTATGAAACCCTGAGAAAAGAAATAGCAGAAGATGTTAACAAATGGAAGAACATACCATGCTCATGGTTGGGAAGAATCAAGTTTTGTTAAAATGTCCATACTACCCAAAGCAACCTACAGATTTCTTGTGATCCCCATCAAACCAACAATATTATACGTTAAAGAACTCAAAAAAAATAGCACTTTATTTTCTATGGAATTAGAAAAAAAACCCAAATAGCCAACACAATTCTTAGAAAAAAATATATGGAGACATCATGTTATCAGACTTCAGGTTATACTATAAATCTATTGTGATTAAAACAGCATGGCACTGGAAATGCAATTTCCAACCACAAGAAGGTATTGCTACCTACCTGTCAGAATGACTAAACAATAAACAGTAATAACACCAAATGCTGGTGAGGATGTGGAGAAACTGGATCACTCATCCATTCATGGTGGAAATCGGTTTGTATTTTCTTATAAAACTAAACATGTAACACTCATATGACCTAGAAATTACACTTCTAGGCATTTATCCCAGAGATATGAACATTGATATCTAAAATTTAAAACAAAAATTTACATTTTTAAATATAAAATATTAAAATTCATATACAGAAACCTGGGTCAATAATTATTTCTTGGTTTTGATATTGTACTACTGTTACGTAAGATGTAACCATTAGGGGAAATTGGGAGAAGGGAACAGGGGATGTGTCTGTACCATATTGACAAGTTCTTGTGAATCTAATTATTTCCAAAGAAGATTTGGAAGTTGTTCAAAAAAGATTTCAGGATCCCAGATCCAGGGGTATATCAATTCTTATTGCTTCTGGGATATTTCCTATGTAGGATTCCTTTTCCAATCAATTTAAAGATGTTTGTACAGAACTTTTAATTTTTTTAAAAAATAATTCTCACCCAAATATTTTCTGAGTGTTTCAGGGTCCAGCCCTGAAACCTCAGCTGTGACTTCAACCAAATACTGGGGTCTAGAAATACCCCAATGAGGAGAAAATGGCCTATGACATACAGTACACCTGCATGAAGAAGGGAAAAAGAGACCTCAGATACTTCTTAGTCCATCACTCACTCCCTGGCCCAGGCAGGCCCAGCATTTGCAGTCTGGATGGGGGATGGAGGCCCAGATCTCATTTCAGGGCTGGCAACACAAAACCTATGGACATCAAACAGACTGCCTATTCAGCCCTAAAGAAAAAAGGCAGGAAAAAAATGCCGCTTTGGCTTTTAAAGACTCCACTCTATTGATTTCATGCCTTGCCGCTCTGTGGCCCCCAGAGCCAACGTGAACAGGACAGGTGGGGGGTAGTGGCCAGAACTTCCTGAACAAAGGCCTGATTGTCTAATGGGTTGTAGTGATCATCGTGCTTGGGTATTGCCTGGGCCCAGGGCTGGGGAGGAGAGCCAACAGAGGTGACACTGAAGAGGGATCACCTCCTGGAAATTGACATTATTCTAAGTCAAAGAGGATCTCACAACCTCAGCAAACTGGCCTCTGGACATGGTCTTGTTTCTTCCTTCCCTCCAGATGAATCTAGATTGGGGGTATCCAATCTTTTTTTTTCTGCCTCACATTGGAAGAATGAGAGTTGCCTTGGGTCACACATTAAATACACAAACACTAATGAAAGCTGATGAGCAAAAAACAACAACAACAAAAAAGACCCATGCATACTTTTAATGACATCTGACACCACAGATAAGCAAAGTCCTCACAAAATCAGCATGTGGCCTACAGGCCACAGGTTGGACATGTTGGTCTAGATGAATAGCTCTTGGACAGACCTTTGTGTCAGAAGCAAAGGCAAGCCATCTTTTGACCCCAAAGGCCTGGCTGGATTCCACCTGCCACCCCCAAATGTTTACAAGCACCTGTCTAGGAAGTCTACGTCTCCAATATAAAGAAACGAAACCCCCAGCAATGCTTCTCACCTGAGCACAATGCAGGGCTGAAGATGAACCCCAAAGCCATCTCCCACATGTACTTCAGAGTTCACCCTAATAAGTTCCTGGGATCTCAGGGGTCTGTCTTATAGTATATTCATATTTGCTTTAGTCTAGAAAGAGAATGCCTGGATTCTCAAGTACAGGGATATTTCAGGTGGCTGTATGTAGTATTGCTGTGTGGTTTTGTCACTTATGCACCCAGGTGGGGGGGTGGGGTGAGGAGATCATTCACACCTCAGGCACAGAATCAGAGGCCTGTGGGCACTTTTCCCCCCTTAGGCTCTAAATATACATCTGAGAGCCCTTAGCCACCCATATCCAGAATAAATATCAGATAGAGCAAAGACACTTTGCCCTGGGCTCTGAAAGCATCCCAGTGCCCCATATGTTGTCACAGTTGCCAGCCATGGTCTTTGGTACCTGATGTCTTGCTTCCTAAGCCAGTGGACTCTACTGGATCTCTGAAGCCAATCTCAAAGTGCCAGCCAGAGCCAGCTGTACCTTGCCACCACCTGGCTCTGGGCATGACTGAAGAAGGAAGCAAGGAGCTAAATCTAAGTCACTTGGCGAGAAAGGAAGGGGAGTGGGAGGATATTGATGCAGCAACCATAAAAGGCTCAAAGTTGCTCAAGTCCCCCACCCACACCAAATTAGTCAGAGGAAAAATGAACCCAGGAACAGAAACAACTGTGGACTTCAGACTGGAAGGTTCAAAGGTAAGCTGCATGGTGAAGCCAAGCTCTATGCCTGCTTCTGAGCTGCGCCCTCAGTGACTCCAAAGGACTTGCTCAACATGCCTGAGTCTGTCCCTCATCCTAACAGCTTCTTCCTCTGTGTTCCCTGGACTGGGTGAGGATGAGGAGATAGTGGTGGCTCAGGCATTCCCAAGGAAAGTGCTGAGGCCGTGATGTCCCACTTGGCATCTTCAGATTATAAGGGAGATTCTTGGTTAGGGCAGAAGACATTCATTGTTAGAGCCCTAATTTTTCAAGGATGGACTTTAACCCCCAAAGGAAAGCCAAAATATATGCCAGTTTCAGATGGGCTTGTAAAGTGGAGATAATGTTGATGGCAAAACAATTCAAGTCCATCTTCAAACATATGTATCGGTGCTATGGGCTGAACTGTGTCCTCCAAAGTTCCTAAATCCCAGAACCTCAGAGTGTTTCTGTATTTGGAGATAGAGTTGTTGCAGATATAATGAGTTAAGATGAGGTTACCCAGTCGAAGGCTAAGTCCCAATCCAACAGGACTGGTGTTCTGATAAAAAGGGGAAATTTGGACATAAAAACTCAATGTGGACACTGGAGTTGAGCAGTTGAGCTGTCACAAGCCAAGGAACTACCAGAAGCTAGGAGAGAGGCCTGGGACACATCCGTCCCTGGAACCCTCAGAGGGAACACGGCCCTGCTGACAGACTTTGGTTTTGGGTTTCCAGCCCCCAGAACTGTAAGAGAATAAATTCTGTCACTTAAGCCATCCGGTTTTCATACTTTGTTACAGAAGCCTTAGCAAAACTAACATATGGGGGATAAAAATATTTCCACAGGCAAGGTGCAAGTGACAGTGAAGAGTGGCCCAGGTCCACAGCAGAACGTATTCAGCTTCCAGGCTTGCTTGCTGTTCTGTGGTGAAGGACTGACCATCTCTTGTTGGAATGACTAAGAGCTGGAACAACCTGAGCCCAAGGCAGTCCTTGGCTCTTGGTACTTACTATGCTGCCATCGCCACAAGCCAGAAGAAACCAGGGATTATCTATCTCAGCAGCACTGAATCTAAGCATCGAACACATGCTTTGCTCATTGCAAATGCTTACAAACTTGTGTAGACAAAACTGTGGTGCGGGGGCCATGTGGGAATGGAGAGGAAGCAGTGGGAAGGAGGCACCTCCAAGGAAGATTTACATGGCTTGATGGCTGGCTCGATACAGACCAGGATAAGGCTACTCTTACATTGCAAATTTTCAGCCTGGATGGTGGGAAGAAGCATGGGGCTGCTGACAGGCAGGCAACACTGCACAAGCAATGGACCCACCAGCCCACTGTCATCAATCATGACCATTTCAGCTCTAATTGCAACAGATCACCCTGCTCTACAAGGTATTGGCTATTACTAGTTACTACCTACCACTAATAATCTTGGTGTTATGCTAGGAGCATGAGTGGAAATGGCATGCCTTGGCCCAGGGAATCAGATGTGGGAGAGGGAGGAAGAACCTAAGCTGAAAACACACAGGTCAAATGTTAAGGCCAGGCTTCTGTATGTCAGTATAGCCAAGGCTTTTGAGTCCAGTGAGCAGGGCCTGAAGCAAGAAAGTTGGTTTCTCAGTCATGGGTTATGGGGCTCTGGGAAAGCTGCTTAAATTTAAGACTCAATTTCTTTATGTGTAAAATACGAAGTTCTATACAATAATATAACAGCTACCTTTGGGTGCCTGCTATGAGCCAGGCACTGGGCTTGGCAATTTACACAGAGCATTTCACTGGCTGTCTCCAACAACACTCCAAGGCATATGTGAAGAGCATGCTGTACAGACGCTCCTTCTGTGTCCCCTTGACTTTGGCAGGAAGTATTTGTCTAGTGTTTGACTCCTTCTTTAGACTGTAAATCCTTGTGAGGGAAGGAAGCATGTCTTTTATGTGACTGTGGCCCCAGAGTGTTCAGAGCACAGTAGGGTCTCAGGAACTATCCGCTGAATAGACCTGCAAGGTGGATTCAAGTGTGGGTGCAGGGCTAGACTAGAACCCTCTGAAGGAGTCACTCAAGCTAGAATCAGGATGACATGGTGTGTTAAAGCTCAAGTGAGCTTAGCAATGCATAACACATTGTTTAATACTTCTGTGCATTTGAAAGGACTGTTTTGACATTTTTCAAGAGCTGTAAGGCATATAATTATAGTTTTGTGCTAATAAATATATCAATATTCTAAAACATCACTTTTAGTTTTGAAAAGTTGACTTTAAAAAGCTCACAGTGATGTGGAGGAATTGGAACTCTCATACATTGCTGGTGGGAATGTGAAACAGTGTAGCTGTTATGAAAACCAGTTAAACAGAGTAGCCACACGATCCAACAATTCCACTCCTGGGTATCTATCCGAGGGGATTGAAAATGCATTCACACAAAAACTCGTACATGAATGCTCATAGCAACACTACTCATAATGGCCCAAGGTAGGGACAACTCAAATGTCCATCAGTGGATAAACAAAATATGGTCTAGCATAATATTATCAGCCGTAAAAGGAAATGAAGTACTGCTACACAGTATAACAAATGAACTTGAAAACATGATGCTAAGTGAAAGAAGCCAGCCACAAAGGACCACATATTATGCGACTCCTTTTATACAAAATGTCCACAAGAAGCAAACTCACCGAGACTAAAAGTAGCTTGGTGGCTGCCAGGGCTGGGGGGAGGAATGGAGAATGTGGACTGACTGCTAATGGTAACAGGGTTTCTTTTGAGGGTGATGAAATTGCTTGAGAATTAATTGTGGTGATAGGCACATCTTTGTCAAAAAACACATTGAATTGTATGCTTTGAATGGGTAAATTGTATGGCACGTGAATTATATCTTAATAAAGTTGTTTCTTATCAAGCCCAGATTGTTATCACACCTTAGTATAATTTGAGATTTTAGAAAGATGTTTCTTTTAGAGAAAGGATAAAGCAAAATCTTTGCAATTTTTGGAGGGAAAAATGCTTATATCCTCTATTCTCAGCAAGACTGGCTCCTTTTGAAGTGGGACATCAACACACCTTTTCTCCCTCTTTATCTGTTGACACAGCGGTGCTGGAAACCTTTCCCCAGTGACCCACATAATCAATGAACAAGTTATAAAGCTGTGCCTGATTCAACTTTTGACACTGTTGCTGCTGCTCCCCAGGGACTCTCAAGGTCCCCCTTTTTGGTTTCAGGATGTTTTATTACCATTGAGATTTAAAATGCCTACCCTCCTTATCTGGGTGTCACGTGCCACTCAGTGATCAATCAGCTTGGGGCCAGGACTTCCTGGCAAGTACAAGTGTCCCTTGGTCCCACAAACTGGGCTTAGACAGCAGAATCCTGCTTCAAAGAGCCAAGAATTGCACAAACCAACAAGTCAATTGAGAGCAAACTATTTCTCAAGCTGGCCATGCCCTGAAAACTTATTTGACTCTAAAATCAAACAGTACACAGTGACCACCCATTATGGCAAACAAAGAACAGAGTTTTCTGGAACTTAGGGCCACCAAGAAATGAGGGCAGACCAGGACTATCTTATAGCAATGGTGACAATGCTGATCTTATCACAGAACTAGCCTTCAAGGTAACATGAGACCAAGTTTTTTCAAGACCTCATTTCTTGAAACAGAAAAACCATTGGTCTTCTTAAGCATCATCTTTTCCTATTCCATAAACATCATGTATTTTGAGAATGGGAAAAGTCCTTGGATTTGAAGTGGAGTCCAAACTGGAAGGACAAGTCATGTATGTGCTACCTTTCCCATGAGCTAAATGCCTGCAACTTTAGATATCCTGAGCCTTTCCACAGTTGATTATCAAAGTTAAGGTTGTGTGGGAGGGTGCTGGGAGACTGTTCTAGCATCCTCTGCAAGGCCAGTCTGTGCCACACATAAGTTGGCATATACATACACACCCATACACGGATACACACACACAGAGACATACAGAGAAACGCACACACATATGGACAGACACAATTTCTCTCTCTCTTTCTGTCTATCTCTGTTTCCCTCCATCTCTCCATCCCTCCCTCCCTCTTCTGTAAACACTAGAGCACTTGGAAGCCCTGGGAGAAAGGGTCTTTTCTTTAAGCCTTTAAGCTTGGGATTATTCCCATCAGTACCAGTGGGCATCTAGTCCCACAACTTCACCATCAAATCTCTCTGATGGTTCCATAGTTTCCCAGCTAAGGACATGGGAACAGCAACTCTCTTCTTATTTTCTGCCCTTACTCATTACTCAACTTTGGCTACAAAGGCATACACATATATAAGAATATACCAACGACATATTCTTCCCCCAGAAATGGTGTTAAAACAATGTGTCTCCAGACTCACTATACAGGAACAAGCAGAAATGCTCCACTAGGAAGGAGAAAAATGTTGTAAATATTGGGTTTTGTACCAATTTTAGCAGGCAATCACGTCAGAATGTAGAAACAGTCCGTACACGTGTTACACTTAGGCCCAGGTGCCAGTTAAAACAGCAGGCTGAAGCAGGTCAATCAAGGTCTGCAAAGCATGTTTAGCTGGTGGTCTAGGAGAAGTAGTACACTGAACATGAGTCTGGGGACCAGGAGACCTGGCTTCTACTTCCATCTGCAAGTCGCTTGACCTCTTTGAGCCTCAGGTTTCTCATATGCAAAATGGGGTTGATCTTCCTTACTCTTCTCCTGCCACACTGTGCACATAAGGATCAAATGAGAACTTGAACCTGAAAGCCCTTGGACAGAGTAGTGCCGTGTGGGGGGGAGTGCAGGGTGACGGTGGCCTGTAGCTGAGCCAAATGGAAGCAATCCCTTTTTGTTCATCTCCTATTTTTACAGTAAAGCTTTGTTAGAATCCTAGAATGTTAGTTTCTGGATGGAAAACTAGAGGTTATAAGGCCCAACCTGCATCCTATACAGATAGAGAAACCAAGACAGAGGCTGGTCCAAGAGCACAGCCTAGTAACAGATAGGGAGAGCTGACTCTAGAAGTCAGGTTCACCAAATCCCAGGCCAGGGCACTAGCACAGCAGGCTGGACTTGAAGAAAGAAACTTGATGCGGCATTTCCGTGGGTCCACATTCTGAGAGGTACTGGACAGAAGAAGCCTCATAAATCTGCAAAGCAGCTCCTGGGCTATGCAGTGACCAGCTCTCCTAAGGAGAGCTGGCATCACTGAGGTTTCAACATCTCCCTGCCAAGGCTGACAAGTGTGTTGCTCCACCTCTCTGAGTTTCACTTTCTCTCAATATACTAAAGAGCTTGGCCTAGAGGACCGTACAAGGCTTGCCAGCTGGCACCATCTCTATGTTAGTGACTAGCTTTCCTCTATGGTCACCCACCTATTAGGATTCCCCAGCCAGAGTGGACAAATAGACATCCTTTCAGCAGCTGCTGGAAAGAACCTAGACTGGGTCCAGATTCCCAGTAAGGCTGGTGAGGTTTGACATACCCGCTTTCCACATTAAACCAAAGATTAGTGAGAACTGCCCCTTCCCATTCTAAGCAAAGCAATCTGGAGAATCAGAGCCTTGGATCATTAATTAGGACAATACTCAAAAATTATTCAGCAGCCCATGTCCTCTAAAAAGAACGTGGGAAGAAACAAGGCCAAAGCTGAGAGACCGATGTGGGCAATTGTCACTGGGCATCATAAGAAGCATCCCCATAGGTTTGCACCCATGACCAGCCTTCTCTCTCCAGTTAAACTGGGTCAGATCCAACAGAGAAAACTATTTTGTTTGCATGTGTGTGCCTTTGGGGCCAAAGAAGGTCAGTGGGGGAGGGTACTTAACAAGTGGCCAAAGGTAGCAGTGAGTTAAAAGAACCAGAATACCCATTTAAAAATAAAATAAAATAAAGACTCTATTACAAGGCAAGAAAAGATTTGTGAAGACTTCACATTTAAGTTGTCTTCATTAATACATTCCACTCTTTAGATGGATTTGGAATAATAGGAAAAATCCCGAGCGTTGCACTTAGAGACTTCTTGTGAAATCCCATCTGATGGGAGGAAAATGTGCTTTCAGTACTTAGGATAAAATAAATTCTCTCCATTCTTGGAAATACTTCTTAGCAAATATTTTAGATTTTATTTCACAAATGAAAGAAAACAGTCAAGGCTGCTACCATCAGCTTTGGAGGAAACAATCTAATTTTCAAGATATTTATCTATTGTGAGTTGGCAACAATGGCTCTGGTTTCCAAAGAAAGCGGGAAAATTACTGTGTACTTCGGAAATGGTTCCCAGACACTTCCCTTCAAGAACACAATCAACAAAACACACACAAGCAGGCATTAAAGACAAATGCAATTGCATAGGCAGCCCATCGGCTGCATGGCAAGATAAATAGGCAAGACCAATGTTTTGCATCAAGCCAGCTTTGGGCTCCTAAAGGAGCTGGAAGGGAAAACTAACATGAACACTTTCAATAGGTTACCTTGTTGACAGCAAGAGATGACTGCTGCATTAAAACTATCGCCTGCAGTATACCAAGTTCATCTATTTATCACACACAAAATTCCTTGCTGTGAACTACCATGAGCAAAGAACATGCCAAGTGCCAGCAGATCTTAGACTCAAGTCATTTGACCACAACTCAGAACTACTCCATCCCATAGGCCCAAATGTTAATGCCATGGTGAACAAGACATCTTTTCTTGATCAAAATTCTCTTTTCTGAGTCAGCACATAAGCATGCTATTGCCTAGAGTTTATGATGTGGTTAGTGTGCTTGTTAATTAAAAGGAGGAAGTTCTAAGGAAAATGACCAAAATCCCATTTCAGGCTCATTCTGTCTTGGTCAGGGAACCTCAGTTAGATCCATTCACCTGAGGAGCGTGACATCCTTATTTCTTCTGGTCTGATTTCTTCAAAATCCAAATCAGTATTACCTCCACAACTTCAATAGTCAATTCCAAGGAATTAACTCCATTCTGGGGTCAAATGTAAATGTGTATTTCTGAAGATTCAGACAGAGAGAGCTTGAAAGGCATGTTACCCCAACAGCTTTATGACCCCAGAGCTACAGGTCTCCCGTGGAGTATCATCCATTTTAAACCCTCAGCTATAGCATTTATTTGGACATGGCCCAAATAAACACTTCTGTGCCAAGACTTTGCAGTTCATTCATCCAAGCAGCCATTTGCTTATTCATGCAATCAAGCTGCCTCTGTCACCCTGATTCTGGTATGGAGTATGAAAGAACTATAGAAAGGGTATAAGAATAGAGGCAAACTTCTCATTCTGTGTTATTTTGGAATCTGTTTTCAAAGTTAAGGTGCAGTAAGGTCCTGTTAGTTCTGTAACCTTAATACATCTAAAAGGTATTGTTTTAATAATGCTAAACTTTTAAAATGGTTAAGAAGCCTCTGGTGGTTCTGAAATTCATTTCATATTCATTTAAGAAATTGCTTTTTATGAGGGAGTTTGGAAGTTAGAGAGGGTAGCCTGGTCATGCATAGAGGCCAATAGGGTCTCTGCTTTCTATTAAAATGTTTTCCAACTCCAAAGCATTTGTTAATATACCCAGAAGAATCAGAATGAAGTGACTCCAAGGCCTGGGATTCAGAATGCATCAGACATGCTACCACCTGTAGGGTTTTGTTGTAGGCACTTACCAAAAATCTCTGAAGTTGGAATTAGGAGTCTCACGTTCAAGTCTCAGCTCAGGGATGACCCTGGCTGCATGTGTGTAATTATGAGCCTTATCACCCTGGTTGCTTGCTCCCCTGGAAACCCCCACTGGTCTAAATGACTAATGCTTCAGGAGCAGCAAGAGCAGCACCTTCACCCTCAAGCCCAACAGGGCACAGCTTGCAGTGGAGACTACGGTAATGTTGCCAGCAGGCCCAGTTCACTGCCTAATCACACTGAGATGAATGTCAATTAACAGGCCCTAGGTTTTATTCCCTTAAGCTGAATTTTCTCCACATTACACTTGGGCAGCCGGGTTCAGAACCCAAATATAGGCCTTGCCATTTATGCCTGTTAAATTTCTCAAGCTCATCAAGATCTCTTTGGAACTTGATGTCATGCCAGAAAGAATTCATCACCTTGTGGCCCTAAATCAGGGGAAAATCTGATAAGAGTGATTTCTCAATCTTCACCCAGATCATTGAGAAAAAATGAAGTCCGACAGGAAGAAGCCCTGGGCTTTGCCTCAAGGACTCTGTCTCTAAGGGAAGACATTAATCCATTGCCCATGGCCTTTAGATTCAATCCTTTGATCGGTTACACAATCACATAACTGGGATGTAAATGAGGATTTTACAACAGAGGCTGCCCAAAGCTTTGCTAAGGAGTGTCAAAAAAACGCTTGCTTGCTTGCTTTTATCTACCTGTCTAGCGAACCCCTCTAACAAAAAAGGAGGCTATTCTAGCACAAGAAGATACTTCTAATGGACCATTTGGGTTTGTTTTAGACCCATTTTTTCTTTACTGGTTTCCTTTTCTTACCATTCACTCACTATTTCACTAATAGCATGGTCTATATTTTTTTCCAGGGAACCACATTAAGCAAACGATAGCTACCTAATATATCCAGTTTAAGGAATTTCTCCTCAGGAAATTTGGAAATGCATGTCCACCTAGTGGTCTGGGGTTCTTTCTGGCAGTTCTGCATGATGCCGTAACACTCCATGATAAAGGTTCACGGTCTTGCTGGCAAGTACTCCCTAAGCGGCCTGGCCTGTCATTCATCCCGGCCGTCACTGACCAGGCAGCCCTTTCATGATTCTTTCATTCATCACAGTCTCCGAATCCAGCCAAGCAGCATCCTCTATCACGCTATCACGTGAAGGTTAAAGATAATTCTCTTCTATGAAGAAGCCTAAAATTTTTCTCCAAGAGTCCGGTTTCTTTTGTGGGATGGGTCTCTTCACTGTCTGGGGACGCTGGGGGTGTGGTGCCTATTTGTCCTCTTCTCTGTTTCTGGGGCACATCCTCTAGCTCTCTACCTTTGATTCTGGCTGTGATAACTCTCAGCTGCTCCCCTCAGATGATGCTGCCCCTCCTGAAACTCCCCGTTTCTCCTCTTGGTGTGATGAGCCTTAAAGTGATTATTTCTTGCTAGTGGAGCAGGGATTCTTCTCCTGCTTCTCTTCACATGCCTGACTCAGTGTTCTCTCCTCAGTGCTCCTGGCTAACATGGGGAGGAGGAGCTGCATGTCTAGAACTAACCTGGAAATGTCCAGGCATATTGTGAATTTCCCTGGGCTTGCAGGCTTCCAGTGGCTGAGCTTCCATCCCTGTGTTTCTGGAATAGCAACCATATGATGCCTACACAGAAAAGAGGAATTCAAGAAATCCTGTGGAAGGGAAGTCCAGTGGGTGGTCAGTGAGCAGGAAGACATCTCAGACCTCTGAAGATTCCTGAGTAGGTAGAAGAGGCCATCTGACCACCAACAGTAACTACAAATATAGGTACCAGCAAGTGAACAGCTACAAAATTTCTAAGGCCGGATTGTGAGGCCTCAGATAGCTATAGGAGTATTGCCTCTGAAAGAAAATTCATAGTATGCATGCACATGAAGGTTAAAAAAAAAAAAAAACCCTCATAAAGCTATCTATTGGAAAGGAGTGAGAGAAAATCAAAGCTGTGGGGGAAGTTGTCACAACTCCACACAGGCTTGACACAAAGTCCATCAGTCCACGTGGAGTCTATTGTGTTGAGCTTGAAAGGCCAAGTTGAAGAACTGGCCAGAAGAATACACAAGCCTGCAGATGGGCCGAGAAGTTGTAGTCTGCAGAGAAGGGGAGTCCTTCTTGACGGATGCAAGAGGGAAAGAGCCTGAAAGTGGATTTGCAGGGAGTGGCAGGTGGCTCCTCCATCTGTGTCCATAGTTGAGGGTTGGGGGAGCCTGGGAGGCTGGGGGTGCTGCTGGGTGATAATACAGTGCCAGGAGGATTGAAGAACACTTCACATGCTGTTCCCCAATTAATAACAGGGCTGTGGGGAGAACCCAAACCTTCCCCTCTCACGCTCATGGTTGTTTCCATGAGTTCTGACGTTGGGTCAGGAGTCTCAGAGCTTCAGAACCCCTATATCATCAGTACGCTGCCACGGGGACTTTTCCTCATGCGTCTTTGGTAGGTTTCATTTTATGAAAATCTGTATCACACACTAACACCACTTTAGTTTTAGAACATTTTGTGGGGCACTTTTAAATCTTTAACTTTTTACATTTGGTTCCAGATCATATGGTTTTAATTACTAAATTTTTACTCCCTAAATTCAGCTAAGTCATATGATCTACAAAGCAAATAGGCCAGTTCAATAAAGTGAATTCAATGCACTGGCAACCTGTCTTGCTTTTATTGTCAATAAGTTCAGTTTCTGCTCCTGGTTCTCTCACAGCACCCAACAGCTGGCTTGCTGGGACCCAGGAAGGAAGGAAATAGGCCAGAGAAAATGGCCTTGACAGCAAAGGGCAGATTTGTGGGGCAACCTTGAGATGTGGACAGTGTCTCATGTGGTGATGGCATCCCAGACATGACAGACAGTCTCTAAGTAACCTCTGGTGAAGTAGTTTGTGTTTCTTCTGCTCATTAAAGTGCTGGAGCTGGTTTGGAGGCCAAATCTAGGAGGCGCTAAGCAGGCCAAAGGCTGAACTGGCCTTGCAGCTGGCAAGGCCACACCAAGGCACAGGCAGTGGAGGCAAAGAATTCGCTCAGCAGGGAAATGATCTGTCATTCTCAGGAAAACCCAGTGTCTCCACTCAGAACACAAAGTTGTCAGCACTGACAAACTTGAAGGGCAAGAGCTAGTGTGATCAGAGCTGGCTCCTGGCAGCCTCACATGGGGCTGAAGTACATGGGGCTGAAGAAGGGGAAGGGGCACTGGCCAGGCCTGGTGACATCCAGCTAGTACACATCTGTGACTGCCTCTGATTCCCTTCCAGGATGAAGTTACTCACCCTTGGTAGTGAGGACCCCAGCCTGTTCAGTGGGCTTTTCTCAAACTTGGTCGAGTCTGGGTGGGCAGAAAAGGCTTTAGACTCAGCACTGTCCTGAAAGCCACTTCAGCTGAGCAGGTAAAGCAGGGAACGCAGTGTTCTGGGTTTAAATCTTACCACTACCACTGGTTAGCTGTGTGGCCTTGGGGGAGTTACTTAACCTGTCTGTGTCTCTGTTTCCTCATCAGTGATTGAGAGATGATAATAACAGCATCTACTCAGTAAGGCTGGGGTGAGGATCAGAGGTACATGTGGGCACAGAGAGCAGTAAAAGTCATTAGAAATCAGGAAGGGCAAGGAGAGGAGGGGAGGGTTAAGAACCTACCTAACAGGTACAATGAATGCTGTTCGGGTGATGGGGACACTTACAGCTCCGATCTAAGCATTACAGAAGCTATCCTTGTAACTGAAACATTTGTACCCCCTTAATACTTTGAAATAAAAAGCACATCTGCTATGTGCTTAGAATGGTTGTTGACATGTGGGAAGCCCTATCAAATGTTAGCTGGTGGCATTGTCATCTTCCAGACCTTCATCCCAGTCCTAGCAGGGGCAAACCGGGCCGCCATGACGATAGCTGCTGAATGGAGTGAAGTATTGTTGTGGTGTACAATGCGGCATTGGTTGTCTTTCTGCCCAGTCTCTTTCCTCTAGAATAAGAGCCCCACACTGAGACTCAAGCCCTGGAAGAGAGTCTGGCACGTGGCAGGTGCAGAGTGGGTTCAGGAAGCGCCTGCTTGTGGTAGATGGCTCTGGAAAGAGTGCCAACGTTCAAAAATTACTAACCTAAGTGCAAACACAGGTGCGTGACAGAGAGCAAAAGAGACCTGAACCGATATCAGACATTCTGCTGCGGTGGAGTTAAGAGTTGGCCTAAAAGTCAACAGGCTGGCTTTTGAGAGGCTCTGTTGCTTCTTCGCTGGCCTTGGACCTGTCCCTGCTCTCTTATGGACTTCAGTGTCCTCTCTGGAAGATAAGCCATATAATATGGGACTGTGCTCTGCTCCCTCCGGGGAGTTCCTCTCCCATCAGGGTCCAGAACAAAGAAGGGAGAAAAGGGACATATCCAATTCCAATGCTTGGGCTCACTACTATCAAGTTCAAGGTCAGGCCTAATTTTTGACAGCAATATCCACATGTTATTTGTATGTCTTATAGTAGCCGACTTCTCTGGCAGCCCACTTTATGAAATGTTCGTTACTCTGCCCACTCCTAAATGTGAAACTAGTATTTACAAAGACACTTTAGAAAACAGGTACATTCTGATGGGAACAATCTGAAATTGCCACAGGCATAAACATACACAAATGGATACTGTTTGGTTTGCCTCTGAGAGCCACGCATTCATCTTGTGGAGAGGTGGCTCAGCCAGCTACCTTATCTGAAGTGCACCAGCCATGCTGTGTTGGGTAAAAGGATGAGCCTGGCCCAGTCACATGGCTGGATGCTGATTTTTACCACCATTGCTTCCAGAACCCAGATCCCATCTTGGCAGCAGTGGTCCACATCCCTGGCTCCTTATCGTTTCATTGTGATCATGATATTTATTTCCCAGTGCTCCCAAGTTCTTGGCAACCTTCTTTGGAGCCTTTTGCAGACATGAAGTACCAAAACTGACCAGTTAGGCAGGCCTGACACCTCCAGCTGGGCTCTAAGCTTCCAGGCTTCACTTCTCCCCGGTCCAGCTCCAGCTGTGTGGGATGGGGAGGCAGGTCTGCCCAGGCCAACCTGCCACCAGGCAGCCTTCCAGAGGCTTATCCAACTGAATGGGGTCTTTACAAGAGGAAAAGTGAGAGACAGGAACTGGCCCATGGAGCACAATAATGCTGACTACCTGGCAAGGGAAGACCTGAGACAGACACCCTGCAGTACCATACTCATTGTACCCCCATTTCATAAAAACCAACACAATCCAAGAGAAACTTAATCTTGGTGGGGAAATCATCCAACCAATAGCCCAGGAGTTCACCCAAAGTCTCCATGACACCTCAAGGCCAAAGTGGGTTTTACAGCACACCTTCCCTGCTGGGACACCCCTACAGCAGCCCCACAAAAGAGGTTGTCCGGTCCCTTTCATGAATGATGGGAGCTCGCAACTCTACAGCCATCGCCTCTGCCCGGTGCTACTTCCCCATGGGTGTGTGCTCTCTCGCCTTCCATTTCACGTCGTATGTCTTTTCCCCATCCCATGTTAGCATACTTCACAGGGACAGCAGCGTGTACCAGTGGCTTAATAAAGATTGGCAGACATGCGTTTGCAAACAGCTCATGCAACCAAATGCCAGCGATCGAGCAAACTGCCACCCAGGACTGACTCCTCCGCATTTGGCCCTGCAAATCTAGCTACTCAGCACTTCCATTTGCAGACATAAACATCTACTTATGAGTTCTGAAAACACCATCGAAGCCAACATTTGAACTCAAGGAATGCTAGCAGGGCTGCATAATCAGTAAGCTCACTTTTCTGCTCCACATCTTTGCAATGCTATCTGGGAAGAATGCACTAGATTCTTACAGATAAAAGTTGACATGGAAGTAAGTTACTAGTATATAGAAAGGTGGGGGGGGGTAAGTAAAGCAGATTTTACTCTGCAGATAAAGAGAAGAGAGATTTTTTTCCCCTTATCTGAAAACAGATCCTTTTGCAGAATTGCTGAAATAGAAGTAATTAACAAGAACTGAGAGCATTAATCAAGAAAAACCTGTTTTTCCCTTGATCTGAAACTTTGTAGACCCCAAAACCAATATAAAGCAGATGTGATTAACTCAGACCACAAGGAACATTTAGTTTTTGTTTTTGTTTCTTTTTATGTTTTAAGATAGAGTTTCACTCTGTTGCCCAGACTAGAGTGCAGTGGTGTCAGCTTAAGCCCACAGCAACCTCAAACTCCTGGGTTCAAGCGATCCTCCTGTGTCAGCCTCCCAAGTAGCTGGGACTACAAGCACCTTCTACAAGGCCTGGCTCATTCTTCTATTTTTAGTAGACACGTGGGAGTCTCACTCTTGCTCAGGCTGGTCTTGCACTCCTGAGCTCAAGCAATCCTCCTGCCTTGGCCTCCCAGAGTGCTAGGATTACAGGTGGGAGCCAGTGAGCCACCACACCAGCCAAGAACATTTACTTTCCCCCCCTAAAACCCATCTGTTTCTTCATTTTTCCCAGATACAGAGCAGGTTGTGGCACCGTCATTTTGAGAAGAGCAGCACCTCTAGTCACTCTCTCATGGTGCTGTGCTGGTGGATGATGTAACAAGCTTTATCTGGGGGAAAAGCTCAGACTAAGGCACTGTTGCAGCTCTTGATTTCTGTGTTGTAAGTACTGTTGCTAATTTCAAGCTACCAACATGTCAAACAGATTGCAAAACTCCTGAAAACGTATCAGTCAGCTTTTGGGAGTTGTTATGAGCCAGCTCTGACTCCTCACTGCCCTCTCCCCTGTCTGTGCATTTCCTTTGCCTTCCACTCTGGGATTAGAGGTGGCAAAGAGATAAATCACCACACAGTTAGGCAGACTGCCATAATGGTCAGCACATGCAAGCTGCCTTTTGGTTTATACACTCTCTCTCTAATAACAATCATTACAGCTAACCTTTATTAAGTGCTGACACAGTGCCAAGAGGTGTTACAAGCATCATCTCATTTACTCCTCAGACCAGCACTATGAAGTAGGTTTTATTATTATCCCCATTCCCCAGAGGGGAAAACTGATGTTCAAATAAAGTCACAGCTTTTAAGTGGGTAAACTAGGATTAGAACTAGCACATCATCTGGTTGTGCTCCGGCAGCGAGAAAAAAGTATAGTACAAACTTTATGGCCACCTTCTGTAAGAAAAAGTTGTAAAATTCTGATCCATCAACTAATTGGCCTTAGCAGGTGCTCTTATCCTAGGATTCATGGATAGAATTCAAGGAGGATGTGAATTTAGGTGGGGAAAAAAACTACATTTTTATTTTTACCAACTGCTAACTGAAATTTACCTTTTTTCTCAGTTATGAATGTGAGCAACACATCGCAGTTGTATTTACAGAACTTATGACTGTGTTGTAAAGAGAAATTATAGATATTTGTATTTCCCATTACCGTCAGAGCAGGAATCTCTAAATATCACTACCTGGAAATTACAGTAATTATGAGACCTACTGCTAGATCTTACTTAATGTGTTAGGAAGCATATAAATGAGCACATCACAAATTTCTTTTGTTAATTCGTTGGTAACTATTTCACTCTGATAGTCTTTGTGATTCCATTGTTTTATTTTATGTATTTAAAACTCTTTTGTTTTTCCTGAAAAGGGGTCCATAAGTTTTACTAGAAAGCCAAGGACATCCATGAATCCACAGCCTCCTTGCTCCCTCTCCAGATATAATGAAAGTTTTGATAGCCAGTTAAAGAGGTTCTTCTGAAAGCTTTATATCTGCTTTCCAGAAAGCAGGCATGCTTGTTTATATAGGATGCCCAGGCCCATTTGGGCAGAGAATGTGCCCATGGTCTGTAATTGCTGACAGGCACTCCAACACTTTTTCTGTGACACAGTTTGGGACCCATGAGTCAGTCCTTCCTGGGAAATGGCTAAGAAGAAGCTTTTAGAGATGAAAATGAAGCAGAAAGAGTGAATGAAGGAGGGATGGGGGAGAGGCTGAGTCAGACCCCTGACCACCTTCTAGGACATCCTGGAGGCCGTGCCTATGGAAAAGGGGCACTGTTTCTCCCTCCTGGGGCTGAACCATGCTAGGGCAGGTCTGTGTCTCCCTGGGTGGGGCTCCAGGCCTTCACTTCAGGCCAAAATGAAGGGCTTAAGATCCCCCACTGTCTGTCACAGAGAAACTGTATAACATGTGTCTTGCAATCTTGATGGGAGAATACTAACTGTAGGTCTTCCAAGGACAATAGGACCCACGTCCTCTTGGCTGGAGCATTAAGGGTCCTGAGCCCACTGGCACCTATATTTTAACAGACTAGGGCACTGAAGCTGCAGGCGGGGATTTGGAGTTATTCCATCTGGGCTGACCTTCTTTTGGTCACTTCTACCTCAGACTGAAGGCTCTTGGAGGTGGTGGGATCTGAGAGCACGTGCCTTTCCTTTCTGACTTGTACTTTTAGATCACATCTTGCTAGGGAAGAATTCCTGTTCTTCCTATCAGCTCTGCCATTCCTGGGCTGTGTGCCTACTACATGTCCTCCTTTGTAAAATGGAGGCAATAAAAATAGAATCTACCAATCAGCGGCTGTGAGGGTTAAAAAGAGACACCGCGTTAAGTCCTGGGCACCCTGTCTGAGCCCAAGGGAGAACTTGATAAGGGTCAGCTGTTGTCAGAGCTCTTCTTAGCATGACACGAAAGGCGCCTGGCACATATGCTTGGTGAAGAGGGAAGGCTCAATAAATGTTCAAGATCTTTCTCCTCCTTTTCTCCCACCCTCTCACACTATTGTTTTAAAGCCAAGGATGGCCAGAGGGGAACATGGCCATGGATGCTCAGGAGATGAGGGGATGCAATGGCAGGGCAGGGCTGGGTTGCCAAACCTACAACAGAGCTCCCCCAACTCCAGGTGTGAGCACCTGGCATTCTTCTGGTCCCTGTTGCTGACAGTCACCAGGCACCTTCTGAATAAACCTGTTGACACCCTCAGAGGAATGCCCAGCAGAAAGGCCTCTGCCCAGCAGGGGGCCTCTGCCGGGGTGGGGGTGGGGTGGGGTTGAGGGAGTCTCTGACCAGGCATGACAGATAGCAGCAAGCTGTCCTCCCCACCTTGCTTCTCTCTAGCCAGCCTTTAAGGAGATAAGGAAGAGAAGAAAGGCCGTAAAAACAGTAAGTGCTCAAAGGGTGGAAAACAGGTAACAGCACAATCACCTTCTCTTTCTGGTTTATTCCAAGTTATAGACAAAGTGTATTGTGTCCCATTGTAGTGGGTTTCCAGACCCAGGCAGTAACATGGCTGCCCAGGGGAGTGCTAGACCTAGGAGTGAGTGCCCAGAGAAACTGTCCATTCAGTCTTCAGGGAGTTCCGACTCCTCTGGCAGGTTGCCAGGGACTCTGGATGTGGATGTCCCCTCCCTTCCCTCAACCACCAGCAGCTGTAAGCCTTCCTCTGAAGGGGCTACTTAGATGCCTTTTGACAGCCCCTTATTCCCACTGCATCTCCATTCCTCACATCTAGTTTTCTCTTCACCACTACCCCCTTCCCAGTCATGTTCAATAATATAGCCTCCAGGGTCAGGTTATAAGTTGTTTCTGGATCCAGCAATGTCTAATTTGCTGTGGAATATGTGTGAAAAACTATGCACCTCTGCCAACCCCATAGAGAGCTATG
The DNA here is from genome assembly GCF_000181295.1 of Otolemur garnettii. Lineage (NCBI taxonomy): Eukaryota > Metazoa > Chordata > Mammalia > Primates > Galagidae > Otolemur > Otolemur garnettii. The sequence continues at coordinate 2,442,904 of NW_003852585.1, forward strand.
GAACTTAAAAAAATTACACCAGTGTTGGAGTGTAATATTGTACAAATACTTTGAAGAAACAGTTTGAGAATTTCTTGCAAAGCTAAACATACACCTATGACCCAAGCATCCACTGCTGGGTATTTACCTAAGAGAGATGGAAGTGAATTATCCACATGGACACTTGTGTTGATAGAAGCTGTATTTATAGTCGGCAAAACCTGAAAACATCCCAAATGCCCATCAACAGGTGAGTACATAAATAAATCATAGTATAATGCATATAATAGAATATTACTCGGCACTGGAATGTAATGAACAATTGACCTGCACGTAATAACAGGAGTGGATCTCAGTCATTATACTCAATAAAAAAAGCCAGACACACAAAAAAAGTCCCTATTCTATGGTTCCATTTATACAAAACTCTAGAAAATGCACATTCCAGACCTTTGGTTTCCTGTAGATTATGGAGAGGGGCGAGGAGGAGGGATGCAAAGGGCAGCAAAGAAACTCTGGGGGCCAATGGATGTATTCATTATCTTGACCACAGTGATAGTATACACACATGCAAAGCTGATCAAATTATACTTCAAATATCTGCAATTTATTGTACGTTAATTATACTTCAACAAAGTGTAGAATAATCACACTGGCAGCTCATATTTCCAGTCTTAGGTCATGTCCTTGAGCCTCAAACTATGAAGATATGTGAATTTTCAACCCCCTACAGATACTTGGTTCACTATTCTCACGCTCCTGTGTTTTCTTAGCTTTCTAGATGAGAGTCTCCCATATATTTTCACTTTTACTATCTGGAGGGCTCCCAGGAAGCCATCTCTTAGAGAGAAGCTGTTTGTGAAGGAAATTGCTCTTTAAGGTAACAATTATTTGTGAAATATTTAGCAGAGTTCAAGTGCATACAGTGGACCTTGCCTCCTTACACTTTAATTTTTGCTTTTTTCCATCATAGGGTGCGGTCGATCTATTCAGAAGTAAGGTGAGAGTTGGAAATGTCTCACCACATGGGCAGTCTGGTGCTATGTCGGCAGGGCCAGCTGGCCTTAAGCAGTGTGCTGCAGTGGCAAACGAGGACTAATGTCTGCTCACTTGGGCTCTCTGCATGATCCACTGCTTGGCTGACAATGAGGAGATAGCCCTGCCCTGTTCAGGGCTAGATACAATTTGAGCTTCAAATTTTCATAAACCAAGTAAAAAAATGGCTTCAAGCCTGCAATGACTTTTTGAAATTGAGATATAATTCATGTAACATAGAATTAATCATTGTAATGTACGTAATTAAGTGGTGTTCAGTAAAATCACAGTGCTGTGCAACCACAGTTTTTAGCTAGTTTCAAAACATCTCCTTCATTCCAAAAGGAAACATTGTACCCACTAACAGTTACTCTCCATCCCCAACTCCTTACCCTAGTCACTGACAACTGCTAACTTGTTCTCTAGACCTATGGATTCATCAACTTGGGACATTTCATGTAAATGGAACCACACATTTCACTCAGCACCATGTTTCTGAGATTCCTCCCTATTGTAGCATGGGTCAGGTCTTAATTTCTTTTTGTGGCTACATCACATTTTGGTGTATGAACTATATGACTTTTAACATCTTTGCCTTTTCTCCACTTTCTAATTGAAATCCTTCTGGCTAGAACCCATCCTATTAGATAGAAGTCCATGTATTATTAACTGTCACAAATAAAGGATAAGATGAGGGCACCGAGGGGGAGCAGTAAGAACACTTCCCTGGGAGTTGTGCTTCTCACCTTCCAAGGGAATTTCCATTCTGCACAAGACAGGCCTGTATCCTCCCTGTCTGTGACCAGGAGGGAACCACTTCAGCCACAGGGTAGAGTCAATCTGTGGCTCTCTTAGGCCACTATCTTGCTTCTTCAACAACAGCATGTGACAACTATTTTGTTTTCTAACAAGCCTCTTTTGAGAGAGAAATGGGGCAAGCTGGGTCCCAAATATAAGATGGTCAAATCCAGCCATTGTTAGAGTTTAACATGGTGAATATCCCCTATCAACCCTCCTCAGTAGCCCCTGAAAACCCATTCAATTATTCTTTCATACCATTAGTAAGAGTTTGATGGGGCTGCTGTAACAAATGACCACACTGGGGTGGAGGTGGGGGCTCAAAGCAATTGCAATTCATTCTCTCATAGTCCTGAAAGCCAGAAGTTTGAAGTTCATGTGTTGGCAGAGCTAGTTCCTTCTAAAGGCTCTGAGGCCTCCATGGTTTCAAAGCTCTCTTGTCGCTTCTGGGGGCTTCCAGGAATTCTTGGCATTCTGGGTCTTGTCAATATATCATTCCAAACCTGCCTCTGTCTATACATGGCCTTCTCCTCTTAGCGTGTCTCATGTCTAATTTCTTATAAAGACACTAGTCATACTGGAAGAACTCACCCTAATGACCTCATCTCAACTGGATCACATCTGCAAAGACCCTAATTCCCAGTAAAGTCACATTTATAGGTTCTGGGGGTAAAGACTTCAACATATTTTGGGGGGGGTACACAACTCAACCCAACACACCATTCAAGGCTCTGCGTTGAACACCATCCACAGTTTTTGATAACTGTATTTCTATCATTGATTCTAGCCCACATCTCTGTACAACTGGAACATCAGTCAAGTCTGCCTTTGGAGTAATAGCCATCTGTTGATTCTGGCTCTCAACCATCTGTTAGATCTGTCTCTTTCCACTGCCCTGGTTTATCCTCATCATCTTTTCCCTGGACTCCTGCCACAGCCTCCTCCTAGGGGACCCTCTCTTGCCTCCAGTCTCTGCTTTCCTATTAGTCTCCATACTGCAGCCAGAACAATCTTTCTAAAACATTGATCTGATCATCTTCCCTGCTGAAAAATATGGTGGCTCCCTACTCCCTCCAGGGAAAGTTCCAAAAACTCACTAGCATTTTATACTCAGGGCTTAGCACAGTACCTGGAATAGAACAGGTGCTCAGGAAATGCTTATGGAATGAATTCTGACTAAGGATACCCAAGAAAGCATCGCAGGAGAAGTAACATCTGAGTGGGACCCTAAAGAGTGAATGGGATTCTGATAAGGGAAGAAGCCAGAGTGGGAGATGTAGGTGTGGATGAAAAGGAATTGCCCTGAAGGAATTAACCTTCTACAAATAATTATATCACAAGGCTACAAGCAATCTGTATCTTCAAAAAACAGAAATATCTTATGGGAGTTCACCAAGGAGGTGGTGATCTATAGTGTGCTTTGTTTTTATAGTCATTGGCATTATATTATATTATATTATATTATATTTATTGGCCTTTCCCCTCCATTAGCCCAGAAGCTTCTTGATGGCAGTTTAAATAATAAACTCCTAGAACTAATAAATGATTGATTATAGCAAGATGGCAGGATACAAGATTAATATACAAAAGCCAATCACTTTCTTAAATGCTGGCAATCAACCAGTTTGAGGTTAAAAAAAAACCCATAATATTATGTGCTAATGTATTAGCATCCTAAAGTGAAATACTTAGGCATAAATCTCAGAAAATAAGTACATAATCTATATGAAGAAAACTATAAACTCTGATGAAAAACAAAGAAGAACTAAATAAATGGAGAGATACATAGTATTCTACATGCATTAAAAGAAGGCTCAATATTGTCAAGATGTCACTTCTTCCCAACTTGATGTATAGATTCAAAGCAATCCCAATCAAAATTCCAGCAAGGTTTTTGGATATCAACAAACGGATTCAAGTTTATGTGGAAAAGGTAAAAGACCCAGAATAGTCAACATAATATTGAAAGAGAAGAGCAGAGCTGGAGGGCTGCCACTATCTGACCTCAAGACTTAAGTATAAAGATACAGTAATCAAGACAATGTGGCATTGGTGAAAGAAGAGACAAATAGATCAGTGGAATGGAATAGACAGCCCAGAAATACATCCACAGGAACACTGTTAACTATTCTTTGGCAAAGGAGCAAAGCCAACACCATAGAGCAAAATAGTCTTTTCAACAATTAGTGCTGGAATAACCAGATTTCCACATGTAAAAAGTGAAACTAGAGGCAGATCTTATACCCTTCACATAAATTAACTCAAAACGAATGACAGACCTAAATGTAAAACACAAAATTATAAAATCCCTGGAAGATAACACAGAAAAAAACCTAGATGACCTCGAGTATGGTAATGACTTTTTAGATACAACATTAACGTCATAAACCATGAAACAAAGAATTGATAAGCTGAACTTCATAAAAATTAAAAACTTTAGCTCTATAAAAGGCAACATCAAGAGAATGAAAAGACCAGCCCCAGAGTGGGAGAAAATGTTTACAAAAGACACATCAGATAAGGGACTGCTATCCAAAATAGACAAAAAACTCTTAAAATGCAACAATAATAAAATAATCAATCCTATTTACAAAATGGCCAAGGCCTGAACAGACACCTCACGGAAGAAAACAAGCATATGAGATGTTCCACATAATATGTCATCAGACAGACTGAAACAATGAGGTACCACTATGAACCTTATTAGAATGGTCAAAATCGGGAACACTAACAACACCAATACTGGTGAGAACGTGCAGCAACAGGAATTCTAATTCATTGCTGGCGAGAACACAAAATGGTACCACTTAGAAGACATGTGGTTCTTACAAAACGTAACATACTCTTTCCATATGATGCAGAATTGTGCTCTTTAGTATTTACCCAAAGGAGCTAAAAGCTTGTGTGCACGCAAAAATCTACACATGAATGTTTATAGCAGCTTTATTCATAATTGCCAAAACTTGGAAGCAACCAAGATACCCTTCAGTAGGTGAATGAATAAATAAACTGCAATGCATCCAGACAATGGAATATTAACTAGTACTAAAAAGAAATGAACTATCAAACCATTACAAGATAAAGAGGAACCTTAAACGCATATAAGTAAATGAAAGAAGCCAATCTGAAAAGGCTACCCACTATGTGACTCTCACTATATGACATTCTGGAAAAGGCAAAACTTTGGAGACAGTTAAAAGATCAGTGGTTTCCAGGGTTTGGGGCTGGGAAGGATGAATAGACAGAGCACAGAGGATTTTTAGGGCAGTGAAACTACTCTGTGTGATACTATAGTGGTGGATACACATCTTTATACCTTTGGCCACACCTATAGAATGTAGGACACTGAAAGTGAACCCTTATGTAAATATGGACTTTGGGTGATGACAATGTATCAGTGTAGGTTCATCAGTGGTAACAAATGTATCATTCTAGTGGGGCACGAGGGTACTTGGGGAGGCTGTGCACATGCGGGGGTAGGGGCATATGGGAACTTTGTATCTTTTTTTCAGTTTTGCTGTGAAGTTATAATTGCTCTAAAAAATAAAGCCTTAAAAAAAACCCTCCAGGGAAAGACGTTCCCCTTAGTCAAAGCACTGTGAAAAAGGTGGCCTAAATAACAGAAAACCTTTCTGAAAATACACACCCTACTTTAGTCAATACCAACAGAAAAACCATCCCCTTCCTGAGGTTTCAGCCTTACAAAGTGGGAAGTTGACAGTCCACCTCACTTCATCTCCCAGCCTCACATAAGCAGACGGCAGCACTCTGATTTCCCTGCTCAGAGGTTTCAGGGGCTAAGTATGCACCCACTGTCCCATCAGAGCAGTGTCAGCAAGGTCAGGTGGGGAGCTGAGCATTCACCTATGTCTGGTAAACTTAATGAGGTAGCGCAAGATGGGGCTAAGTAGCACTAGATCTCACCAAATACCCCTCTCCCCAAGTATTAATCACATTGATTGGAAAGCTTTACGTCCCAGCTACCCAGTCATGCAGGTTGGAGATGGTCAGCACTCTACTTTCCACTCTACCACTGGCATCAGCAAAGACCAGTGGGGGGTTGCATCTTCATACGCTCATCTAGTAGCAACAAGACTGAATGAGGATGAGTGAGGTAGGCCTAGACTGTACTGTACCCTTGTTCCTTCCTTTCTACCTGCCCTCAGTTGGCCCCAGCAGGGATCCAAGATATCCCCTTCACCTTGCAGCCACAGCCAAAGAGGAATGTGGATTACCCTTCTATTTCACTCTTCCCCAGCACTCTAATGGGGAGTTGAGCTTATGTGCCTCACAGGGCAACAAGGCAGGGCGAGTTAATTCCCCATTTCCCTGAGAAGGTCTCAGCAGAGCCAAGGGAAAAGCCAAACCCCCACCCCATCTAGCATTACTACAGCTGTTGTCTCTTTTTGCCAGTGTAGTGCTAGTGGGGCCTAGTGAGAAACTGTGAACCATATCTACCCACACGGCCTTCACATTATTAACACAGAGCCTGCCTGCTAAAAAGTAAGGCTGAATACAATCCAAAGTCTTGTAATATAATGCAAAATGTCTAGAGTATGATAAAAAATCACTCATCATATCAAGAACTAAGAAAACCACAACATGAGTGAGTAAAGATAATCAACAGACTCTAACACCAAGATGATTCAGATATTGGAATTGTTTGGTGAAAATTTTCAGTAGTCATCATATAAAGGCAATTACAAATATACTTAAATTAGCAAAATATAAAATTTCAGCAGAGAAATATGTTATTAAAAAAAAGAACCAAATGGAAATTATAAAACTGAAAAATATTAATTCTTGGTCTTTTGGCTAAGATCAAGTGTAGAACTTAAAAACATCACAACAATAAATTATCTCATTGAATGGGCTAATTAATTAGTTGAGTGAAGATGAGAGAATATAGAATTAAGGAACTCTGAGGACACATCAATAGAATTTATGCAATGTGAACAACAGAAAGAAAGTAATTGTTTTTAAAAAAGAAGAACAGTGGGCTCTGAGGCCCGTGGGACAATAACAAAAGATCAAAGGTATGTAAGAAAAATTAGTCCAAAAAATACTTGCTAAAATTTTTCAAAATTTGTAAAAATCCTAAACCCACAGATTGAAGAATCTGAGAGAACCAAACAGGATGAATCCAAAGAAATCTTCCATAAATTAAAGACATAGAAAAAAATCTTGAGAGCAATCACACAATAATGACATATTACTTAAAGAAGAACGCCAGTTCAAATGACGAGGGATTTGTCTTCAGAACCATGGAGTACAGGAGGAAGTGGCACTACATTTTTTCAAGTACTGAAAGAAAAGAACTGTCAAGTCCAAATTATGTATCTGGCAAAAATATCCTTCAGTAATGAAGGAGAAATCGAGATATTCTCAGATGAAGGAAAACTCCTACCCTTAAAGAATGCCTAAGGTAAGTCTGCTAAACAGAAAGGAAATGACAACAGGAAAAGATCAAAATGTCATCAAAAAGAAATTCAAAATAGGTAAAAAAAAATAGTGATAAGCATGATAAACTACTATTCTTTTCATGAGTTTCTTAAATTGTGTTCCGTGGATGAAGCAAAAATTATAATGGCATCTCATCTGATATCCAAAGTGTATAGAGCAAATACTTAAGATAATTATATTTTAAAAGTAGGCTGGGTAAAAGGACCTAAGTGGTAATAAAATTTCTATACTTAAATCAAACTGATAAAATGTTGACTATGATAAATTGCTTATGTATAGGGTAATACCTTGAGTAACGACTAAGAAGACTATATATGTGATATACTAAAAGACATAAAATATAAACCCAGATGGAATCCTAAAATATGGTAAAATAAAGCAGAGAATGCAAGAAAAAAGAAATAGAGGAACAAGAGCCAGAGGAAGCAAAGAGTAAACAAATAAGAAAACAGAGACTTAAGCCACAATATATCCACAATTACCTTACATTTATATAGTCTCAACATATCAATCACAAGATACTCCAAATGCAGCAGCATACATAAGTTGAAAGTAAAAAGACGTAAATGGGACATACCATGCAAATATTAATTTCCAAAAAGCAGCAGTGGCTATATTACTAGTATCAGAAAAAGACTTAAGCACAAAAAACCCCAAACCTATCAGACGTTAAATAATGACAAAATAAGCAGTCCACTAGGAAGAAATAATGATCCTAAATGTGTAGGCACCAAACACTAAGAGTCTCAAAACACAGGAAACAAAGACTGAGAGAGCTAAAAGGGGAAATCGACAAATCCACAATTATAGTTGGAAGTGTCAGCACCTCACTTTCAAATATAGATATAACTACTAGATAGAATGAGCAAAGATGAAGAACTCCACAGACAAACAGGATCTAGATATTTACAGAATGCCTGACCCAACAATAGCACATTACACTTTTGTTTCAAGTGTCCATAGAACATATACCAAGATAGACAGACCATTAAAATTAATGGAGTTGAAAACTGAAAACAGAGAAAATCAATAAAACCAAAACTAATTATTTGAAAAGATCAATAAAATTGACCTCTAGTAAGACTGAAAATAGAAAAGAAACAAATTACCAATATCAAGAATGAAGCGGGGAATATCATTTACAGATCAGATGGACATCAAAATAATAATCAGAAAATATTACCCAAAACTTAACACATGTAAATTTGATCACTTAGATAAAATGGCCCAATTACTTGCACAGCACAAACTACCAATCTTTTGAATATATAAGGAAGTTGGATTCATAATTTAAAAACTCTCCCCTCAAGTCTGTAGACCTAGATGGTTTCATTAGAGAATTCTACCAAACATTATAGAAAAATTAATACCAGTTCTACACATTCTCTTCCAGAACATAGAAGAGGCGTGAACACTCCTCAATCCATCTTATGAAAATAATATTACCCTATTTGAAAATCAGACAAACACGGTACAAAAAAAGAAAACTATAGATGAAAAATTCTCACGAATATACATGCAAAAATTCTTTAAAAATCATTTGCAAATGACTACAACTTACACAATAATGGAATATATAACCCAAATTGCCCTTACAACTCTTAAGGAAATGAACTTGTAGTTAAACACTTAAAAAAAATACCTAGACCTAGGTGGTTTCAGGGGAAAATTTTACCAGATGTTAAGAAGCATTAGTACTACTTTTACACAATTACTTCCAAAATGAAGAGATAGGAAGATTTTTCAACTCATTTTATGACTCTGATACCAGAATCATGCAAAGACAGTACAGAAAAAAAAATTAAAATAAGTATATTTCATTAACTTAAATTTAAAAAATCTACCAAATATTAGTAAATCCAATCTAGGAATGTATTTAAAAATACACAATCACCAAGTGCAGTTTATCCCAGGATAGAAAGGCTCACTCACCATTTGGACATTAGTCTATATTATCCACAAGACTAACAGGTTACAAAAGAAAAATCACATGATCATATCAATTGATACACAAAAAGCATTTGACAAATTCAACATCCATTTGGAATAAAAAACTCTCAGAAAACGAGGAGTAAAAAAGACCTCCTTCAAGTTGATAAGCAGCATCTACAAAAGTCCTACAGATAACATTGTACCGTTAAAAAATGGTGCTGGGACAGACAAGTGAATATCCACATGCCAAAGAGTGAAGTTGGACCCCATTTTTTCACTATACACAAAAATGGGCAAATGATCTGAATGGACATTTTTCTAAAGAATACACACAGATGTCCAACAGATATGTGAAAAGATGCTTAACATCCCTAATTCTCAGGCAAATGCACGTCAAAACCACAATGAGATATCACCTCACATCAGTTAGGGTGGCTGTTATAAAGGGACAAGTATTAATTGGGGTAGTCACTATGGAAAACAGTATGAAGAAGGTTCCTAAAAAAGTTAAATGTAGAAGCACCATGTCATCCAGTAGTCCTGCTTCAGGCTATCTAGCCAAAAGAAATTGATATCAGTATCTTGAAGAGATATCTGTACTCCCACATTCATTATTCATTATTCATAATTGCTCAAAGAAGGAAACAACCTCAGTTCACTGACAGATGAATGGATAAAGAAAATGTGTGAGACAGAGAGAGTGAGAGAGCGAGAGAAATATGTTGACCCTTGAACAACATGGGTCTGAACCACATGGGCCCACTTATACACAATTCTTTTCAATAACTATGTTAGAAAATTTTCCAGGGATTTGCAACAATTTGAAAAACCTCACAGATGACCTGTACAGCCTGGAAATATCAAAAAAATGAGAAAAAGGCATGTCATGAGGGCACAAAACATATACAAGTTCTGAGGATTAAATTCTCAAACTCACCCTAGAGGAAGTGCTACACATCTCATTGCTGAATATCACTATGGTCGTCTTTGACACATTCCCCTGGGGAAGCTCTGCACTGATGCCAGTGCCTAGTCGACCCTTCAAAGCAATTTTGGAACTCTTTTGACAGTCATCAGAGCTGTCATCATACTGAAGCCTGACAATTAGGTTTACGAACTCATCCTAGCAAAAGTGCTCCATTGTTCACTGCTAAATATCACTATGTTCACCTTTACAATACCCCCTTGGCCATCTGGTGACCATAGTGATATTCAGCAATGAGGTACGTTGCATTTTTTCCTAGGGTGAGTTCGCAAACTTAATTGTCAGATGATGATAGCTCTGGTGGCCATTCCAGAAAAAAAGAGTTTCAAAAGTGCTTTGAAGGGTGACCTAGGTGCTGGTGCCATTGCACAGCTTCCCACGGGGCGTACCTTGAAGGTGACCGTAGTAATATTTGGCAATGAGGTAAGTAGCATTTTCTCTAGGGTGAGTTTGTAAACTTAATTGTCTGACTTCATATGTAGATAATAGCCTCGCTTATCATTTACTACCATAAAATACACAGAAATCTAGTATAAAAAGTTCAGATTTATCAAAACGTACACACAATACAAATTGTACATGGCACCATTCACAATTGAGAGAAATGTTAACAGATGTAAAAACATGGTATTAAATCATAACCACATAAAATTAACTGTAGTACATACTGTACTGCTGTAATAATTTCATAGCCACCTCCTGTTGCTATTGTGGTGAGTCCAAGTCTTGTATTTGCTTCAAACGCCATGTGATGCTAATGATCACCCCGTGAGCAGTTCATCTCTGCAGTAAATTGCTACTACAGTAAAAAGTGATCTCATGTGCTGTAGGACTTAATTTATATAACATTTTGAAATGACAAAATTATAGGGATAGAGGACAGATTAGCGGTTGCCATGAGTTCAGAACTTGGGCCAGGGAAGAGCAAAGGGAAGTGGGTTCAGTATAAAAGACCACCACGGTGGATTATAGATCTGGGTGGTGATCATGCTGTCCTTTATCTTGGACTGTCGTCACATGAATCAACACATTTGGTAAAACTGCTTTGAATCAAGTATCTACACATGTGCACACAAATAAGTATGCAAAATTGGTAAAATCTGAATAGGTAGCTGCATTATACCAATGTCAATGTCCTGGTTGGGATACTGTGATGTGGTTATACAAGTTGTTACCATTGGGAGAAACTGAGTGAAGGTGTATGGGATCTCTCTTTTGATTATTTCCTAAAATTGCATCTGAATCTATAATTAGCTCAAAATAAAAGTTTTTAAAAAATGACTAGAAAGCCTGTTTAATTCAAAGAATGTGAATAAAAGAAAAGACAGACCAGTGTAATAAAATATACATCCAGAAATAGACCATAGTATATGTGAAAATTGAATAAATGATACAAGTAACCTTTCAAATAACTGAGACATAAATGAACATTTTAAAAAATGAGGTTGTGATAACTGGATAGTTGTTTGAAAAGAGATAAAATAAAACTCATACCATATACCACACGTAAGGATAAACTCCAAATGAATTAAGAATTTAAATGTAAAACACGAAACTATACAAATACCAGAAGAAAACCAGGTGAATTTCTCTTTAACCTGGGTATGAGAAAAGGCTTTCTAACTGTGATTCAAAATCCATGTGCTGAAACTTACTAAATGTAGAATATAAGTGTCTTAATACAATATCTAAGGAAATGCCATGAAGGCTATGTTAACCAGTTTGATGAAAATATTCCAAATTGTATATAAAACCAGCACATTGTACCCCAGGACTGCATTAATGTACACAGCGATGATTTAATAAAGATAAATAAATAAATAATCCATGTGTGATAGAAGAAAAGATTGATATTCGATTGCACAAAAACCCTGTTGCATGGCAAAGAAAAATGTCAAAAAAATCAACAAACTGATTAAGAGAAATTACTGGTAACATATATCACAAATAAAAACTAAGATTCTTAACATAAAAGAAAAACTCTTTAAACTGCGGCTAAAAGACCAAAAACCCAATGAAAAAAGAGAGAAGACATGGACAGATAATTCACACACACACACACACACACACACACACACACACAAAATCAAAAAGACTCTTAAGCATATGAAAAGATGTTCCAAGTCATTCATAATTAGAAAAATGCTAATTAAATAACACTGAGATACCATTTCTCACCTATCAGATTTGCAAAAATTAAAAAGTAATGGAAACACTTTGTTGGTGAGGCTTTTGGGGGAAAAGACACTCTCATACATTGCTGATGGGAATGCAAATTGGTACAAGCTTTCTGGAGGACAATTTGGCAATATCTAACAAAACTAAATTTGTGTTTCCTTTTTTTTTTGAGACAGAGTCTTACTCTGTCACCCAGGCTGGAATGCAGTGGGACCATCATAGCTCACTGCAACTTCCAAGTTCTGGGTTCAAGAAAGCCCTCTACCTCAGCCTCTGGAGTAGATGGGACTATAGGCACATACCACAATGCCTGGCTAATTTTTTTAATTTTATTTTTTGTAGAGACAGGATCTTGCTATGTTGCCCAGGCTGGTCTTGAACTGCTGGCCTCAAGTGATCCTTTTGCTTCAGCCTCCCAAAGTGCTGGGATTACTACAGGAATGAGCCACTATAGGTAGCCTTACCTTTATGTTCATTTTTTGACGCACCAATCTCACTTCTAGGAGTTTACCTTGAAGATACATCTCTTAACAGTATGAAAATACGTATAAACTGGGCTTTTCATTGAAGAATTGTATGCAATTGCAAAATATCGGAAACAATCTAAATGCCTGTTCCTGGGAGGGTGGCTGAATAATCTGTGATACATCCACACAACGCAGTACTAAACAGCCATGATGGAAGAACCAGGACGATGGCTATGAACTGGTGTGGAATAGTAGTTAGGACATACTGCCAGGTAAACAAGCAGAGCCCAAAGAGTATGTCTGGCATGCTTCCCTGCACGTAGGAAAGAATTGTGTGTAGGACAAGGCACAGATACCTGTTCATTTGTGCAAAAAGAAACACAGAAAAGCTAATGAGGTTGGTTACTGACAGGTGAGTGCAATGAGCATGTGCCACTTTCCCTTCCTTCCCAATTCTAACTTTTGGAACTATATTACTATTTCGTATGTTAAAAAAAAGGAGGGAAAATTAACCAAGATAGGAAGGGAGGAAAACAAAAGGAAACTAAATAGAAACAAATGAAGCAAACCATGAGTAAATGACGCTCACAAAACAAAAAGAAACTAAATAGAAACAAGTGAACCAAATCAGGCTGAGTAGTTGACCCTCACTTTGGGGACAAGGAGACAGAGAAGTAGCCCAGTCAACATTTTAACAGCGCCTGGATGATACAGTCTTATTAAATAAACACCACACTCCAGTTGCCAGGCTTCTTCTAGAGTCACGAATTAGCAATTCTGAAACTACTTGCTGGGCATTCTAGGATTGAGTGAGGAAAGACATTGTGGATAGCCACAGAGACACTTCTCACTGCCTTAGCAGGGAGCTGCAAATACGGAAAGGGGAAAATTACAATGAGCTCTAGTGTTGGATTGCCATTTGGAGGTATCAGTACAAACTCGTAGTTTATAGATAAGTATAGATGATAGATAGAGAAATAGACATTATAAAAATAATAAAAAGAAAAAGAAATAAATCTAGATGTAAATTAATTTGTTTCCTAGCTTTGAGGTCTGAGGGGGTCTAGTGGCAACAACACCCTGGAGAAATAAGCATATACCTGAGATCAGATCTTGGTTTCTAAATACCATTGTCTACTAAAAGAAATCAGGGTTCCTTAGAAAAAATGCTGATTTTAGGGCTGAGGGAGGGAATGTACAAAATAAGCCTAGAGAATGTTGTTCCAGAAAATAAGGCCATGCTGAGAAAATGATTAAGGGAGTCCAGAGACAGTAGCTCACTCCTTTAATCCTAGCCCTCTGGGAGGCCGAAGCGGGCAGAGTACTTGAGCTGTGGACTTTGAGATAATCCTGAGCCAGAGTGAGACCCCAGCTCTACTAAAAATAGGAAAAATTAGCCAGATATCATGGTGAGTGACTATAGTCCCAGCTACTTAGGAGGCTAAGACAGAAGGATGGCTTCAGCCCAAGAGTTTGAGGTTGCTTTGAGCTATGATGATGCCATGGCACTCTACTCAGGGTGACAGAGTGAGGTCCTCTCTTTCAAATAAATAAATAAATAATAAAAGAAAAGAAAGAAAGGAAAGGAAATGATTAAGGGCATGTCAAAAAGACATGGGAGCCACCGGCTGAACAATTTGAGCATCAAGATAAATAATGATAGTAAAGGACTACAATTCACTGAATAAAATAAGAATTCACGAGTCCATCTCATATCAATAATAAATAAATAAGTAAATAAATAGAAGGACACGTTCAGGTAGAAAGTTGACTAAAAATACAGAAAAGATTACGGAGTCAGAAATTCATTATTTGGCAATCAGAATAATAAACTCGCCTCAGGCAAGGATCATCAACAGATGCTAAACGAGTGGCTGAAAGTTTGCAGCAAGGGTGGGGAACTTGAGGCCTTCTAGATCCTTAAGTACGGCCTTCTGACAGAACCCAATCTTGTCCTATAACGTTTGGATGTGGCTTTAAAGCCACAGGTTTCCTGCCCTTGGGGAAGTAACAGGATATTAACATAGCTTTAAAATATATTTATTCCTTCAAGATACTCATTCATTGCAAAAAGAAGAAATACAGGAACCTGACAGTGGAGAAACCTGGAAGATGCCACCTTGATCAAGTGATCAAAGTGACCATCAGCAGTAATGGGACTTAATGTGCCTCCTGGTGCGATGCACTGAGGGGAACACAATAGCACTTCTTTGGTATTTCTGCCAATAGTACATGACTTAGATCTACCATGAGCAAACATCAGACAAATCCAAACTGAAGGATGGTAGGCACAGTCACTGGCTTGTACTCTTCAGCAGTGCCACTGCTACGGAACACCACTGAGAGATCCTCGCAGGCTGACGGAGCATAAGCCACAGAACGACTGAATGCACTGCATGATCCTGGAGTTTCTTTTGCTGTAATGGACATTGTTAGGACAATCAGCACAGTCAGAATGTCTTTAGATTAAGGGCTTGAGATAGTACCAATGTTAGCTTCCTGGTTTCCCTCAACATCCTGGGCTTATGCAGGAGAATGTTTTAGGAAGTTTTTGTTTGTTTTGAAATATGCACTGAAATGTTTAGGGATAAAAAAGCATCATTTCTGCAACTTGTTCTCACATGATTCAGAAAAAATATTGTGTGTGTGTGGTTGTGGTGGGGGGGTGGATAAAACAAAGAATGCGGTAAAATGGTAATATCTGGGGAGTTGAAGTGAAAGATACTCAGAAATCATTTGTATTATTCTTGCAACTATCCTGACAGTCAAAATTCGTGTGAAGTGAAATAATTAAATTATGAAAGGTTAGAAGTGATTAACTTTCTAGGGAGAAAAGTATAGATAACAGAGAGTAAAAGCCAGAGGGTCAATCCTCAGGAAACGCTCAGTTGATGGGTGGATTTCAGAACCTCCAGGCACATACAGGCGTTCAAGAAATGATTTGTTTTGATAAACTTCAAGTTTGACAAAGGACCCAATACTAATGCTTCTCAAATCTCTGCTCAGTGTGACAGATGGCAGCTGGTCCATTGAACTCCCTCTAGACCCACGCTCAGAACCCAGCCCACAAAGAAGAAAAGCTACAAACTGGAGAACTTCTTTTAGGTGGACACTTTGCTGGGTGGATGGTTGAATGATGGACGAACGGGCACATACATGAAAGTTCAGATGTAAGAGGCTACTAAATGCCCATGGGGAAAGATTTTATGCAAATGAATGGTGCATAATTCTGTATTTTTAACAAATCAGCTCACTCAGCAAAAACACCCTATAAAGTACAGTTTATCAAGAACATACTAAAATTAGAACATTTAACTTGAAAACTCTAGTTAATACACTGTCCAACATGGTAGCTACTAGCCACATGTGGCTATTGAGCACTTGAAATGTGGCTTGTCCACACTGTGATGTGCTCTAAAGTCAAATACGCATGAGATACTAAACATTAATTTTTGTTCATTACACATTGAAATATTTTAGGTATGTTGGGTTAAATAAAGCATATTATTCAATCAGCTTCATCTGCTTCTTTTTAAATGTGGCCACTATACAATTAAAATTACACATGTGCCTCATACTTGTGGCTCCCTGTCTATTTTTAATGGGCAGAAAATGCTCAGAGTTGAAGGGTGAGTTTGTAAGAGGCCACAGCCTAGCTGACAAATGGCTTTACAAGTTTTTGCTCACATCTTACCTTGTTGATGAAATCTTTGCTGTCCATCCTGTTTAAAAGTACACCCTTCACTCTGGCACTCCCCAAGTCCTTTCCTTGATTTATTTTGCTTCAAGACACTTGTCACCTCAGACATACTATATGTTTTACTGATTACACTTGTCTATCATTGATGTCCGTCACTAGACAACCTTTTGTGAGGGTTTTTTCCTCTGTTTTGCTCACTTTTATATCCCTGACACATCATCAATGCGCACAGGATTTTCCCACTTTGGGTATTTAGCAGGTACACCCTAACTCAAGCATCTGCTTGCCCTTCCTTTTATCCACTCACCCATCTACCCATTCTCCAATAGGGCCTGGTGAGAACTGTAAATGATGGCACCCAGAGACAAGGCCACAGAAGAGATATTCAGCCCAGGTTTATTAAAGGGGAAGATGACTGGCCTGGGTAGTCCAAAGGTGATGTCTGCCCCCAGGGGCAGTTAGAGATCACTTTTATATGGGGCTCCAGGGAGAGGGAGGGGCAAATTCCACAGCTTGCCTGTAAGGTTAGGGTCTTTTGGCCCAAATTTCTCAGGGGATGGGCTAGCCAGATCCTTTATGTCTTTCTTTTAGGAGAAGAGGAGGAGGAAGAAGAGGGGAAGGGGTTCCAGTGTGGCTGAGTTAGGCCCCCCAACACCTGGCACATAGTAGACACCCATAAAGTCTTTGTGGAATCCATTTTCAAAATAACTTTTGACCAACTCCTGAACTGACCATTACCCAAGTCTGGGTTTTGGATTATGTCTGGCTCCAGTTTCATCCTGATCCCTTTCCTATTGTCCACCCCTTCCCTGTTGTCCATAGGAGAGAGAAGGGTCCTGGGCAACTCCCTCTTTGTCCATCTTCCTTCTTGACTTGATTTCAAAGCCAAAGCTCTTAACAGATATGAGTGAGGTGAGGAAATATACATTTTTGAAGGTGGCAGCCATCAGGACATGCTAAGAGCATTTGTCTATTTCATTCTTCTTGGTCTATGTGTCTACCTACCTTTGTCAGAAACACCACTGAACACTGCCTCTAGAAAGGATTTAAAGGTCATATACTCCACTGGTCAAGTCACATCTTGCAAATATCCAACAAATAAGAGAAAAACCCCAGAGAGCCCTTTAGGGCCAGTGCCCTCTTTGTAGCAGTGGGAACCATGAGGCCCAAAGATGGGCAGGGATCTGCTCAAGGTCTTACAGTGAGGCAATAGAGCTGAGCCTGGCACACAGGCTATCTCCCTTCCAGACCATGGTCTCCCTGTCTCTGTCTCCCTATATGGTCCAGTTTTAGGACAGAGGAGAAGGTGGCTGAGCACCAGATAAGAGGTGGCTGGGCTGGGACCACGAGGATGAGCTAGGTGCATTTTGTAGGTGTCCCACGGGCTATAGGTCAGTAACACATTTATGTGATTAAAGAACCAAAATAATGCTGAGTGCTCTCAGTGCAACCAGCTGAGAAACTAAAAGCTTCTTTTAGACAAGACAAATTGTTACTCATTACAAAAATAAGGGTGGGGTGGCTTGAGTTTATTTTTTCTTTTCCATAATGAAAATTAACAAATATGAAGTCAAACCTAAAACAGCCCATCTGTTTAAAAGAAAATAATTTCAAATAACAGGCCCATAAGGACCACCCCCCCATTATTCAAAAAAATCTGTTTTTTTTTTAAATTAGATATTGGTACAAGACCAAGAAAATTAAATATTTACTGTTAGCAGAGAACACCCCTCAGATGTTGAGAACAGGGCTGGGGGACAAAAATTCCTTTCTGATAAGCTTTATTTGATAGCTAGAAATCAAAAGCACTCAGCTGTATGTTCTGCTGACTGCAGGTCCATACAATGCTGGGGTCTGGATGCCTCTTCTACTAGGGCCTAGGAAGTATGGGTGGTGTGAACAGTGGGCTGCAAGATGGGCCTCCTGGAGTCTGGACCGGCTCAACTCCTGGCAGCTTGCTGGGGAAGTCTGAGTAAGTCCAGTTTTTCCTCCAGCCGCAGCATCTTCATGGTTAAAATGAAAAGATTCTAAGAGAATTTTCATTTTTTCTATCTTTTGGTCCTAGATAAATACATAACGCTTTGTCTTTGGCCAAAAGTTCTAGAAATGTTATCATTTATATAACAGTCGCAGTCCCCACCTGCCCAAACAAAAATAAAACCTCCATAGTTTCAAGTCTCTGGTAATTTCAAAAAGAACAAATTATTACTTATCCTTTTCAAATATTTTAGGTAACATAGACTTTCACTTGCTACTAGAGAATCATGAAATATCAGACCTGAAGGAGCCCTTCATATTCCCCAAATCCATTCCTTCCTTGTACAGATTGGGAAACTGAGGCCCGGAAGAGGGAAGTGACTTGCCCAGAGTGCTAGTTGGTATCAGAGCTGGACCTAGAGCACACACTGTCAGCCTCCAGGTGGACATTCTTCCCATTATACCACAAGGGACCACTCCCTACCCCGGGCTCAGAAAGCTGATCCCAAACAGTGAATCTTACAAAGCACAGATGCCAAACGGCAAACTCTCCCATTTATAAACTACTATCATTTTGTTTGATTATGTGATAGCGCCTAAAATTGCTGAGTGGCATCTGCTTTCAAGTGACTTGCAGAGTCCGCCCCTTCCAGATTAATAATGAAATTCAGAGCTAGACGCTTAGGCCAAGGATGAGAATTGAAGCCACTCTGCATAGCCACCCTGTCCTAAGCACTCATTTTCAACATGATCTCTACTTAACTACCCCTGGCAAATCAAGTTGGTTTAACAAAAGAAAGAATGGCTAGGGGGACACCTCAATCTGCCTCCAAGCCAATTCAAAGCAAAACAGTGCTCCTCTCTTTATAAAGGAGAGAGAGCGCCCAAGCTCCTAGCAACACACTCCTTTCCAAAAGGTTCCTAAAATTCACGTGGGGGAGGGGGAAGGGACTAAACAGCTCTCCAAACGCGTGGCTGCCTTGTCTCTGGAACTGCATAGCAACAGGCTCAGCAAGGCCGCGATCTTCCTCTGAGGGTTCAAAGGGCTTTCTAAACCTGCTATTTACTTTCTAGGGCAGTCTTTGAAGACATCAGCATTCATTAGGGGCTGGTTAATATGATGACAGGTTTGTGTTTTTAAGAGAAGTGAAAAAACATTATTGGGAAGAGCTAGACGGAGAGGCTGGAGTGTGTACACACCAACAAGGGCCAAGGACACCATTTCATGACTGTCATGTGACCTTGGGCCAGTACCAATTCCTCTCTGTGCTTAAGTTTCCCCATCTATGATATATGAGCCCTGATGGCCTTGCCATAAGGAGTCTTCTACACTTCAGGGTTGGGAGTGGGAGGTGGAAGAGGGCTGTTTGAATTCAGTCCAGCCAGCCTTTCCCTCCTGAGAAGAACCCCCCACATTTCTACAGGCTCCTCCTGAGGCTTCTCTCCAAAAACAGACAACCCCTCCTCCTTCAGGACAGTGCCCTGCACAGATCCTGGGGCAAGTCCACCTCCCAATTTTTACAAGGACCCCACTCCAGAGCCACTGAAAGCTGGGCAATCAGGATACACTGGGACTGCCTAGATCTGGGAGACACTGCATGTTCTTTGAGGTCCCTCCCAAGCCAGAGAGTCTTTCATGCTAGTTTGCCTGTCAAGGGAAGAGACAAAGGACTTTCCATGTCAAAAAAATAAAAATAAAAAACCTGATTTGCTTCTGTTAAGTTTCTCAGGTCAAATAGGAAGTCAAAATAAAAAGTGACCAGTGACAGCTTTGAGCCTGATATTTACAAGACCATCTCACCAACATCATCTCTTCTGGATCTCCCACAATGCTGTAAGCTGGGTGGTAATGGTATTCTGATGTCCCTATCTGACAACTAAAAGCACTGTGGCTTGGGCAGGTTCACAAACTTGCTTAAAATTCCTCAGCTGGTCAGTCTCCCAGCCCAGACAAAACTTGTGCTCTTCCCACCACATTATGATGTTTCTGTGCCCATGTGTGAGCAGAGATGAGCATCCGAACTGGCATGGCCAGGGTGTTATAGTGAGGCATTCTCAACTTGTATCAAAGGATCCTTAAGGAACCAACAATAGGTTTCCAACGAGGAAGGAGTAATAAATCTTACACTTCTTAGTGATCCTGAGAATGCAGCAGGCATCTGCAGAAGAACTCCTCCTCCAAAGATAAGAACAAATTTTACACTGAGCTCAAATCATCTTGAAAAACAAAAGAAAAAAAAATACTTTGTAACTAATAAGAATATCCCGGTTTCTAACCTCTGTAGCCATAACTATGTAGCTAATATTGAACCGAAGGAAAAAAAAAAAAAGGTTAAAGAGTTGGAAAAAAAAGTGTTCCCTGGAACTCAGCATTTCACACCTTCCTGGAACTCAGCATTTCACACCTTGCGGCACCTGAGTTCTCACTGGCAATTAAAGGTTTCTTCCTCTGTATTGTTGGTATAAATGTCTGTCTTTTTTAATCCCCCATTTTCCTGCAATACTAAAAGGCTCTACAGGGCCCCTTAAATTAGATGCAACATTGCATATTACTTTGTGGTAGTGTAAGATGTCCCAGAGCCTTTATCAGATTCTTAAAGGTAAGAGCCACCCATGCTCCAGAGAGTCAGGAATCATTTTTGTATAATTTGAGGTTCAAAAGACCAGTTGGAGTTGATATCCCCAGAGGCAATTTCAGAAGAGCTTTGGAAGTCAGGTAGTCTTGACCGTTCTGTAGCTTTATATCCAGTACGGGAGCATTGGGGGTGGGGGGCAGCAAGAGGGCCTTCCTAAGCCCTGAACACCTCCCTACCTGTGCCTTAAAGAACAGAGTCTCTTCAAGGCATGGCAACTCTTGCATCCCTCAATTCAAGTTTGAGGCTCCAAATTCTCCTAAGGACAGGAGTCCCGCTAAGGCACAGAGAGCTGATGACGGCACTTTTCCAGGTAATGGGGAGGGGATGGAAAAGAGCAGGATACATGCCATCAAAGACCCAGCAAGGGGAAGGTAAGGAGACTGAACCCAAACTTGGTTTGCTCAGGATTTGGCAAAGGACCAAACCACAGGCATGGCTCAAAAGTCCAAAGAGCCTGTCCCCAGCGACATGAGGAACAGGGCTTTAGACCCAGCCCTTCCTATGTAGGTACCATCTTCCAGAAAGGATGTTGTGAGGACACTAGAGACAACGTCAGCTTTAAGTTCTCTCCTCCTGAGATGAAATGTTCTGGAAAAGGCAAAATTCTCCTCCCGAGATAGGGGGAGTGTGTGAGGCCTGAGGCTGCTCAGCAAGGCGGTGAAAACTGACAAACGACTCACCTGGCCACCTCTCACATCCCATAAACCAGGTTTTGTGGACTCAAAATAGGAAATTAACGTGATTGCTAAGGATCCCCACCCTGGATCTGAAAAAGCAGATTTCTCAACCACCCAGAGCAGTGAATGAGCCTGCTACTCTGGGGTCCACTGCTGCTATTTGGGAAAGTGGGCTGAAAGGGATTTGGAGGATAATCAAGGGGCCCTTATTCTTGGGGCTGTGGAGAGGAGGAGAGAATCTTGAGATTTCACTGTTGCAGCCACTCAGAACAGGTTGGGAATCAGAGCCAGCCCCTTGGGAAGCCCCAGTATGATAATGGCCTCACCCTTTGCTATAGGTCTTAATAGGCAGGGTATCAGCTTTGCTCCAAAGGCAACACCCAGGCCATATGCTGGGCAATGTCCTGAGGCACTGGTTTGCCCCAGTAGGATTAGTGCAGTGATGCTCCTTGATACTTTCAGGGCTCGCTTTGCAGGCTGTGATGGCAAAGAACATGAGAATGTTCTTTACCCCATAGCCGGGGAATCACCAGAACAAACTGGATTGTTCACTTTAATTCGAATGTCAGCACAATTATTTTAACACCAAGTGTGTCAGATTTGACTCCATATCCCGGAAATTAATTTTAGAGTGGCAGGGAAATAAAATGGCATACTTCTTTGAGCTTTGTTACAACATGTTCGTGCAGCAAACTGCGAAGAAAATGTAGTAATTAGAGGTTAAATTAATCCTTGACAGACAAGCAGCTTAGAAACGCTGTGCCCTCCTCCCCAAGCCTAGCATAATGCATGCCAGTCTTTCAGAATTAGACACGCAAAGCATGTGACGTTGGCAACTGCACCAAAACTACTGTCCCACTTAAAATTCCAAGGTCGGCACTGGAACTTCCAGAGGCAGATATTAACACTGAGATCTCATTAAGAACAAAACTCAAACCGCCTCCTGCCACTGCCAATGGAGACCCCCTCCCCTACCCCCCGCCCCCATAGTCAAGCCATCCATGGGGCTGGCTGTCCCACTCTCCAGCAACAACTTGAAAACAAGAGGAGACACACTCCCTTCTGATACATTCTCCAGCCACTTTCATACCTTGAGTTCAGATTCCAATATAACCCTCTACTCTCCTAAATGATGCTGAGCCAAGTACACATTGACATCAGGCAGATTATATTGCACCAGTTACAGATATTCCTCCTCCCGGGCTGCAGTGCCTCTCACCATGTTTGCACTGCCTCAGGAGGAAAGCCTGTGTGCTCACGTGTGGGTGCAAAATGGGTGTTCTGCACTTGACTGAGAATTGGAGATGGGGCTCTGTTTATTCTGGGATCACTTCACTATGGGCCCTGAAGAAAGTCAGGCACTTATCTGGGCCTCAGTTTCCTCTTCTGTACAATCATGGAGCGTTATTCTTCCAGTCTAAAATTCTCCATCTCTCAGCATACAAGTTTGTAGGTGAAGTGTACAGGAGTGGAGCTCAAACAGGTAGTGCAGCCAGTTCCTCCTCCCCCTCTGTGACAGCGTGTGCCTTAAAGAGGCTGAGAATGGGGTTTCAGGTACAAACCCTGGGTAAAATATGACTCATGGATGGGAATGAGGCTAGGACAAGTGGACAGAAGATGTGGGATTCCCCAAAGCATTCAGGATGATTTGACCTTGTTTTTGTCCTGCCTTTAGTCGCTGAAGGCCCATATAGCCCCTCCAAAGGTGGAAGGCATGAGCCAGAGCCACCAGGCCTTTGACCCAGATGTCATTCATTCATTAGCCTAGACCCTGTAGCCTCCAGTGATCTCTTCAGGAATCAGCAGAAATGTGTCCCTGTGGCCTCGTATCCAAGTACTCCCATAGGTGGAAGAAAGGGGAAAACACATGACCAGCTGGTCAGGTCCCCTTCCAACCAGATGACATCCCCTTAGTCTACCCCATCCTTCTCTGGACCTCTCTGCCTTAAGAAAATGGCATTTCCCAAACCCCACTAAATGTTATTTACTGGGCAAAGTAAGCAGCAGGATACATGGAGAGGGCAAGGCAGCTGCCAAGAAAATGAGGGGCTAGGAGGCTCTGACTGGGCTGTGCAGAAAGGGGCATTGGGTGTCCTGGGGTCAGAGAGCAGCCAGGACAGCACTTGGCTGCCTTGGGTGGGTGCCTTCTCCGGCAATGTAAAGACCAAGGAGGAGATGGAGGATTTTGAAGCTGATATCCCAGAGAGGCCCAAGAGAGCCTATGTGGGCAAAGAAAAGTTCTTACAAACTTTGCAAAGAGCCTTTTCCTTCTTGTGTGCCCTCCTTTACGGCCTGTCTCTGCCAGCCTTTCTCTGTGGAGCTCAGTGCCTGCAGCCAGGGATGCCCCTTGCTATCTCCTCCCTCGGGGGAATCTTATCGGACTGTTTCATATCTGATTGCTTTGGAAATTATGGTGAAATGAAATTTTAGTTGGAAACTTGAGGCTCAGAGGAAACCAGGACTGGTCTGTGAAAGAGGAGAAAAAAAGAAAACAACTGGAGTGGGGAGGCGGAGGGGAGGAGGGAAGTAGAGAACCCAGGTCATTTGTGTCCAGCCCCTCCCCCCTTGGAGAAAACTTTCCTGGGGCTTCAGCAGCTCTGGGCTGGTAATTTGGGAGCAGGACCCCGCCCAGACTACTCTTCTACAATCTGGCATGTAAATATCCTACAGAATAAGCTGCTGTTTCTCACCTCCATGGGGAACACCCGCCCCCAACTGCTGGGACAGCTTGGGACAGCTCCATGAGGCCTTTTCATTTTCCTCTGATACCTTTACAGACTAAACAACAACGACACAACAAAAATAACAAGAAATAAGCATTTGCGACAAATCCCTTCAGATTCTTTCTGATTTCCAAAGTTTCCCGCCTCAAAGTCCTGAAGATGTTAAAAACTTAATGCCTAAAAAATCAGAGCAGTTGCAACTGAGCTTTGCAGTGCCTCTCTCCTGCCGTACAGTTGACTGGTGCTGCCTAGGTTACTCCTCATGGCGTTGTGAGAGGTGTATGATGGGAATTGGTTTATTGTGCTGATCCATAGTAACCAGCTCCGGTTCCTCCATCATTTATCTCCCTCCCCAGGGACATCTGGGTTGGTCTATTCACACTCTCAGCATTCTATCTGCTCCAACAAACACTCAGCCTTTTCTGCTTGGATAAGGAGATTTTTTAGTTACATCCATTATATGTGTATCAACACTTATGGCAGCAAGATAATTGCCAAAGAGCTCAGAGGATAAAAGGTCCTTCTTCATAACGTTCACCCCCACCCGTTTAAAAAATCAATACTAACATCAAGCAGGACAGTGGCAGATTCTTGCATGGCTGCTGTGGCCTCAAAGTTGGAAATCTGATTTTTTAAAAACACCCAGCTGGACCAGAAAGAAAAGAAGAGGTTCAAGAGTGAGTTTAGAATCCACACCCTGCTGGTGCACACGTGTATGGATGGAGAGGGCCTTTTTGTCCTCAAAACCTTTGCTAAATAACTGGAAAGCAGCAAATATGCTCTACATTACATGAGTTTTTGTGAAATATGTCAGTCTAACTTCAAAGAGTTTAGATCCTGTTATTTGTACACCAAACCACTGATTAAGAGGCCTGTCATCAATAGGTCCTCAGATCACTGCAGTAGGAGGGCTGAAGAAGAGTTCCTCTCTGGGCTACCTCCTGACCTCCACTGTCTATAATTCTGGGTTAGAAGTGCACACTTGTAAAAGACACAAGAGAGGGAACACTTCCCCCTTTTACATTGTTTTGATTGGTCTTCTGCCATTTCTTACTCCTCTCTCTTATCCCTGCCCTTCAGAATCTCAGACCCCATTTCATTATCTATCTAGCCGGTTTTTCCCAATGACAAGGTGAAATTTGGTGTTTCACTTCCCCAGAAAATGACTAACAATCATAGTGTTTTAGAGCTGGAAGGGACTCAGATTCAGAGGTCATAGTGGGAGGCAAGAAGGGAGGATGGACTTGCCCAAGATCACTGTGCTAATTAATGGAGAGAGCCTTTTAGAACACAACTTTCCCAGCTCCCCGGGTAATGATCTGTACAATGCACTGTTGCAGAAAAAAGATCAGAATCTTTATAAAAAACATTGACTGCTTATGTGAAGTCCCTTTAAAGACAAGTATTCTGAGTATTTTCAGAAGAACCACTTGTCTAAGATCAGTTTCTTCTCATTTCATAATTCCAAGTAGTAATTGAGTTCCCTAGGGATGGTCCATTAACAGGTGCATGTTAAGCCTTTAGGTGATCAATTTAAAAGGGGAAAAAAAAAAAGCATTAAACACGCCCATCAAGTTGAAAAAATCCCTTTCCTTAGTGAAGAGTTGATAACAGAAAATCTACCTTAAGTTGAAGTGCATGTGTAGCCCCACCCCCACCCCAGCAACAGGCTATTTCCTAGTTGAGTTAAAAAATTCAATGACGTTCCTGTTTCAACCCACACATCTGTGTCACTGTCAGCGTCAGTGGCAGGAAAACAGACAAAGTCACCCTTTGCTAATGATTTCCTAACATGGAATTTCCTTGTATCTCCTAAAGGCTTTCTTTTTCCAAAGCCAAACTGTCCTCCCCACTTAAATGCATTGTACTGAAGGAAAACTGAAAATGGCCGGAAGAGGATGATTTTTAAGGAGATCTTGTAAGGAAGAGCTTCAGCTCTTTGTGATATTTTTAAAGGGGGAGGGGGAGGGCTGCTAGTTTTTCCAAAGCCAGCAGGAACACAACGGAGAGATTTCCTCCCAGTCATCTGGAAATCTCTCAGCCCCATTTCTTTCTTTCGATTGATTTTCCTGCCTCCCCTTTCCCAAATTCCACTTTGAGCAGCATTCTGGCATCAGTATTGAAGGAAACACACTCACACACGGGAGGCAGGCACCCAGAAAGGGCAAGGAGGGGCCCCAGAGCAGGGAACAGGCATTGGAGAACCACCAAAGCACAAAACAATATAAGAGCCCATCACTCTTCCCCTCTGGAGAATATCCTATTTAACATGCAAACTGGTCATCAAGAGAAAAGAGGGCTGTTACTTTAAGGAAAAGAAGCTGATTAGCTGCTCTGGCTGGCAGCAAACAGCTGGTCTGTCCGGCAGGTTCAAGGCCATTTCAGCTTCTCTCTTATGGAGGCACCATATGTTCCATCTCGCACATCAGCAGCTTGATTTTCCAATGATCTTGCTCCAGAAGAGAAGCACAAAGGGGGGGGGGGATAAGGTAGAGCCAGTAGTTTACCCTTTGATTACTTTCTTGTGGTTTTAGATGCGTTTGGGTGTGTGTGTGGCGGGGGAGGTATTAATGCTTTACCTTCTCCAAAGACCAGAGAAAAAATGTTTGACCAGCACTCATTAATAACTTCCAGAGATGGGAAGGGAGTCGAGAAGGGGGAAAGATGTAAAAAGATGCAAAAGGCACAAATAAAACGTCCACATCAGATTAAATTGCAATAGGAGGGGTGTGGGCGGCGAGAGATCGGGTGGAATCCAACTAGCTCCGGAGACCTACTAGCCTGAGTTTGGGCCCCGCCCACTTCTCCTTATTTGTCACTTTTTCTAATTACCAGTGTTCCGTCTCCGAATAAACTTCACGAGAGAGACTGACCACTCTGAGGGACAGGGACGATGCAGGTCAACAGAATGGCCAAAGGTTACTTCTAACATTATATTTAACATTTCTCAGTGCAAGCCCACTTCCCACAAGTTTTGGAGAGGGACAGGTGCAAGGGACCGGGACCCACTAAGTCTTCAAGCAAAGCCGGCAGCCTAAGCGTGTTGAACGCCCCTAGGTGCCAGAGTCTGGGTGGGTACAGTGGCAGCAGGCCGGCGCATCGGCCAGAGAAGCTCGCTTGTCCTCACTGCCCGCCCAAGCTGCACGAATCCTGGAGGTGGCGGCTGTCTCTGCGCCTCCAAACAAAGTGCACAAGCGGAGAGTTTGAGCCCCTCAGTGTGCGTGGAGGGGAGTGAGGGGGTGCGGCAGGAGGGCGCGGGAAGGCTTTACCCGTGCAGCCAGACACCGGGTGGCTAAAGCCTAGGAGTAGCTGTGTCGTCTCACCCACCAGCGGGTGCAACGGCCACACTGAGCCCAGGCTGCGATGGGCGCCCGCCGCAAAGCGAAACCAAGGAAAGGGCGCCCCCTATGCCCGAGCCCTGCGGTCACATCAGTTAGTCGCGTCTGCTCATCCGGCTGAGCATTTGTCTCCTCCGGCCTCTGCACCCGCCAGCTCGCTCACAGTGCAGTTAGTGAGGCCGTCTGGGCCGCTGGGATTTAGGGAGTCCACCATGGCCCGCCGGGTGCACAGCTGGGGCTGGGGACCAGGGCACCCCGCGCCTTACAGGATTCCCGTGAAGGGTCCTCGAAACACGGCCCCTTCCCCCAGCGCCTACACTTGCCTTCGGTCCCAAGCGGCTCCAAGCCACTTGGAGGCAGCCACCCCCGCCCCCTGCCTCTGCGTCCCTTTCCCCTTCCCTCTCTCCAGCCTCCTGGGAAACAAAGGGGCTTTTTATAAAGCGGATTGTTGGCGGCGGCGGCGGCGGGGGTGGGAAGGAGGGGGAATCTATAAAGACAAGAAGAGGTGGGAGGGAGGGAAGGAAAGAAGCTGCGCGGCCTCCAGGGGCCCGGAGCTGCGGTAGCGGCCGGGAAGCCCCAGCGGGTACAGTGTAGACCCCGCCCGGCCGGTGGGCACCCTGGCGGCGGCCCACGCCTGCCAAGAGCTGGGCCGCGCCGCTGTGATGCTGCCGGCAGGCTCACCATAGCCAGGGAACATGATGCCTCAGCCTCGGACTGGGGCTGATGGGGATGGCGTGATTCCTGCGAGGGTCTCCCCCAGGAGACCCAGGCTCTCTCCCTAGCCAACTCTTTCGAAATTGCTCAGGCTGGGAAAGACTTTGCGTCTTTGTTCCAGCGCAGCCGCCTCTCGTAATCTCGGCTCTCAGACAAAGTCCCAGAGCCGGCCTTGGTCTGCTACCCGCAAACAGCACGTTTGCTTTGGGTTCTGGGCCCCCCCCCCCAGGAGAGGTTCCTTCTGGGCCAAACAACAAGGACAAGCCACCCAGCAGGGGGAATCCCTTCTCCCCACGTCCACTAGCCACCCTGTGCTCCCGCCCGCTCACACACACGCACACTCGGGGTGTCCAGCTCAGCCGCACCCAGCTGCAGGAGCGTGGCGGGAGTGAATGCTCCAGCCCGAGGCGCGTCTGTTTGCCCAGGTTTCGACGGCTTCAGGGCCGAGTTTTCTGGCAGTCTAATCCTATTAATGTGTGCTCAGTCCGAATTTAATCACAGATCAGAATCAGACGACATCACCAGCTTTCCAGGAGGCTTCGGACACACTGCATCGGGACGGAACCTGGCCAAGCCAACTGGCGGAGAAAAGTATTTGGCGGCGCTCCGGGGGGCTTCCCGCCCGCCCTCGCCGGCGCCGGGCGCCGGGCTTTGCTGCCGCACGGATGCCCAGGAACCCAGAGCGCAGAATCTGGCGCGGGAGCATTAGGAGCGCAGGGTAGGAGCCCAGTCCGGGCTGCCTCAAGCCCCAGCTCCGCTCAAGGCTGCTCTCCCGAGGAGTTGGCGGGGGAGGGAGCGCAGGGAAGCGGGCTTGGCTCACGCACTTCCACACTCCGGTTCGGAGGCGGCAAACAAGGTTGGGGTGGGGAAATCCTGCACCCAGCGCTGACTGCCGACCCGCCCAGGCTCGGGGAGGTGACCTGCAAAGGCAATGTCGCCGGTGGCACCCCGCTGCAAGCTGCCGAGGGGCTCTGGGACCGAGTAGGAGCCTCCTGGTAGCCCAACGCGGCTTGCGTCCCTCTACCTTCCCTCCCCGGTACGTGGCTGCCCCCGCCAGATTTCAGATACCCGATGGGCGCCAAGGAGCAGGCACAGGCCAAGGCCCTTGGCGTTGTGAGCGGCGCTCAGCCTGGCCAGGGTGGTCCGAGAGGGGGACGTCCTCTTGCCGCGCCAGGTGGGCCGTGTGTTCAGAACAAACTTTAGGGTCCCCAGGTTTGAAGCACCCTGGAGCCCTGATTTTCAGCTATGGGGATCATAAGTGGGAGCTACAAGTGCACTCCGGCGCCCTCAGAGCAGTCGGACCTCCCTCGCCCGCCCTCAGCCTTACCGCGCTGCGGAGCTCCCGAGGCGGCGGGAACAGTGTCCGAAGGCGGGCGGCTGCCGGCGCAGGCAGCCTGGCCTCAGGCGCCCGCCGAGTGGCCCGGCCCGGCTGCAGATCCCTCCCTGGCTAGCGGCCGGTGCCCCCGCGCCCGCCCGCCGCCGGCCGCTTCAGCTCTCGGCCAAGTTCATGCTGGCGGCGCTGCAGTGGCGGCCTCAATATGCTCGCTCCATTCCCACCGCCCGGCTCCGCGCCGAGCGCCCGGAAGGTGGAGTTTCGGGGGTTTAAGTTACTGATAGGCATTTCTCACTGCTGTGTCACTCGGGGAGGAGGAGACACGCACGCCGCACACTCACACACCCTCACACTCACGCCGATGAGCGGCTCCGGCCTTAAAGGGGAAGCCACGCTGCCCTGCCCACGACCCCGTCGACCCCAGGCGTCGAAACGCTGGGGTTCCAGGCCAGGATGGGGCAGCGGACAGCCAAAGCACAACAGCAGCCCAAGGGGCCTCCCAGACCCTCCTGCCGCTTTTCACAGGGGAAAGCAGCCTCAGGCTGGCTTCACTGTGGCCGCCTGAATTCGCCAGTCAACTGGAACCAGGGCAGCAGGGGCGGGATCAGAGGGGCAGACCGGGCTTGGGTGTACTCACCTCGGCGGCTCTGCACGAAGTGAAGGGTGGTGGCCTGTGTGCTTGGCGTCAGGTGGCTCTCTTAGACGGTGCGCTGACGGGTAGATGAGACAGCAGGGTTACGGAGTGCCTCCAGCCACGAGCAGACACTGCTAGCCTCAGGGCTGCAGGCGGACACTGCGCGCTTGGGAAATCTGCACCCTGAAGGTATACGTCTCGCGTCTGGGGAGAGCGAGTTGGTGAGCCGTGGGCCGGGACAGACTGAGAGCAAGCAGGGAGAGCCAGTACTCACCAGTGACAGGGCGAGAGAGCGCTCAAGACTGACAGAGACCAAGAGAGTTCGAAGGAGATCGGGAGAGACACACAGAGCAGAGAGTGCGAGAGAAAACCCGAGAGAGACACTGACAGATAGATACCTAAAGAAATATGTCAAAGATAGAGAGGTAGAGAGAGACAGAGGGGGAAGAGGGATGGGAGGGAGGAGAGAGAGGGGGAGAGACAGGGAGAGCGATCAAGCTTCAGAGAAAAAAGGACCCCCGAAGCCTCATAGGGACCATAGGCTCATCATGAAGTGGCCTGTTCAACCCCTATTCCTCTGTCCCGTTCCTCTTCCCATTTTCATCCGAGCCTGATCCCAGAGCTAGGGCCAGCCCTCCTCCTTCTCCTTCCCCGGGAGGGCACTCACCTGCAGTGGGTGGCTGCTGGGTGGGTAACGCAGGTCCCCCACCCACACATCCGCCAGCCCGCTGGCGCCCAGACGGTCAAACATACCTGCTGTGGCGCGGCAGCAGAGACCAGGGCTCTCAGGTGGCTGCTACTGAACTGCCCCCGCCACCTCTCTGGCAGAACGCCCGCCTCCCCACTCCCCTCTTCTCACTCCTCCGACTCCTCCCCATCCCCCAGGCGCGGACGCTGTCTGTGTCGCCCACCAGCGCGCCTAACCCGAGTCCAGGCTCACCGGCCACAGCCTCCCGCCCCACTGGCCCAAGCTAGGCAAAGCCCCTTCCCAAACTGGGCTGGACTGGCCCTCTCCGCAGAGTTATCCTGAGCTGACACCTGCGGCTTCTGCAGGAACATGGATTCTCTGCGAACTGCCTGGCGGGCCAGCGTGCCCTGTCAGCCCTCTGCCCAGGCGCCACGGCCGGCGACTCCCCTACCTCTCTCCCTGCGCTCAGCTGGCTGCAGCCCTTCACCAGGGTCTCCGCCCGAGGTGCGTTTCTTAACCTGGACTTCCCCCAGGGCGGCGGCGGCTCCAGGGGCTGAGCACAGCCGGGGGACGCTGTTTCTGTTCCGACAGCTGCAGCGCTTGTCTCCTGCCTGCACCTCAGAGTAGCGACCTGTTACCAACACATCTGGTCACGCTCAGCCCAGCCGCAGGCCACGAATAAAGGGGTGGGCCCGCCGCCCACTCAGCCCCTCCTTCCCTCACGCCCACGCCCTCGGCCCTCAGCACACACTGGGGCCCCTCCGAGAACCAAGCGAAATCTCTCCGTGGGCTGCGTTTGCGTAACGGAGCTGGGCGTTTCACGAAGTTTCTTGATGGAGGAGCGGCAGCCAGGGCCCAACCGCGAGGCTCAGGTGGCTGGGGACTCTGATTCCACAGCCCTGGCGCCAGGGCTTATGGTCCAATGGGGCGAGGGGGGACGCACAGCTCAGCAGGGCTGTTGGGAAGGAATCCACCTTGACTGGGCCTAGCCTTGTCTGCTTTGGAAGAGGGCCAGAGACAGGAGGTCATTGCTCTCTGGTGGCTGAACCCATCGCAGTCCTTACCTTCAAGTCCCCTCTGGGAAGGAAAGTCATCTCAGGGCTACCAGTGCCTACCTAGAGCTGAGAGAGCTCTTGAGTTTCTTGAAGGGAATCCAATTAAACGAAGATGACTGGGGAATTATTGGTGGGTACCACAGACCCCAGGCAGGACACTTAAAAATCTCCACCGCCTCTCTGAAAACTCCCTAGTCAAGGAGATGGAACATGGGACTCTGTTCCCAGTACCTCCACTCAACCATCCCATCAGCAGCTCTCTGCCTCGCCATTGGGACAGGTCGTGCTTCTTCCCCCAGAATGTCCTGAGAAGCCTGTGAGATCACAGCCACACGTCTGTGAGTTGGCTAACTGCCTGCTTGGCACCACCACCTGGATGGCCACGAGACACTTAAATTCCCCCTGACCCGACCTCTCTGAGCTCCTGATCATTCTGCAAACCCACCTTTTTTACATCATCTTCATGTTGTAGATGAGGAAATAGGAGGCTCAGAGGCAGCCCCATCCTTCAAACTGCCCAGACTGTATGCCCAGAGTCTTCCTTGGTTCTCTTTTGCTCACACCCCACAATTCTGTTGTCTTCATCTTCAAAATAAATCCACAAGTTCAGCCTTCTCTGCTCCTCCACTGCCACCCAGGGGTGCCAGCCAGCAGGTTCCCCCCATTACCTACATAGCAGCCTCACAGACTGCTGGATTGATTCTTTCCTCCCTTCTCCCCTTCCTTCTAAGTCTGTTCCCTGATCTCTTTGCCAGACCCAGTAGTGGCTCCCCAGTTCACTCAGAATGAAACTGAAGTGCTTCTGATGGCCTGTGAGGCACTGCCTGAAATGCCCCTCCCCCATCTCAATGACATCATCTCCCCTCTTGCACTCCTGACTCTTCCCAACACTGGCTACATTCCTGCCTACTAGGGCCTTTGCATTAGCTGTTCCCTGGGGCTGGAATTCACTTCCCCCAGATATCCACAGGGCCCTGCTCCTCATTTCCTTTAGTCTTGACACCAATGTCACCTGGCCACCCTATGTAACATTTCAAAGCCCCACACCCACCTCTGGCACTTCCTCTCCCCTCCCTGCTTTGTTTGCTCTTTAGCCCTCACCACTAGCTGGCCTCCTTTATAGGCTGATCCCAAAAGGGCAGTGCTCAGTGCTTGGCATGGAGCATCTGTTCAATGAATATTAGTAGGGTCTGTTTTCCTGGAACTGCAGGAAAACTCTAGGGGTCACTGGGCTATACATATACACTGTTAAAGGGGTCCATAGATATCATCATCATATGTGAAAGTAAGTTCACGTGTAAGTACATGAAGGTTAAGAAGGATGGAGAGCAGCAAAGAGCTTTGTGTTAGCAACATGAAGCCAGCCTCAGTCATGTCACTAAGGGCTATTTTTTGTTGCAGTTGCCACTGCTGTTTTAGCTGGGTGGGGCCAGGTTTGACCCCACCAGCCTTGGTATATGGGGCCGGCACCCTACCCACTGAGTCACAGGTGCTGCCTGGATACCCCAAGGTTAATAGAAAAATGAAAGACAGGCTGTGTGAGGCTTTTCCTCACTGAGTAGACTGCCTATGATAGCCAGGGCTCTTTTGTCATCCAAAGTGCAAGATCAAGTCTTGAGCTAGCAGCACATCTTCCTCCATTAACCTAGACCTAGACTTGCTTTACCATCAGGAGGCCACATATCCCATGAGGTATAAGCAATCATCATCTTTGTGTTCTAGATGCGTAAATGGGAGGCTTAGACAGATAGGGGCACGTGTTCAGGGGAACACAGTTCAAGAGTGTCAGAGCAGTAAGCTTGAGCCATTTTCAAATGCTGCATGGCCACCCAAATTTAGTGCATACAGCCCTGGCCTTCAGGTCCAGGTAAGGTAAGGGCTCCCATAGGAGTCTCAAGGAGCTGCCCTTCTCTTTGGGGAACTCCTGGCCCTGTTGTTAAGTGGGTGCCACAAAAGGCTGGGCTTGGACTACTGGGGTCCAGGGGTACCTTGCCAAGGCCAATATGCACTCTGCCTTTAGTCTGACCCAAATCTAGAGCTCAATAGATTTGAAAACAATCACCAGCCACCTTTTATTCATGGTCATTTGCCTGTGAACATATGCCAAGTTTTTCCCAAGTTCACATGACATATGCTTAACTGGGACAGCCTCTTGAATTTTGTGCCGGCCTGGGCCTGTGCAGGTAGGGCCCATGGAGAATGGAAACAAGAAACCACACACAGAGTTGCTATTCTCATCATTGTCCCCTTGCTCTAAAGCCTGGCTTTCTGCTACTGATGGCGCTAAGTCCCAACTCCTCAAATTCAAGATCCTCCATAGGTGCGCACTAGCTTCTATTTCTAGATTATTCTCTTGTTGCTTCACACAAGCCCCAGCTTCTGTGCCTTTGCTCGTGTTTTTCTCATGTTGGTTCTCCTGTCAAAATCCTGCTTAGCCCTCGGGCCTCATCTCAAAGTCCTCCTCCTCAATAAAACCTGTCCTGAGTCCCATCACAGCACAGGTGCCCTCCCTCTCTTGGTTATCCCTGGCCCAGACTGGCTTTTTCAGACTCCTCAGGCTTTTGTCCTAAGCTTTTCCTTGTTCCATAGTTTTACTGTGCCTTTTGCTGTTTCCCAAAAGACTCCCTTGATGGATTCCTTGGCTGTGGGGAGGGGGCCTCGTGGAGTCCTCTGGATGGCAGAATCCAGACTTAGCAATAGGAAGTGAGGTGATGGATGATGGATGTGGCCGGGCCCAGCATGGGATCTGGCACCCCCACCCCATGCATGCTCAGAGGCCATTCCTGTGCCCAAGGGGCATACCACCTCCACCTGCTCCCTCAGCTTCCAGCCCCCTGCAGCCAGCCTCACCCAGGCAGAGGCCACCTCCCCAGAGCCCATCAGCAAAGCCAGAGCCCCCAGGCTCTGGAGCTCCAGGCTTCTGGGGCATTGGCTCAGGGCTGTGGACTCCTCATTTGCATAGAGCCCTGGCCCTGGGGACCTGAGTTCTCTGACCACAGTAGACTGGAGACCATGACCTTACAGGGACACAGAACTGAGGACAGAAATTGCCGCATGTGGGGGAAGCATATGGAACTCGATGTGGGAGGCAGCAGGTGCTGGGGCACCAGCAAGTTCTGCCCCTTCCAGCTGTGTGACCTCTGGGGCCTCGTAGCTCTCATTTGCTAAATGGAGTCATGGTAGCACCTGCCTTATCAGGGTGTAGTGAGAGTTGAAGTTCCTCTATGCGCAGGGCCACCCCTACCAGATTGCCTGCCTCATCGGTCATCAGCCCTCAAAGAAGAGGATGATGTTCTGATAATTGTCCCAAATACTCCCAAAGATAGGAGGTAAGTGCTGAATCAACTTGACTAGATGAAGAGCTCAGGTGGGAGCTCGGGTCCTGCAGGTAGGTTTAAACACCTTGCAAGCTCTTGCTACATCTGGTGCCAGGTAAGGAGCCAGATCTGGGCACTTGCAGAGGACAAATGGCACTGTGCTCCAGTAGGGCAGAGAGTCATTGGGAAACAAGTTGACTCAATTCTCCTTGATGTGTTCTTAAACAATTTTAATATCCTTGAATATGTTAAAGAAGCACAATAGGAACAAGTGAGAAATTGTTAAAATATTGATTGTAATTTCCTGGCGACTTGACTGATTTTAAAAAACAGGAACCTTTAAGAAAAAAAGCCCTCATTAGAGAGTGAGCAGTTAATTAAGGGGTAGTAGAATGGCTTGCATCGATTTCACCATGAAACCAGAAAACTGTGGCTTCAAGTTAATTTCCCCCCCCGACAGTTTTCTTACCACAGATACAGCTTCCAGAAAGCAATAGGTAATGCCACCAAAGCCTAGATAAGGATGGGAAATGGTCGTTAAAACAGAGATGGATAAACAATTTAGGGAATTAATGTAAATCCAGACAACTGCCAGTTTTCCTCTTGCCCCATACATGGGACTGAAAAACATTGTCAAAGCTCTTATATAGAAAAAAGTATGCAGATGGCATGCTAATTACCACTATTCATGCAATAATATTTTTTTCTGACATCACAGACACGATTCAGGCCCCACATGGGAAGAGGCTCTATCCACTGTTCTAGGACCCTTCAGACCATTTGCAATTTTGTGATAAAAAGACAAAACAACAAAACCCTGGCCAGTGGCTTTCCTAGCAACCAGCTAGGCTGCTGCTGCACCATCACCACAACCATTCAGAAGGTTAATATGACCTAACACCAGGAAACCTGCAGGGGCCCAGCGTCAGGCAGGCACACTGTCCAGGATGTCTGGACAAGAAACAGACAATAAACTCTAGGTGGTCATATTAACAATTAAAGCAGTTAAAGCTTCAGGGCATACCTACTATGTGCCAGGCCCTGTGCCTCACAGCTGTGAGCTCAACAAAGCCTTATAAAAACTAATTTTAGAGCTAAGCATACTGAGGCTTAGAGAAGTTAAGCAACTTCTCTGAGATCACATAGTTACTCACTGTGGAAACCAAGGTTGCAGTGTCCTAGGCAGTCTGGCACTGAGTGGCCTCAGTAGAACCCCATTTCCATCAAGCTGACCAGGAAGGATGGAAGGACTATGCACAGTGCACAGTGGCTAGCACTGCACCTAGTGATGCCTGTCCAGCTGGCTGGCTTGCATCAGCTTGCCAGGAAGAGCTGCTACATTTTCAGAAATTTTATCAGCCTCTTGATGGCAGGTTGGTAGCTTGAGATTTGCCATGGTGGGGGTAGTTACACCACAGAAATGGGCAATCACTACAAATCAGGGCTGGTTTGTTAAACATTTACCAATATACCATTGTATGCAGGTGTTAGAGCCAGACTGCCTTGTTCAAATTCTAGCCCCACCCCTTATGAATCATGCAGCTTGAAGCATGTTTCCTAGTTTGTAAAGTGGAGATAATAGAGCCCACATCATGAGGTTGTTTCAATAATTAATTAATCCATGGAAATCATCTAGCACAGTATAAGTAATTAGTTAGTGTTAGCTGGAAAAGTATACTCCATCAACTATTAATATTACTTCTTATTAATAAAAACCTAAATATTATATATTTAGGCGACCATGTCCTGACTAGTCTCCCTCCTGCCAACCTTCTCTTCTCCAATGTATATCCTTCTCACAGCCACTAGGATACATTTCTAGATCCTTCCCTGCTTAAAACATTTCCATGGCTCCCTATGACACTCAGGGCTAAAGTCTCACCTCCTTTACCTAGCGTATATGATTCACCTGACCTGGCCTTCCTCTAAAATGCCAAAATCTGTCTTAGTTTGTTAGGGCTGCCATAATAAGGTACCACAAATCGAACAGCTTAAACAACAGAAATGCATTGTCTCCCAGTTGTAGAGGCTAGGAGTGGGAGATCAAGGTGTCAGCAGGCTTGGTTGTGAGAGCTCTGTGGGAAGGATCTCTTTTAGGCTTCTCTCCTGGCTTGTAGCTGTCCGTCTTCTCCCTGTGTCTATTCACATTATCTGTGTATGTCTCTGTGTCCTAATTTCTCCTGTTTTCTTTTTGTTTGTTTGTTTTTTTGAGAGAGGGTCTTGCTCTGTTGCCCAGGTTAGAGTAGTAATTTCTCCCTTTTATAAAGGACACCAGTCATGTTGAATTAGGATACCACCCTACTTCAGTATAACCTCATCTTAACTAATTATGTCTACAGTGACCTTACCCTATTTCCAAATAAAGTCACATTCTGAGGTAGCAAGGAGTAGAGCTTCAAAGTATGAATTTGGTGAGGGGGATACAATTCAACCTGCAACAGTCCACCTTCTGCCCCCACAAAGTTCCTGTCATCCTAAGATCTTCAAAAGTCTTAATCCATTCCAGTACTGACTCTCAGTCCAAAATCTTATTCAAATGTCATCTAAATTAGGTATGAGCGAGATTGGGGTTATATTTCCTCTTGGGGCAACATACCTCTCCATCTGTGAACCTGTGAAAGCAGGCAACAAGTCATCTGCTCCCAGAATCATGGTAGGACAAGTGTAAGATAGACATTCCCATTCCAAAAGGGAGGAATTGGGAGGACAAAAAAAGATTATGGATCCTGAGAAGCTCTGAAACACAGCAGAGCAAATTCCATTAGATTTGAGGACTGGAAAAAAATCATTCTTTTTGCTTTGAGTAAATTTAGGGAGTACAAATGCAGTTTTGTTACATGGAAATATTGTGTAGTTGTGAAGTCTGGGCATTTAGTGCAGCCATCACCAAAATATTGCCTATTGTACCCAATAGGTGATTTTTCATCCTTCACTT
Organism: Otolemur garnettii; assembly: GCF_000181295.1. Classification (NCBI taxonomy): domain Eukaryota; kingdom Metazoa; phylum Chordata; class Mammalia; order Primates; family Galagidae; genus Otolemur; species Otolemur garnettii. The sequence continues at coordinate 2,481,468 of NW_003852585.1, forward strand.
CTCCTCCCACCCTCACACCTTTGGATTCTTCGCTGTCTGCTGTTCCATTCTGTATGATCATGTGTAACCATAGCTCAGAGGATTTGGTTTTTCTGTTCCTGAGTTATTTCATTTAGGATAATGGCCTCCAATTCCATCCATTTTGTTGAAAAAGACATTTTATTCTTTTTTTAATGGATGAATAGTACTTTATGGTATTTGTGTTGGTGTGTGTGTGTGTTACAATACAATGTTATTTATACAGTCATTGGTTGATAGACACTTAGGTTGATTCCATATCTTTGCTATTGTGAATAGTGCTGCAACAAACATATGCATGTAGGTATCTTTTTGATATAATGATTATTTTCATTTTGGTAGATACCCTGGACGAAATGGTAGATCTATTTGGTTGGAGTAATTTTATATTCTCGCCAACAGTGTATAAGTGTTCCCCCTTTTTTCTGCATCCTCACCAATATCTATTGTTGATTTTTTAATAATGGGCATTCTGACTAGAGTAAGGTGGTATCTCATTGTGGTTTTATTGTGCACATCTTGAATGATTAGCGATGTTGAAGATTTTTTCCTGTTGGTTGGCCATTTGTATGTCTTCTTTTGTATAACATCTTTCATGGAATTAGAAGAAGACAATCCTAAAATCCATATGGAACCATAAATGAGCCCAAAGAGCCAACGAAATCCTAAGCACAAAGAACAAAGCTGGAGGCATTATATTATATGAGTTCAAATTATACTAGAAGGCTACAGTATCCAAAATAGCATTGTACTGGCATAAAAATAGACACATAGATCGATCAATGGAACAGAATAGAGAACCCAGAAATATAGTCATAAACCTACAACTGATCTTTGATGAAGCAGACAAAAATGTACAGTGGGGAAAGGACTCCCTATTCAATAAATGGTGCTAGGAGAATAGGAGAGCCACAGGCAGAACGAAACTGGATCCCTATCTCTCACCATATACAAAACTAACTCAAGAAGGATTAAAGACTTACATGTAAGAGCTGACACCATAAAAATTCTAGAAGAAAACTTAGGAAAAACTCTTCTAGACATTGGCCTATGCAAGGAATTTATGACTAAGACCCCCAAAACAAATGTAACATGAACAAAAATAAATAAACGGGACTTAGTTTAAACTAAAAAACTGCATAGCAAAAAGAATCAACAGGATAAATACACAAGCTACAGAATGGGAAAAAACATTCAGAAACTGTGCATTCGATGAAAGACTAATGTCCATAATCTATAAGGAGCTCAACTCCACAAGCAATCAAAGGAACAAATAAAAACTTATTAAAAAGAGTACAAACGAATCATTCTCTTTGGCTTGATTAACTTTGCTCTGGGTTTGCCCCACCAGCCCCCACACAGATATCTCATGTGGTGGACATGGCAGACAAGTCACTGTTCTGAAACACACTGTTCTTTCACACCTCCATGCTGTGTACACATTGTTCCCTCCAGGCAGCAGGAGGCCTTTCTTTCCCTGATCACTTGGGGCATTCCTCTGCAGCCATTAAGCCTCAGTTAAAGCCTTGGCTCCTTGCTGTGAGGACTTCTTTGGCTCCCCTCTTTCCTAAGGGCCAGAAGAAGGAGCTGCCCCATTTTTAAAAAGTGCCTCTGGCACTTGAGCTGACTCCAGGGCAGCTTTTTGTGCCCTAGCTTGTCCCTGTGGCCTGACCCGCTTCCTAGGTGGAGCGTGTTCCACTTGATTTCAGGCACCGGCTCTCATCTATCGCGTCTTCACAGAACAGGATTGGGTTCAGAGGCAGCACACATCTAAATGCCTGTTGCCTGTGTTACTGAATGCACAAAGGAGCCTCTTCTGGATACCTACTGTGTGCTGAGGATTGGACACCGTTGTGGAGGGCAGGGCAAGGACGAACCATCTCACATTCATCATTAGAAAACTGGAGGGGCCCTTATAACAGGTGTTGACCCTGACAGTTATTAACTCCTTGATTGGAACATCACACCAACCCTCTGAGAGACAACGTAGCATAGCATAAAAGCAAGCAATCAGGAGCCGGCCTGGTTTCAAGCCAGGCTTTGCCACTTGCTGGCTGTGTGACCTTGGGTAACTTACCTACCCTCTCTGCACTTCTGTTTGCTCATCTATAAAATGGGACTCATAGCGGTACCTACCTCACAAGCTTGATGTGAGAATTTAGTGAGTTAATAGCTGTCATTCAGGTAGGATCAGTGCCTAACTAGGTCTCCTAGACCTGATGCTGCTGAGAAATGCTTGTTAAGGGCTGAACACGCCTATCTGCCCAGTGACAGACCTCGGCAAAGCTCAGCTCTCAAGTGAGGTACTTTGTTTTTGTACATGCAGTGACTTCAGTGTGCCAGCAAGCAACATATCTTTAAGTATGTGGGTCATTACAAAAGTTTTGAGATACACAAAAATCAAGAAATATAAAATCTCATGGGCAGAAACAAATGAAGCCCTCCCAAGCAACACTGATAAGCCGAGCAAATTGAAACTTGCACAGGTGAATCAGAAAGGATGCTGTCAACTATGTTTCTTGGAAGTGAAATAATGGAACATAACACAGTCTGTCTCAAAACTTTTGTAGTGACATGTGTGTATGTGGGTAGGGGCAAGCCCCTAAAGAGATACAGATGTCAGGGATCTGGTGGTGGCAGCCTCATGAAATATTATGAAATATTCAGATCTCTGGTCTAGAAGGCAAGACCCTGGGTTCTTGGCTCCATCCTACAAGTGGCCCACTGTGGGATGTGGGGCAAACTGCTTTCTTTCTGGGTTTAAATTTTTGGCTCTCTCGCAGACTTGGACCCCCCATCTCTAGCATTTTTCAGGGAGACTCTCCCATCTACTCTGAAGGCCAAGAGACTGATCTTGGGCTGTGAGTGGCTGTCAGGTGTGCTGGAGCTGTGGCTATACCACCACCACCCTGCCTCACACCAAGTCTGCCGGCAGGGAAAGCTTGCTGCCCAGTGGACTGAGTGCAGATGGTACCTTGTGCTACTTGAGTAACAAAACCAAAGGGCAAGGAAGTGGCTTGCTGCTTTTCCCTGTGAGCTGGGACATTTATCTCCACTGCCCTTTCTTCTGAGCTCAGAGGCAAGTGAGGCCAGAAGTTGCTTTCCTTTCCAAGTGCACCCTCTCTGGGTACCTCATTACTTCCTCAGTGTCTCAGGACCTGGGCTGCCCAGTGACCTTCTTGCCCCTGAAGTACTGCCCAAGGCTCTTCCAAGGAGGTGCTATATGGGGAATTACGGTACTGGGCAGTTGCCAGGAGGAAGAGAGTGTGTGTGTGCTTTACATGGGACTGAAATGTCCCTGCTGTTCAGGGAAAGGAGATTCAGAGAAGAAGACAAAATCGATGCTTTTGCAGCAGCCAAATTTCTATCTCATTGCTGTGTGCCGGAAACGTGATGCCCAAACTGGATCGCACAGGCTAGTGTCACGTTGCAACAGTGGCAAAATAAACGGCTCTAGTAATCAAATTCCCTGGACCTGATGGCAGATGCCCAGCTAGCTAGGAGGGCTGGTGTGTACAACTTTCTAGCGATGGAGCTCCAAGTAAGCTAGGCATGGTACAACACTGACCCTTGCAGTGGGAATCTTGAAGGTGCCCACAGGTAGCCATGCAGAGCTGAGCTTCTTCCCTGTCTTGTCCCTGTTCCTAGCCCTGCCCCACAGAATCCTTCCTTCCCAGAACACTTCATTGCTCATTTCAGCCCTCGGCCTATTTGTGAAGCCACAGCCCTATACTGGCTCCTTGTTCCTGAAGAGCAAATGTGGCAGTGTGCCGCCTTACAGGCACCACTCTGCTACTTCATGGGCTCAGCGAGACTGGGAGAATCAGAGCAGAAGCCTTGAGAACCTTCTGTAACCCTCAGCAGCTGTGGCCACCAGGGGCCACGTTTCTGTATAGTCGGGTAAACAGCAATCAGAACATTTCCTACCCTTGATGGAGGCCAGAATTAGCTGTCCCTTGCCAAACACCATGCCAACTCCTTTTGGTCTCTGCTCAGGGCTTGTTCCTGCTAATGAAATGGCCATTCTGCCAGTGTAACATTACTTAGTGATTTATTAGCAATTATTGATTTTCAATTGTGGTTTTCTGGGGCTGTGGGATGGAGCAAATCGAAGGCATTCTGCTTGTGGATCTCCAGCCATTTACTTGAGGCCATGGGCTCAGACACAAGTCGCTCATTCATTGCTGAAAGCACTGGGAGAGGGAGCAGGGCTACTTCCTGCTGCTAGTTGTCCACTCACTGGCTCCTGAAGAGCCCGCTCATTTCCCCCAGAGCCCCAGCTAGAGAAGGGTGCAAACCGAACTTTGGATGCTTTCATGATTATTTTTCCATGGCGCTGATTAGATCCTGTTTCCACCTGCTAGGACTCCCTTGCTGTATTGAACCTTAGCTTGGAAAACTACCACCTCCTTACCCAGGCAGGAAATGGGAGCCTCTCGCCCCGTTGTCTGTGTTCCTTGTATCCTTGGGACTTCCTGCTACTAGGCTCCTGGGAATCTTAAAACTAGGTGGTCCAACTTATTCCCTAATCTTGTCCATGACTCCCAGCTCCAGCCTTCAGTCTGAGAAAGAGTAGGCACTAACACATTCTTTCCTAAGTGTCTCCTAAGCAGTTTGCTACAGTTCCACTCTAGTCATGGAAGAAAGCTCTATAAAAAAAAGGAGAGACTACCAGAAATTGCTAGTCTATGCTATCCCGTATGCTGAGTCTCATCTATCTCGTATTCCAGTCACCTCTGGGGCAACCAGTTCTTTCTGTGTGGGCTCCAACAGGCTTCATGCAGGTACATCTTCTCAGAGCCTTGCTTCAGGCTTATACCACATGACTCTGCCCCTGACCTTCCCTTTTCATGTTCGCATGGAATGTCAGCAGAACTTGTTTGGTTTGCGTGTATGTAGGGGAGTTAAGTTCCCTTAATTTGGAGTGAAATTTTGGCCACAGCCAAATCTCTTACCAGTCGGATGAAAATAAGATCTGAATTTCTGGTTAAAAGAAGGTACTGTGATAGGCCCTGGCATGCAGTGGTATCATAGTTATTCACTGTCACCTGTGAAGCATGTGGTTATGTGGCAGTTGTGACACTTTAATAGCATGGGGGCAATCATATCATAAGGATTTGGGAGTCGGTTGGCTTTTGTTACTTTGGGAAGCTTGCAATAAAGAAAATGACAGTCTTGGGTTAGCCAGCCATCAATTCAAACCCCCCTGTGAAAGCTGAAGGGCCTCTGTGGCAGGATATAAAGGGATCCTTACCTCCTGCACAGGCAGGCACACCACACTGAAAATTGGACTCAACACCAAAATGTAAGACCAGAGTGATACAGAGAAGATTGAATGGTACCCTTGATGGTTTTCTATTTGAAGATTCTCTTGGGAAAACAGTAGGACCTTGACACCTGTGATGGGGCTATTTGAGTGTATAAGCCTGAGAAGTCAAACCCTTGTATTCTCTGGGACCTTGAATCCTGGCAGCCTCTTTTTTGGACAGAGAAGAGCACCCTGTCCTCATGTGGAAACCTCACAGTAATCTCATCTGAGGCAGATACCTATAAGATGATGCTTTTCCTCCTCAAAACTGGCCTCTGCTCCCCCCTATTGCCTGTAGGTTGATAACCAAGGTCATATTTCAGCATAGCTCAAGCTGTATGACAAAAATAAAAATAAAAAAACCTCAGAAACTGGAATTATCAGAACTCTTATGTGACTGGATATTGATGGTGTTGGACCCAGGGTGTAGTGAGTGGGAAATTTATTGACATTGGGATTCAATACTCAGAAAAAGATCTCTGAAAGGGGTCTAATACTCTGCTTGGATGGCTCATTAAAACTTGTACATGACAATAGCCTTTAATAAATGAGATGGAGATGCTGTAACTTTCTTGATATAGTATTGAGGAAGGAATCGTAATGATCAGAGAGATGTTAGAATATATTTATTATGAGAAAGCCTACCACTTGATTACGTTCCGTGGGTGGGCCAGAGAACACTCTCTTTACCAAAGCAATAGGTGAGAGGGCCACTAGCATATTGGAGAAGCCTGTTTCGGTAGGTGTTCTCTCTAGGTTAAATTTGACAGTGGGAGAGATCACTATGGGACTGGCCTCCCTGGTATCAGTGGCAATGGTAGGGTTCTGGAATGGCAGAGGCCAAGTGGCAATACTTAATCATTATTAGAATAACAATCAAGGTGAGATTAGTAACAGGGATGCCATACCTGCAGAGATCTGTGTGATGACCCATCGACCATTGTGTCCCTGGGATGGATAAGAGAGTTAACTAGAATCTTTCTTGATTAGTATAATACAAAACAAAAATCTAAAGTTTATGTGCACAAAGCTAGTGAAAAATGGAAAATAAAAAACTTCTCATAATGAAAGAACTCAGCTCCTTACCTCAGATCAGTTTCTAGATCTGAGTCATTTCCCAATGACTGATCTGAGTCATTTTCTAATCAATCAGGGCCCATTGATTGAAGGGGAGACTGAGCTCCTTATGGAAAAACTCTATAGTGCCACTACAGTTACCTATGACAAATATTCTCTCAATCCTTCCACAAAATGACCTGAGATCAGTTACAAAGGTTGCCATGCTAGGGAAAGGGAACTACGCCTACTTGTCATGAACTGTTGGATGCAGGACCTGAACTTACACAAATATCAGGAAGCCCTCATGACATCATGGTTTTCTTGTTCAGTTGGAAACTTAATGAAGTCTGGTGATAAATAGAGTTCTGACCTAATGTTATGGGTCAGTGAACTTATCCTGTGCTTCCTCTCTATATAATTGGGATAAATATATTTTTGCTACTAATATAACCCTAACATTGGTATCCTGATTTGCGGAATAAAAACTATTTTGATAGGAAGAATAAAAAGTAGAAAATCCTGAAACTATCTGTCCCCCCAGTCAAGATATTAAATTGGAAGCAATAAAATACAATAGTAACAAGAATTGCAGAACTGTTGTCCACTATCAAAGATTTATAGGATGCAAGGGTAATGGCTCCTATCATAGCCTTGTTCCATTCACCTATATAGGTAGCCCCAGAACAAACCAGATGAATCATGGCAGATGATGGTGGATTACTTACAGTAAACTTAGCCAGGTGGTGGCCCTCATTGTGACTTTCCTGCTTGATGTGCTATCTTTGCTAAAAGAGACCAATACATCCTTTGACACTTAATATGTGGGTTTTGGTCTGGGGCATTATTTTAATCCCCATCAACAAATGGGATTAAAAGCACTTTGCTTTCACATGAGAAGGGCAGCAGTACATATTCACTATCTTACCCTGGGGCTAGGTGACTCTCTGCTCTCTGTTCTCTGTCACAATGTAGTCTGCAGGGACATCGGTCTTCTTGACATTTCACAGAACATCACAGAAGTCCATTGTAGTGATGAAACTGTGGACATAACTTTAAGGGGACCTGATGAGCATCACATGACAGGTGCCCTAGATGTTCTGGTAAGACATATACAAACCAGAGGATGGGAGATAGCCCCCTCAAGAAGGTACAGGGGCCTGTCATGTTAGTGGAATTTTTAGGGGTCTAGTGGTCTAAAACATACATGACATTCCCTCTAAGGAAAAAGACAAATTATGTTTACCTTGAATCACCCACCACTAATTGAGAACACTTGCTGGGTCTTTCAGATTTTTGAAGGCAGCATAGACTTCAGCTGGGAATTTTACTGCAACATACTTATTGAGTTATTCATAAAGTTGCCAGTTTCAATGTGACTTACAGACAGTACTCTGTAGTGGGTTCAGGAGGAAGTAGAAGGTATTCTATCACTTGAACTTAATGACTCATTAGACCCAGCGGTGCTAGCAAAGGCTGTGTGGAGCCTTTGACAATCTCCAAAAGGAGAGTCAAAATGAAGACTTTAAGAATTTTGGAGCAAGGTTATGTATTCTATGGCAGAGAATTGCTCTCCTTTTGTAAAACAGATCCTGGAGTGCTGCTAGGCCAGTGTTTTTCAACCTTTTCTTTTTATCTCACAGCATCTTTGAACCTGTACTTAAACTTCTGCAGTACACTTAAATTATGTTGATCAAAAAAAAAAAAAGAGTAGAAAAAAATAAGATACTTACTGTGCTTTGAATTTCTTTCAAAAATAATTTAATTAATGATCTTTAAAATTTTTTGCAGCACACTGATTGAAAATCACTGTGCTAGGCCTTGACAGAAGATTAGTGCTTAACCATGAAACTCTTGTTGACCATTGACTACAGATGCCCATCATTAGCTAGTTCTCATTACACCCATCAAGTTATAAGGTCAGGCAAGCACACTAGAAATCTATCATGTGGTGAAAAGGATAATTGGCTTTGGATCCAAAAAGGTCCCCAGACAGATAACCCAGATATGCATATCACCTACATCTGTGGCATAGCCATGCCTTTTCCTCAGCTCACACCTATGTCCTTATGGGGTTTCAATGTCATCAATTGATGGAGGATAAAATAATGTAATTTGGGCCTGCTTCTCAAATGGCTTGGCACAATTTATTGATGAAAGTTAAAAAAAAAAAACCCAAAAAACTTTAACTGGACTCTTGCCACATTCCACTCCCACTCAATAATGGCCTAAAGGACAGTGATAAAGGGAAATACTCCTGGGAGGCAGTTGCAGCAGTAGGGTTGGTGATCAGTTTGGTGTGAAGGGAGAAGTGGCCTGCAAAAGGATAAACTACTGGGAAGTGACAACTGGCCTAGTCAGTGGTCATGAGTTGAACATGTTCCCCTGCAATGAATTCATATATCCAAGTTCTAACCCCAAGTACCTCACAATGTGACCTTATTCGGAAATATGGTCATCATAGATGTAGTTAGTTAAAATGAGGTCCTATTGGAGTAGGGCAGCCCTAATTCAGTATGACTAGCCTCCTGTGAAAAGGGGACATTTGTACACAGAGACACACATAGAGGAAAGATGATGTGAAGAGACACAGGAGAAGATGGCCATTGACACGTCAAAGAGAGAGGTCTGGAACACAGTCTTCCCTCACAGCCTTCAGAAAAACCTGCTGACACTTGGATTTTAGACTTCTAGCTTCCACAACAGTGAGACATTTATGTTGTTGAAGCCACTCTGTTCATGGTACTTTGTTATGGCAGCCAGAGCAAATGCTTGGAAAATTAGAGATCAGGAGGTCTGAGAAGAGCAGGCAGATGAACCTATGGGAATGGGCGTAAAGCCTGTGGCTCTTTGTGCCTCACATGAATGTCTACCAGAGAAACCCACCACAGAGGACACATTCGATTACAGCTGACAGGATAAGCCATTCAGTGGGTCCCATTAGCCCCTTTTCTTGATGAGCTTCTTCCAGTGCTGGTGCAATAGGCCCACAAATGGAGGCAATGTGACAGGGACAGAGGCTAATGTGGAACCAAAAATATTGCATTTTTCTTGCTAGGACTAATCTAATGATGCTGACACTGAATGTCCAACCTGCCAGCGGCAGAGCAGGATGCTGAGTGCCCAAGAAGACCAGCTAGCCATGTGGTGGTAGGCTGATTACATTGGGCCCCTTCACTCAGGAAGGGGAAGGACTCTATCCTTACTGGAGCTGATACCTACTCTGGCTAGGAGTTTGCCTTCCCTGTTCCCAAATGTCTCTACCAGCACCACGGTCTGAGGGCTTACAGAATGCCTCATCTAGCAACACGGCATCCCACACAGCATTGCTTCTGACCAGGGCATACATTTTGTGGCAAAAAAAAAGATGCAAAAATTGGCACAGGAGTCTCTGGTATCACCTTGAACCCAATCATTTGGTAGCATCAGACTTAATAGAATACTCTATTAAAGGCTTATCTATAAAAAATAATGAAGGCTTATCTATGATAAGTTGAATTGCTATCTTCCAGGACGCATTATGTACATGGCTCCAATGGCTGACATATGGTGCTGTAGCCTCAATAAGTAGAACCCATGGATCTATGACCAGGGTGTGGATATAGGAGTGGGACTTCACACCATCATTCTTAGTCATCCACTTGTGAAAATTGTCCTTGAAGCCTTAGTCTCTGCTAGATTGGAGGTTCTGGTTTGATGGGTGAAAACGTTCCCACCAGGGGTCACAGTAAGGATTGTATTGAGCTTCAAGCTGCAGTGCTTGGTTACTTTAGGTTTCTCATGCCAGTAAACCAGCAAGAAACAGATGAAGGGCTAGGGTTACTGTCTTAAAATGGGGGCAAGGAGGAATAGATTTAGAGCCCAGGGAATTCAGTGTGGGGTGGTGTCTTGGTGCTTCTGTGTCCACTGATAAAGGTGAATGGCAATTGTAGGAACAATTAAGCCCAAGGCAACCAAGGGCTTAATTTCCTTGGGGATATAGGCCTGAGCCACCTTAATAGGCAAGTAAACACCTATCAAAGTGCTGGCGCAGCGAAGACGTTTCTAGAATAGAGGGTGGCAGAGGGAGACAGTGGGTATCAGTTATGGCAGGCTAAGAGAGCAGGCACCAGGCCTTCCCTTGTGGAGTTTCCAGGCTGCTTGGGAAGATAAACACAGGTCATTTATGTACCACCCAGGACTGCATTGTGAGGGTTCAGCTGCAATATGAACCATGGGTAGGTTAGTCAGGAGAAAGGGACGCTGGTCAGTCATTTTGTGGGGGAATTGTTTTGGCAGGGGTGAGAGAAGGGGATGTGGGGGAATATCACTGGATGTTTTAGTGTTGGAAGCAGGGCCTGGGGTGGTTTGGGGGTGCAGAGAAGTAGAGGGAGTCAGATCAGAGCACTCTTTCTATCTAGAAGAAGTGAGGTCCTTTAGGAGATGGGACAGGATGAGGTCTGGACCTAGAGGAGTAGGTCAGCCTTCCACAGGGAAGGGGTTGCCCTTCTTCCTCTGAGACTGAAGGGAAATAAGGAAGGGAAGTGTGCGGGATTTTAGGTGGGGAGGATGATGAAAGCCTGAAGTGGAACAGCTTCTGTCTTCTCGGCAAATCCTGAGCTCAGCCTGCTGCTGGCAGAGTCAGGGTGGGGCTGGGGCTGCAGCCTCAGGCTGCAGACTGGTGGGGAAGGCTGGGGACAGCTGCCTGGGGAATTCCAGAGGGACTGAGTTGGCCTGTGAGCTCCCCTGCCCTGCTTGCCTGCCGGCCAGACTGGCTTTGCCGGCAGGAGAGCCTGGGGTTGTTTGCTCCAGGCAGAGCTGCTTTGCCTTTTGCACCTGAGTTGCTGTGAGTTCACACTTACAGGCCACTGGACACACACTTGGCTTTCCTTCTTATTGCCTCCCCAATTCTGTCAAAGGCACCCCACTTTCCCACCCCCAAACCTTTGCTTCTCTCTGAAAGCAACAACTGGTCTCAGATCCCCCCCAAGCCACAACCCACATTCTTTAAATCGCAGCTCAAAGCCCCACCTCAAGGAAGCTATCTTTGTGATTAATGCCAACCATTCTCCAGCCCCTCAGCAGAGGCCCCACACTGGCCTTCTTGTTCAATGTGCCCCTATAATTCCTGCTGCTTCCGAATTTAGCCAGAGCTGGGAGACACCCCGTGCCTGTCTCAGGGCAGCTCTGAAGGGCATTCCTGTCTCTGCCACCTCACACTGGACAATAGGAAGTCTCCAGACTTCCTTGCAGATCCAAGGTGGTCAGAGGTAAGACCCATCCAGGAGCTGTATGATTCTTAAATCAAGTTGAGATACTCCTAGAAAGTTTAGGGAGAGCATCTGTTTATCTATGTGATCCTTGACTTTGAGTGCAGAAGGTTGTGTGTGAACGTGTGTGCATGTGGGATGTTTCTGTATGATTTTTCTGGGTAAAAGTTCCACAACTTTTCACAGCTCCTCAAAATATCTATAATTCCCAAATAGCCCAGATCCATTACTGGAAACCTTTCTTGGGGGACACCAGCCTGCAGTTGGCCTACACCCCCTATTCTGTGTGCAGAACTGTGCGGAATCACTGATTACTGCACAGCTCCTCTGTGGTTGCATGGTTGCTATACCCAAGTACCTGGGCCACTGTCAAGGGCATTGTGGCCACAACTATTTATGCAGCCAGAATCCAGTCTGTGAGCCATAGCATCATTCAACATCTCAATGAATGGATGACAATTAATAGAGAGCCATACAGGTATATGAGTCTTGTGTAAATTAATAAAATCAGAACTTGTTGGATCTGGAAGGCCTTTTAAAGTTCATTGACTTCAGTATTTCCAGCAATGTGTTGTGTGGAACATGAGTTTTGCCAGATGTAAATAGCTGTTCCAAGAAAAAAAGGATTCAGAGGCAAAAATATTAATAATTCAGGTAATATGGGGCTAAATAACATTAAATAGTTCTCTTTCTAGCAGGACTTCTCAGAACCTTAATTATGTAACACAGGTTTTGGATTTGCAGGAGAGAGAGAAATTTGAAAGGCTTTTCCTAACTATATTTAAAGGAATACAAATTCTCTTCGCAGGGTGCTCTAATCCACAGGTCTAATCCAACCCCCTCACTTTACGAAGGAAGAAATGGAGGCCTAGAGAAGTAAAAGATCTTGCCCAAGGTCATCTAAAAAATTATTCAGTTATTAAAGGCAGCCATAAGGTGCAGACCAGGGCACAAACAGGCTACTTTAGTTGGTAATGAGCTCCCTGTCTGCCTCTGGAAGATTGTGCAAGGGCCAAGTGTCCCTCAGCAGGATGCCTTCTGGGACTAGCCTCATCGGCATTTCCTGGGTGCTTGTTAGAAACTCAGAATGTCAGGTTCTTGTCCTGATCTACCGACTCAGAATCCACACTTGATTCCAAGGAGTCAGTGGCACATTCACGTGAGAGAAGGGGGCCCTGTGTGTCATTTATTTCTAGTCTTCTCTGTTGGCCAAGTTTGGGTTAGCAAATACTTCCTGAGATTTAGGAAGTTCTGTTCTCCTACCTAAGTGGAGAACTTGGCTGGATACAGGAGCATCCTTGCCGACTGGTGGAGGATGGGGATGCTGTCACTCTCTCCAGCCCCCTGGACGTTTATTCCACTGTTACTTGTGCAGTGCTTACTAAGATGCCTGGTGCACTTGACACTGGTGCACTTTATCAGGCAGGGTTCTCTAGGGAAACTAAGCCAGTAGGAAATATGTACAGTGGACCATTATATAACATGGAGGTTGGGGCACCAACCCCCATGCAGTCAAAACATGCAGATAACTTTGACTCTCCCCAAAACTTAACTATTAGTAGCCTATTATTGACTAGGAGCCTTACCAATAAGGTAGGGTTGATTTACAATTTTTTGTATGTTCTGTGTATTATGTACTGTATTCTTAAAGTAAGCTAGAGAAAAGAAAATGTTATTAAGAAAATCATAAGGAAGAGGAAATATACTGACTACTCATTAAGTGGGAGTGGCCATCATAAAGGCCTGCATTCTTGCTGCCTTCCCATTGAGTGGGCTGGGGAGGAGGAAGAGGAGAGGCTGGTCTTGCTGTCCCAGGGATTGCAGGTACAGAAGAAAATCCACACAGAAGCAGTTCAAACCCATGTTGTTCACAGGTTAACTGTACATATGGGTTTAAAGGAACTGTCTCACATGATCATGGGGCTAACAAGTCTGTGGTCCACAGGGTAGGCCAGCAGGCTGAAGATGCCACTGCCCCAAGGCAGAATTTCCTCTTCTCTGGAAACACTTGGTCTTTGCTCTCAAGGGCTCTAGACTGATTGGCTGAGGCCTGGCTACCTTGTCTAGGATGAGTAATCTTTACTTAAAGTCGGCTGACTGTAGATGCCACCCTAGTTGCCAGAAACTTCCACAGCTACACCTAGGGTTCAGTGGAGTTGCTGGGGACTAGGGCCGGCCCACGTGACGATGGAACCCACCCATCACAATCACTTTGGCTTTACAACAATCCTCCATTTTGTTGTTGAGGAAATTGAGGTGATGAGAAGATAAGTAACACGCCAAAGGCAGCTGGTCCACAGGTGGCAGTGGCAGGGGCAGGCTCTGCATGCAGGAAGCCGGCTTCAGATGGGGCTTTTACCACTCAGGGCAGCCTGTCCACAGAAAGCCACAGGTCTCAGCGTGGCAGCTCTGTGGCTCCTAGGTCTGGCTTTGGGCCTGTTACACAGTCCCGCCCCAAGGTTTTCCACTGACAGGAGGTGCTCCCTCAAAGGCAGCAGAAACGTGGCACCTGTCCAGGCCTGGCCTGCAGGCCTTTATTTGCCTGCATGTTTGAAAGTGTCTCTGGGTTAGGTTTCCTTGGCATGTAGACCTGGGGGGATGCAGACTTGTTGCCTGGTTATGGTACGGAGTTTCTAACACTGCCCAGGAGCCATCCCAAAGTCTGGAAGTCCAGGCAGTACCCCAGTGCACGTCCAAGCCGGGATTACAAATTTCCCATGAGGATGCTTTGGTGATGCCCAGAAGTGCCTTCCACGTGGGCCTTATGCTCTTGTGGGGGTCTGAACACTGATGAAGCTGAGCTAGAGGCTAATGAGTTGGCTGTCGTGGTGGATACTGACATGGAAATCTCAGGACAGACCCGGACCCCTCTCTGGCCTCAGGAGTGTCATCTTGATAATGAGAAAGATAGACTAGAATAATCTTAGGGCACCCTCCATCTCAGAACTGGTCCTCAGCAGCAGAGTTTGAAGCCACTTCCCCCTCTTTCTTGGAGCATCAAGAGAGGCATTCCAGAGGGCTCCGCTGAGGACTCTTTCTGGAGCTGGGTGTCAGGAGCTGACTATAGAGGCATCTAATGTCTAGGCATCGATTATTTCCGTGCTTGTGTAAAACAAACCAGCAGCAGAAGCCTCTAGTAGAACATAGCATTCTAAGGGCAAGAGATAAATCTTGGGAGGAATTAGGGAATTTAGAAGAGACCGCCTCTGAGATTCCTCCCTCCCTTCCTCCCTTCCTTCTTTTCTTTCCTCCACTTTCTCTCTCTCCCCCTCCTTCCTCTGTCCCTTCATTCTTTCTGCTTTTCTCTTTCCTTCTTTCTCTCCTTCCTTCCTTCTTCCACTTTTCTCTCTCTTTCTCTCTCCTTGACTCCCCTCCTTACTTGCCAACTGTCATGTCATGCAAGGCACAGGTCAGCTCAAACTGCTGAACGAGGACAGGAGGCATGCTCTCTTGGCCCATCTGGGAAGGGAGCTGAATGGCAGCATTCTTCCCTGCCTCCCCCTCACATGTAACACACGCTCCCCCATTATTCTGAAAGAAAAATGCCAAGATTCCAGGAAGCAGTAAAAATGTGCAATGACCTTGAAGCCCTAGATCCATAGTGGCAGCCTGCCCTCAAAGCAGATGCCCACAGAAGGATGTGCCACAGGCTTCAGTCTCTTCTTCTGAGTCTCAAGGTGGCTGACCCTTGAGCCTCAATTCTGATCACAGGAGATAGGGCAACACCCTGAAAGACATCCCTGACCAACATTAAGTTTACAGAGAAGGGCTGGCCTGGCTGTGGCACTCTGGGGAGACTCCCTCTGCTTAACAGTCTCAGGAAGAAAAGCCTAGAAGCTTGAGTTCTTGTTCTGTCTTTTCCCCACTGAGCTTCCATCTGAGGGCTCCTTTGGGTGTGCCTGCTCCTTTACGGATTACCAAACATCCTCCCATTCATTCCATTGACCTATTTATCTGCTGGCTCTTATGTCCACTAGGTATCTATCAAGTGCCTATTGTGTGCTAGGCACTGCAGGTGGAGTGGTGACCAAGATCAAGCTCATTTCTCTCTCTTGACATTTGCCATCTTGCAGACAAGATAGACAAGAAACAAAGAATTCCAAGAAAAGCGCATGTTTCAAAGCCTACGAGAGACTTTATTGCAGCAAATGGGGGCAAGGAGTGACACACTCAAGACTAAGTGGTAGAAAAGGAGAGTGCGGGCATTTGATCCCAGGTGTCTTACCTCCTCCCTCAGGGCTTTCTCAGCCTTTCCCCCAATGCCTTCCTGTTAGTTCTTCCACCTAACCCCCAGCTTCTACCAACTGCGTCGTCATTCACTGTCAGTCATCCAGTGAGCTTGGCCAGTGACAAGACCCAGTGCTGGCTTCCTCTAGCTAAACCAGGTGACAAAACTGAGGCCTTGGCAATCTGGTCAGAAGGCCAAGTCATGGGCAAGCAGGACAGTTCAGTGACCTCTTTTGGACTCTTGCTCTTGCTGGCAAGGTGAGATTCCACCCCAGGGCTCCAAATATCCAGGAAAGAGACCAGATTAGAGAGACATGAAGGGGTGAGTGCTGTCAGGTTGGAGGAAGTGACCTGCCCTGAAGAAGAATGCTGTGGGTGTGGCTGTGTTCAGACCCACAGCAATCAACCAACTTTGGGCCCCTTCTGCTGTGCAATAAGTCTGCATTTTACACGTAAGGAAACTGAGGCTTAGAGCATGCAGGAATGTGACTTATCCAGTATCATTTGGCTTCAGATGGTTTTGAAGGGGAGAGGACATAGTGTTGACTGTTCCCAGCATGAGGGAGTTCAGACAGCATGGAAAAGTGTCAGAAAGGAGCAAAGAGGGAAAGACAGCCTGGGCAGCCTTCCAGCCCTGCTTTAGGGAGCTTTGCCCTGAGGGCTTCCCTGGAGGGTGCTCCTGAGGATGCCAAGGCTACTGGGGCCTGCAGGGCTCAAAGGCGGCATGCCACACCTCTGCCCACTTCTCTTGCTTTGCTCTTGCTGCACATTCCTCTTGACCTTTTGGGATGGCAGCCAAGGATCTTCAAGAGCTAGCCTTGACCCTGTCCAGCTCTGTGCTAAGCACTTGCCAGATGATCTCAGGTAATCCCCACGCCAGCCCCATGGGGGAATCAAGGTGGCAGTCCCACTTCACAATAGAAAACCTGGAGGACGTGAGTGGGTGAGACATGCCTGAGGCCACCTAGCTCCCAGCCACATTCTCATGAATCTCTGTCTTGTATTCAGTTGTCTCTGCCTGGCCTTTCTATGGAGTAGGGGCTTAGCTCATGGCGGCTGAGCCACGTTCCCAGAATCTACAGAAGAATTTACAACTCTGGACAGCTCTCTTGCCTGAAGGCACTGGTTCACTTTGCTGCTGCATGAACTCAGTTCTCCCAAGAGCTTGGCCTACTGTCCACCCTCGGCCAGGAACTGGAAGCCCACTAGACCCATCAGCCTCATTCTCCCCTCAGGGTGTGGCTAAGGCAGTATCTAGACCCCTGGCACTCAGGCCAATGGTTTAGGAGGCCAGCCCATCCAGGAAGTGATAGCTCATTGTCATAACCCTAGAAATCTCAGCAGCTCCACCACGAGTTGTCCAGAAAATTCCAGGGCTAAATTTGGCAGGGGAAGAATCCTAGGAATTCTTTTTTTTTTTTTTTTTTTTGAGACAGAGCCTCAGGCTGTCCCCCTGGGTAGAGTCCCATGGCATCACAGCTACAGTAACCTCCAACTCCTGGGCTCAAGCGAGTCTCCTGCCTCAGCCTCCCAAGTAGCTGGGACCACAGGCACCTACCACAATGCCTGGCTATTTTTTGGTTGCAGCCATCATTGTTGTTTCGTGGGCCCGGGCTGGATTTGAACCCACCACCTTAGGTGTATGTGGCTGGCGCCTTAGCCACTTGAGCCACAGGCGCCAAGCCAATCCTAGGAATTCTTTAGGCACTCAGATTCTACTTTTTTATTTTGGGGTCAAGAGAAGAAGGGGCAGAATCTATGAAATTGTATCCTCAGTTTCAACTCTGGAGCTGACCAAGAGGCAGCACTCAGAACCCATGGGACTGACAGCCCCCTCACTACCCATCCTCTCCTTTTGGCACCAGGGCCACCAGGACCCCACAGTAGTTTCCTGTTTGGCCAAACCTCTCTCCATTCCTGGAGCCCTATGCTAAGGGCTTTCAGGTCCCTCTACTGACCGGGGGGCTTCTTGGGACCCCTAGGCCTGCCTCTAGTGGGGACCAGGGTCCCCTCCAGGCTGGCCTCTGTCTGCCTTGTGCCTGCCTGCTCTGGCCCTGTCCTGCTCATGAGAAGCTGTCACTCTCCAAGGCCTGCCCATGGCCCCAGCCGTCCTCTACCTCCCCTGTGGCACCTGCCCCATGTCGGCCCTGCACGGACCTTCAACAGCGAGCTTGGCGGTGGGAGGAGCCTGCCCGGACCTCATGCTGAGTCTCCACACTGAGTTCCCTACTGTGTTGGGGACCCAGAGCCACCCACATTTGTGTCATGGCAGGGCAGGGTTCTGCCACCAGAGCCACGTGTCACGTCAGCCCTGTGCTTGCTTCCCCCGATCTGGCTGTGGGCCAGCGACTGCTCTCTCACCTGCTCTCCTTTGCAGAGTGACCCAGAGCAGGGGCAGCTGAGAGGCCACCACCCTGCATATGACAGTGCCCTCCTGCTTGTGGGGTGGAGCTCACTCCTTAGAAGCGCTATGGGAGATACACAGATGTTCAGGTGGGAGCCGGAAGGGGACCCAGAGTCAAGGACCTGTCCCTGCATCTCCCTCACAGCCTGGGAAAGACGGAGGAGGAGGGAAGAACAGAGGGAAGGAGGCCCATGGCCTCCCTGGGCACCTGCTAGGAAAGGCTGGTGTGCCACCGTCAGGGCCAGCTCAGGGCCATGACACCTGCTTCTGAGTACATCCTGGGGACTGTGTGCTGGGTAGCGTCACCTTCACCAGGAGATCTTTGGTGAAGACTCAGTCACCCAGACCAGGCCAACAGCGTCTCCGAGGGGAAATCTCCTACTCTGACCCTGACACTAAACTAGTGACTTCTGATGATCGTGGCTGGGGCTGGTAGCTCCTCCAGGACCCAGTTCATCTTATATCAGCTCCTTATAGGACAACCAGAATAGTGACGGGAGTGATGAGGAGAAGCTGTGGGTGTGGGTAAAGTGGCAGAGACAAGAGCCAGCAGGGCTTTCTAGGCTCGGGCTGACGTTGGGTCATCGCCCCTGGGAATCCTCACAACAGTCCTGTGAGGCAGGTTCTCTTTGTCACTTCACTGTAGGATGAGGAGACAGTGGCCCAAGGTCATGCAGTGCCCGGCAGGAGTGGCTCCAGGAGCTGGTGTTCTAGCCCAGGTTTGACTGACCTCAGAGCTCCCACACTGCCTCTTGCTGCCTCTTGGCTATGCTCTAAGATCCCTGGAGCTGGGACCCTAGCTGGATCCTGCCCCCCCCCGCCATCTAATGTCCAGTGCTGGGCCAGGCAAAAATGTGATGTCAAGTTGGCATCTCTTGAAGGATTATCTGGCCAAAGGAACTGTGCACCTAGATGGGAATGGCACCCTGTCCTGGCCTGTCCTGAGCTATGGGGCCTGTGTTGAGGGAGGCCCATTCTGCAAAGGGGTTGTTCTTTGCTATCTCTGTACCTGCTGACCCTCAAGCCTGTTGTCCCAGGCAGAAGGGCTTATTTGAGGATCACCCTCTGTCCCCACAGGGCAAAGAAAGCTGACAGGGCAGAGGCTCAGTGGGCTTCCAGCATAAGCCCAAGTTCAGTAGATCCTGAAGGCTGAGTTCCCTCCCCAGAGGAGCTGTCATCCCCACTGAACCGTGTGTGAAACCTTGGCTATGTTATGGCAGGAGGGGTGGGGAAGGTGTGGTTGGGTGAAGAACAGCTGGCAGAGGTAGGGAAGGGTGGGCAGGGGAGGAGAGAGGTGGGGGGATGAGCAGGGATGGGGAAGTGTGGGGAGAGGTGGGGAGGGGTGTCTTCAATGTCTCCCATGGAATTACACTTCTAGAAATAAGCATAAGTTACAATCAATTTCCAGATAATACATGCCTTGAAAGACAGATGGGTGGCTTGCATGTTCATTGTACCCAAACTTTAATTAAACCCTTTAAAATGCAAACCTGCCCTGCGTTATTCTGCTAATTGACCTGACCTGGTGTAAGCAGGCCCTGTCTGGGGCTGCAGCGATTGTGTGCTAATAAAATTTATTTCTGCAGGTTCTCCCACTGTCTTATTATGTATGCAACAACTGTGGAGGCTCAAGCAATGAGACCTCAAGACTGCCCACTCCTGAGCCCCACCATTTGGGGTCAGGCCCTGCCTCATCCTGTCTCTTGTCCCTGAGTTTAGCTGGGATCTTTTGGGATTTATCCCCTTTGTAGCAGTGGGGATTTGGAAATTCCTGTGTTCATTTAGGTGGGCCTTTCAAGGCTCCTCAGGTTCATAGCGCACAGGGCTGATAACGAGTGGAGATGTTACTTCCCGGTGCTGGCAGAATAGCATGCTGCTGGCTAAGAGGTGACAGTGACAGTGTGGCCCCATTCTTTACAATTCCGTTCAGAGAAGTCAGGGGCTGTGGCCAGCCTGGTGCCCCAGCCTCACCTTTTTTAGCAGGCTTCAGTGCCCTGAGCTGTGACAGTGCTTCCCGCTGTCTTGCGGCTGGCTGCCACTTGCTGCCCGTGTGTCTGACAGGAAAGGAAGACTCTGGATTTTCTGCTTCCTTGGCAGCAGGGCAGGGCTTGGGGCATGACTTTTCTTATGTCCCACAGAGGACTGAATGAACCTAGCTTTGTCACTGCTAGGAGACTTTGGTCAGGTCCTGTCGGTCTGGGATTTGGTGTCCCCATCAGTGCAGGGAGTGACAGGCAGTCTTTTGGGGCCTCTGAGCACACCGGTGCTTATGGGGCCTTCCTGGTGCTGAGAGATGAAGGCCTCCAGGCCAGGGTGAGGAGGGGCCCTGCTTGGGAGGACACGGAGCCCTGTGCCTCTTCTGTGGAGGGTGCCCACCGCTAGCCCCAGCTCAGATTGTCTCCACAACTTGTGTTTGCTAGGGGTCGGGGGATGGGGAACGTGAGAGAGAAACCAGAGCACAAACTTTCCTGACCTGTCTCGCCATCCATGGCTTAATCTTGTCAGGGATTCACAAGTACTACTGCAGACCAGGTCAGAGAACTGTGCCCTCCTGGGCATGGATCCTGAGTTTTCATGGAACAATAGCAGGTACTTTTTGAGTTATTCAATGAATGGGCACTGGGTACCACAAAATGAACCAGCACCAGGCCCTGACTTCGTAGCTGTGGAGACAGAAGCGCCTGAAGTACCACTTGGCAGTGCTCTAAGAGCGCTGCCCTCAAAGCACTGTGGGAACTCAGGCGAGGGGGTGACTCAGCCCTCTGAGGTGTGAGCTGCCAGATAGCAGGCATTCGCTGGGAGGAGACAGTGGGACTGGACTTTAAAGGAGGGATAGAGATTTGCCAGGAGGAGAAGTACAGCAAAAAGACGTGGAAGCTTCCAGTGGGCTCTGGGTCAAGATGCTGCCCTGGCCATGGAAGCAGGCAGAGACTTCCAGCCTTGTCCCTGTTTACTACCCTGACACCTGCAGTGATAGGAGTGACTATAGAGTTAGGATTGAGACTGGAGAAGTCCAGAGCTCCAGATGCCTGTCTGGAAAGGGCAGGAAGTCCAGAGCGGGCAGTGGTGGCAGCAGCTTGGCAGAGGTGTGGATTTTGTGTGGATTTTGTTTGGATTAAGTGTTTGTATCCACCTCAGAATTCTTATGTTGAAGCCCTGACCCCCAATGTGATAGTACAGGGTGCCCCAAAAGTCACCCACAAAGTGACCATAAGTAGAGAAAATGGGAAATTGTAGCTAAATGTACCTTTATTTACAAGATATTCTTGACAAAGTTTTACAAAGAGGTGGCCAATATATAGAGAATATTTTGTACATATTCTGTAAACTTTTGTAGTGAATATTTTGTAAATAAAGTACATTTAGCTACAATTTCCTATTTTCTCTATGTATGGTGACTTTAGGTATGACTTTGGGGACACCCCATATTTGGAAGTGATGATAGGAGTGAAGGGATTCATGTCCTTTTTAGGAGAGGACGAGACTCCAGAGCCTACTTTCTCTTTCTGCCACCTGAGGACATAGTAAGAAGTTGGCTGTCTGCAAGCCAAGAAGTGTCCCCTCACCAGGAACTTACTCTGTAAGCACCTTGATGTTGGACTCCCCGGATTCTAGAATTATGAGAACTAAATGTCTGTTTCAGCCACCCGGTCTGTGATATGTTGTTATAGTAGCCCGACCTGGCTAAGACAAGTACACACAGAGACATGCATGCGTGTGCACGCACACACACATATGCAGCCCAGGGACACACACACCCCCATGCGCACACACGCATGCCCAGAGGAGCATTCCTTCCTCCACCCACAGACATGCCCACACACACCCAGAAGTGTACCAGGGGGCTCATGCTCATACACACATGTGCCCACAGGTGCATGCACACAGCTTGTGCACAATGACCTCCTGTCCCACAGCACCCAAGACCTCTCTGCTCCTGGGAAAACAGTCAAAAGGCTTCACTCCATGAATGGAGACAAAGTCTGGAACAGACTCTCAGTGTCCTATTCATTGCACAGGCTGAGGCTCTGAGTGGCCCTTTCAGAAAGGCATGGGAATTCCTGGCCCAGGCCTCCTAGATGGGACAGTCGTTCCCAATAGGGATGGATCAAAATCTGTTCTTTCATCAGTGCTCGCACTTCCCCACCCCCACTGTCACACAGAAGGTAGTGATTGCAACTCGGGCCTTCCCTCTGTGTGTGAGCATGTGAGTGGGGGTGTGTGTGAGGGTGAGTGTGTGTGCACATGTGAAGTGTGTGCGATGGTGACTGAGGGTGCGCGTGTGTGGGGGGGTGAGGTGGGGACTGCAGGTGGTGACAGCTCTTGTGAGCCCCCTTTGGCAATGCAGAGCTCCTGCCACATGAGTCCCACCCGAGTCCACACTGAGGAGGGACTAATGAAGATGTGCCGGGACCTGTGCCATCGGCGGGGCTGGGGACCGGGCAGAGCAGGCATCGTGGGCAGTGGGCTGGCAAGCATGCCCCTCCTCCTCCCTCACCCTTGCTTCCAGGAAGGGAGGCCGGGGGGGGGGTGCTGGAGGTGGAGGAGAGACTCCCTGGCAGGCCTTTTCCTGAAGGGCAGTGCCTTTTATTTTTTTAAATTCTTATTTATTTATTTATGTATTTATTGTGAGGCAGAGTCTCTCACTCAATCCCCCTGACAGTGTCGTGGCATTGTAGCTTACAGCAACTTCAAACTCCTGGGCTCAAATAATCCTCCTGCCTCAGTTTCCTGAGTAGTTGGAACTATAGGTACCTGTCACATGAACTCAGGCTGGTTTGGAACTCCTGAACTCAAAGGATCCTCCCACCTCGGCCTCCTGGAGTGCTATGATTACAGGCCTGAGCCACTGCACCCAGGGGGCAGGGGACAATGTCTTTTTGAGGGCAGGTCTCAGACCTGCTTCTCAGATGAGATGTCTGGGGGTACCCACTCCACCTCTGCACGCCTCTGGCTCAGGTCTTCCCTGTCCTAGGGATGCTCCTTTGGGCCTTGCTATCTGTCTATTTGTGCCAGCTCCGCACCCTCAAGCCCTGCTTGCAGCTTTGGAAACCTCCCCCTTTCCCCCTGCTGGCCCACCTGGCCTTCTGCAGGTCCCTGTTAACCTTTCTGCTTGTGGACCTGGGAGCTCCCTGCCTCCTTCCCTTGGCCTGGTGACCTACCCACCCCACCTGCTTGCAAAGTGTCAGCCTGCTCGCTAGCCCGCCTATCATCAAACCAAGCCTTTATTTTATGTGTGGGGAAACTGAGCATCAGAGATGGTACACAATTACTCTAAGGTCACTTGGCAAGGCAGTCGTAGAACGGAGTCCTGGCTCATGGTCTGATTGAATCCCAGGACTCCTGAGTCTAGAAGGCTCACACAGGCACATGGGTGGGCAGGCTCAGGGTGTCCTCTGGATGGCAGAATCCAGACTCAGCGATAGGAAGTGAGGTGATGGATGATGGATGTGGCCGGGCCCAGCATGGGATCTGGCACCCCCACCCCATGCATGCTCAGAGGCCATTCCTGTGCCCACGGGGCATACCACCTCCACCTGCTCCCTCAGCTTCCAGCCCCCTGCAGCCAGCCTCACCCAGGCAGAGGCCACCTCCCCAGAGCCCATCAGCAAAGTCAGAGCCCCCAGGCTCTGGAGCTCCAGGCTTCTGGGGCATTGGCTCAGGGCTGTGGACTCCTCATTTGCATAGAGCCCTGGCCCTGGGGACCTGAGTTCTCTGGCCACAGTAGACTGGAGACCTTACAGTAACACAGAACTGAGGACAGAAATTGCTGCATGTAGGGGAAGTGTATGGAACTCAATGAGGGAGGCAGCAGGTGCTGGGGCACCGGCAGGTTCTGCCCCTTCCAGCTGTGTGACCTCTGGGGCCTCGTAGCTCTCATTTGCTATATGAGGTCACCCTAGGTGACTGGAAGCCTGGGCTGCATGCTGGCTCCATCCCTGTGTGGCTTTAGGCAGGTTCATTCCCCACTCTGGGGACATAGTCTCCACATCCTGGGGACTTTTAAAAAAGAAATAAGTAAAATAAGAAATAAGTAAAATTCACTCCCCTCTTGTTAAAGGGAGAGGAATGAATTTTGAGGATCAAGAGGCTTCTGTGTAATGTCTTCTAGTTCATTCCATAACCTGCAGCTGGCACAGATGCACTAAGTTCCAGCTCTATCTGGCTAAGGGGAGGGCATTAGGCAGTGAATGTGACCAGCTTGTGCCCTTGTCTCAGCCAAGGAGCTGTAATACACAGAGCTGGACATGCTGGGTGCTCTCTAAGGCCTCGTCTGGCTCCGAGGCCCTTGAATTGGCTCCTAAGTGGCCTGCGGTCAGGGACCTACTGCTGGGCCTAGTCACGAATGGGAACCCCAGAGAAAGGAAGAGGGGGTGAGGTTGGCAGAACAATGGCCCCCCCAAATGTCAATACCCTAGTTCCCAGAGCCTGGGAATGTGTTCCCTTCCATGGCAAACGAGATTTTGCAGCTGGATTAAATCAAGGATCTTGAGATGGAGAGATCAGCTGGCTTATCCAGATGAGTCCTAAGTGTAATTAGAAGGGTACTTCTAAGAGGGACACAGGAGGGTCAGAGTCAGTAGTAGGAGATGTGAGGATGGAAGCTGAGAAAGGGCTATGAGCCATGAAAACAGGTGGCCTCTAGATGTTGGAAAAAGCAAACAGATTCTCCCCTGAGCCTCTGCAGGAAGGCAGCCTGCTAGTGCCCTGATTTTAGCCCAGTGTGACCCATTTTAGATTTCTGACATCTAGAACAGTAAGAGTGTAAATGTATGGTCTTTTAAGCTACCACGTTGGTGGTGATTTGCTACAGCAGCCCCAGGAAACTAATCCAGAAAGGAGTTGGCTCTTAAGCCCTTTCCACATGCCAGACACTGTGCTCAGGGCTTTCCAATGATTGCCTCATTTGAGTCATAGAACAGTCCCTGTGTGTTTGAAACCCTCTTACTATAATACCCACCTTATAGATGAGGCTTAAGGAGGATGGCTTGCCTTTTGAAGGAGCTCAGGACATTTCACCCCAAAATTTGACTCCCCAGAATAAAGAGTATTTTGAATTAAAGACCCTTGGAAGGGGATGTCTCTCTATCTGCATAAAACCACAGCAGACACATCAAAGAAACAACTGCCTTCCCTTACCCTCCCTGTTACCTCACTATGTTGCAGAAAAGAAGATCAAGAATGCAACCAAACCTGGTCCAAATCATTTAAAATATGATACCTGTTCTCTCAGGTTAGTTTAATGTCCAAAGAGAATCATTTACAAGTCAATATTCCCCCCCATCCATTCATTCTCCCAAGTATCTGTTCATTCTCCCTAGTTACCATTCATTTCCCCTAAACAGGCTTCTGGGGCATTGGCTCAGGGCTGTGGACTCCTCATTTGCATAGAGCCCTGGCCCTGGGGACCTGAGTTCTCTGGCCACAGTAGACTGGAGACCTTACAGTAACACAGAACTGAAGACAGAAATTGCAATAATGCGAGGATGGAAGCTGAGAAAGGGCCATGAGCCATTCCTTCAGCAATAATGCTCATCTTCCCTCCCCTCTAAAACGGAGGTATGCAAATTTCTGAGCCACTGAGCTATTGGGCAATCGCCCTGTGTTACTCCCTGAGTGGTAAATAAACCTCTTTCTCTTATTGATGTGCCTTAATTGTGACTTCATCTTTTCCCCTCATCTCCACAATGTGTTTACCCAGTGGAGATGTAGTGGCACAAGGACTGGCCTCAGGTCTGCTGGACCCTGTGCCCTTTGCTCCCCCCAGGTGCTGCTGAGGGAGGGAATTGCCAAATTTCAGGGTATATAAGCAAGATCAGGTTGGACTCACTCTCCATCACTGAGTCACCCAGAAGGCTGGGGCTGGCCTGGGCATCAGGTCCTTTCATCTCCAGCTCCAGCAGTGATCCTCATTCCAATAGTCCTGCCTGGGTGTTGACCCCAAGCTTTAGCCAGAATGCCTGCAGGAGAAAGCAAACTCAGGGAACTCATGGGACTACTGTGGCTGAGCAGCCTCTCAGGCCCATCATAATCTCTGGAACCAAGGGGATTTTGAATGTCTGTGCTGTGAGGCCCACGGACCTGGACACTAAGGCTTAGAGGTGGAGAGGGCTTTTGCCAAAGGTTACCCAACTGGGTCAATGTCAGGTGGAAGTAGAGCTGGTGGCTTCTAATTGCCAGTAGCTGGCTCTCTCTGTTGGCTGAGATCATTGGCCCTGACTTATGAGCCAAAGATTCTGATTGAATAGCAGGCACAAGTGACATGCAGTTGCAGTTAGCCTGCTGGTGTGGCAAAGTGAATTCTCCACTGGCCCTTGAAAGACCTGTCTGAATAACAAAAGGTGTTAACATTGATCTGGGAGGCCTCATTTCCCAGCTACTTGGATTAGCACTGACAATTGTCCAGGCTGCCACAGGGCAATGGCTGACTATGTCATCATCACACTCCCCATGATACCCCCATGGGGCAAACAGCCAAAACAGGAGAGGGATGTGTGTGCTTCTGCCTCATCAGGCTTGTGTCTGGGAGGAGGTGGGAGTGGGGGACAGACCCTTTCACATCTGTGCTCTGCCCTTTTTCTTGCTGTCAGGACCCTCTTTGGGGACAATGCCAGAGATGTAATTATAGCACCATTCAGAACAGGAATGCAAGAAGATGGGAGTGGTCCTCTCTTCTAAGCTCACTGGAAACCCCACATATACTCCCAGGTGCTGGGAGCCTCCCTGGAAGATTCTAACTGCAAGACAGCCCTTGTGTTGTGCAGGGGTCCTAACTCCATCTTCAGGAGCCTCTGAGCAACCTGGAGCCCCAGTGTACCCCAGAAGGTCCTACTCCCAGAAGGAACTCATAGACTGGTAGAAGAGAGATAGGGAAGCTGAGGTTCTCCCAGGAGCCATCCTAAGAATCATGAGTTAGGACCTCAAGGCCTTGAACTGTCACCCAAACTTCTGTGAAACAGGTCTTGTTATCTCATTTCACAAGTGATAAAGGTTAGACTGAGAGCGACTCAGCAATCTTGCTCAATTGGAAAGGAGCTGACCAGAGATGGAAGCCCGGGGGTGGGAGATGTATCAAGACCAGCTCTGAGCCACATGCTGGAGAGGCTGCTGTCATCTGGGGGACCGATTGTCCCTGAACGTCACATTGGGATTTCTTATAGACTTGCATTCTCATTGGGGAGTCACCATATTTGCATCTCTGATTAATCTTCGGTGTATTTTCTCTATTCCAAAGTAGTTACTGGTCTTTAAACACATTCTTAAATGCACCTGGAGGTATTTAGTCTGTATGCTCTTTTCTTATTATTCTAATAGTGTGGCTCTCAAAATCAGCAGTATTAGTATTACCGAGAGCCCCTTAGAAATTCAAATTCTCAGGCCCTACCCTAGATGATTAAAGCAGAGATTCTGGGAGTAGGGCCCAGCCAAGACTGACATAATTTGTGGGCCTCGATGCAAAATGAAAATGCAGAGCCCCCTGCTCAAAAATTATTAAGCATTCTGGATGCAGACTACAGAGCATTAAACCAAGCATAAGGTCGCTCTAAGCATGGGGGCCCCGTGTGACTGCATGGGCCGCACACCCATGAAGCTGGCCTTCTGCCCATCGGCAGTGTTTCCACAGACACTCCACGTGATTCTGATGCCTGCTCAAGTGTGAAATCTGCTGCACTAATGCTTTTTCATTTAAAAAATAATAGCTCTTTGTCAAGGAAAATTTAGGAAATATAGAAATGTGCAAGGAAGAAAATGAAAAGGAAAGAGAGCCACACATGTGCTCACCACCCAGAGATCCTCAGCCATCCACTGCTCATCGTGTTTGCTTCCTGTCTGGTTTCTGTGCATGGGTTTTAGGTTTCCACGTGCACATGTGAGTCCACAGAACATTCACACGTGTGCCCTCTTCTCTTCTTGAACATGATGTCTTCAGCATTTTCCCTGGAATTACCTCTTTTTCATAAGTATCATTTCAAATGGCTGCCTACCCATGTCAGCTGTCCTTTATCCTCATATCCTTGGGGGCACCAGCCCACTATATTCTGCCCCAGAGCCATTTGACTGTGGCAGTCTGCTTATTCTAAGTGGCTGCTCGTGCAAATCTGGAAACATGAGAGTTAATACTCAGTGGGGTATCCATTGATGAATGGGTAAATATTATTTTCTTCCATGTGTTGGGCAAACAATTCCAGATACATTCTGTTGGGAACATAATGGTGACCAACCCAATACCTCTTAGACTGCCTTTTCCTCCTTTCCTGTTTCATTTTCCCAGCCCCTGGTTCCACTGACTGGGGTCACTTCCCAAAAGAAACTTGTCTCAGACTCTCTTTTGAGGGGGAAGGCAAGCAGAGAAAATACTTTCCATCAAATGGGTGAAGTGTTACTACCTTAACCACCCCTCTTGCTGGACGCATTGTTGGATCCTCGTTTTTCTCTTTTCACACTGAGGTGGACCTTTCTTGGTGTTAAGCTTTTCTATATGCAGACACATTTCCCAGGGCAGAACTGCAGGGATAGAAGTCATGGATCAAAAGTTAGAATTTTTTTTCAGCTCTCAGTCTTGTACTGTCTAAAGGAGAACAGGTTGGCCTGTAGCTGGCCAGGCCAGCTGCACTTGACTGATGGAAAGCCCCTTGGCCAAGTTTTCCTGATATGAAGGTGTTGGCAGTATGATGTGGACACAGTCTTCACACCATCTACCAAGCACAGGTGGCATGGCCCAGTCTGAGGTGGGGGACAAGGACACGGGCATATGGGTTCGGTGTAGTTGCCATAACAAAATATCATAAACTAAGTGGCTTAAATTACAGAATGTATGATCTCCCACTTACAATACAGAAGTGTGTTATATCTCCCAGACTATTAGTCTGAGATCAAGGTGTATCAGCTGGGTTAGTTCTTTCTGGAGACTATGAGGGAGAATCTGGTGCTTTGCTGGCAATCTGTCACATTTCTTGTCTTATAGAAGCATCACCCTGATCTCTGCCTTTATTTTCACATGATGTTCTCTCTGTATGTGTGTTTCTGTCTCCAAATTTCCCCTTTCTATGAAGACTCCAGTCATGTTGGATTATGGGACCCACTCTACTCCAAGATGACCTCATCTTAAGTAGTAATAATTACATCTGCAATGACCCTATCTCTAAGTAAGGTCACATTACGAGCTATGAGGGGTTAGGACTCCAACATATGCCTTTTGGAAGAACACAATTCCACCCATGATAATGGAGCCGTAGTCTGTGCAGAAGTGCCTCCGCTGGGCCCTGTCCCTGCATGGAATCAGCAGGAACCAGGAAAGTGCTCTGCTTTTGCTCACGGCCTCATAAGCACTTGGGAAGTTACAGGTGGAAAGAGCCACAGTTCCTGTCTGGAAGTGGATGTGGAATGGAGCTTGTCCCAAACCACATTGCTCTGAACCAGGGGCCTAAGGCCACCAGGCCAGCACAGGTCACCTCCAGTGCATGATCCACCAGCAGGACCAGAAACACACAGAATAGAGCCAATATTGCTCAACTTCTTGCTTTCAGAGGAAGTTGAGGCTTTGAGAGGCAAAGGGCTCACATGTCACAGAACAAGAAAGTGGTAGTCAGGAGTGGCACCAGGTACTCTGGACTCTCAAGTATGCTTAATGGCTACATGTTTCCTGCCTTTTCATTTTTAACACACAGAGTCTAAACACAGAATCTGTGAGATCTAATGGAGGCCCAGACAGGAGAGGGATTGGCTTAAGACTGCGTCGTAAGTCAGTCACGGGGCCAGGACTGGGACTGAGATCTCCTGACTTCTAGCTCTGTGCCCCTTCCAGGACCCCTGCAGCACACATTACATTCCACAGACACTTTGTTAACAGGGTGTTACACCAAAATGTCCTGGCTCAAACATGCTTGAAAAAACCTAAATGCAGCAAAGTTAAGCTACAGAACTTCTCAAGGCCTTTCATTGCCATGTGCACTGGGATTCTCCAAGGCAAGATTCAGATCTGCAGATTTCTGAAGCCACTTTGACTTCAAGGAAACCTTTATTTGTGAAGCTCTGTTGACTCCTCTCTAGACTCCTGGGAGGGGCCTCTAAAGTCCATGGGAGCCTTGAGGTCTCTCTGCAGGGCAGGAAGCAGAGTAGCGTGGGCCTGCAGAGGAGGACCATCATCAGGCCCAGGCCTGCCTTCGGTGGACTCATGAACTAGAACTATCCATGGCTTTGGTAAGAATCGTTCAAATCTTCTCTTGACAGCACCCCTTTAAAACCTCTACTTTAACCTTCACTGAAATCTTGTGCTTGTATTTACCTCTCTAGAGAAACATCTAGTCTTCTTCTCTGTTCTCACCCATTCTACCCAGTGTTTAATGGCACTTGTTCCCTTTAGCCTACAGCAAGGAAAAATACAGGCTGCTTCTAAGGCCAATTTTCTTCCTCATGACAGAGCTCAGTTTTTCTAGAGAAAGCCTGGGACTTCACAGCAGCAAAGGAAGGGGGTTTGACTTGTCCCACAGAAGGCTGTGGAGGCCTCCACATCAGCTCTTTGGGGAGGAGTTCGGCTGACCCTATCCCCCTACCCCAGCCTGTTCCATAGGCTGGGGCTGGCATGAGCAGTGGGATGGCTGGTCTTTGGTGTTGCATCCTTTGCAAAGAGTGGCTGACAGCTGAGAAAGGGTAGGGTTTCTCCAGCAATCCCTGAAATGGCTTGACCATGAGATCTGACTTTGAGGACTTTAGTGTAAATAAGGCAAACACACGGAGATGAAATGTCCCTCCCAACACAACTTGTTTCCCAAGCTCAGGGAAAGTGTGTTTGGCAAAGAACTTCAGGTAAGGCCCAAGTTTTGCAAACTCAGATGGTTATGGGTAACAACTCCCCACATTCCAAGGCAGAAAATGACAAAGGCAGGGATCCCAGCGCTGGGTTGACCTTTGCATGAAGAATATGATAGAGTCTTATAGTAAGTACCGTGTGCCACAGGGCTCATGTTCCGGCTCTGTTGTGGTTTATAGTAGATTTAAATAGGCACCAAGATGCATTTCAGTGTGCAGTCAATAGGTGAGGGTTGGGGTCTGCATAGCCAATAAAGGCTCATTGTTATTCTATGCAAGCCAGCCGGGCAGGGATGCCCTCCCTTTTACAGATGAGCATGTGGAGGCAAGAGAGATGGAGCACTTCGTCCAAAGCCACACAGCTCATTAGTGGCAGAAGTACACTAGGCTCTCAGAAACATTCCTTGTGTCGCAAGGAAGGGAATGCTCTGAAGTGGCACCCTGGCTGGCAAGGAGAGGGGAAAGGAGCCAGCTAGGGCTATAGGCACCACGCAAGAGCCCAGCTGTGCTCTGCGATCAATGCCCAAGGAGAAGGCTAGAAGTCAAGTGGGCAGGAAGCTCTCATTGTCACAGTTCAGGTTGCCTGTCCTCACAGGAAGTGTGTTCTCTGCCCTTGCTTCAGGGGAATTTAGGAGCCCCGTGCAAATCGTTTAGCTGAGTGACTTCCTGCGCTCCACTGGCAGGGCTGGCATATTGCTGATTTGGAAGGTCAGGGAGAGGATGGGCAAGTCCAGTTGACCTCACAGTGCGTGATAAAAGATGTGTTCTGAAGTTGGCAGAATATCCTGTTTTATTCACGAAGCACCTGGCCCAAAATAGAGTGAGAGCTTTTCCATGTGGACGTCCTAGAGAGCTTTGGAAAATGAGAAATAAAAATACTTTAGTCACAACATTTTCTATCTCAACTTCAAATGGGAGAGTTACGTAATTGTCACTCAGGCATGCTAATAAGTACACAGTATCATCCGGGCTGGTGGCAGGGTTGGAGAAGGAGGGGCCAGCTAGGCCACAACCCAGTGGCTGGCAGCATCAATACTTCTCAGGGGCTGAGGAGCCGAAAGTTGGGAGACAAGAGGGGCTGGCTCTCCATTCCACCCAACCTCTAGTGCCCCGACAATGGCTGGAAACAGGAAACCCCGCCTAGATCCCCAAGATGAAAACTTCAGTTGTGAGCTGGGGAACCAGGTTTTCCTGAAGCCCGTTGGTGGAGCCAGCTCCAGGACTGCCCTGGAAGGTGGATGCACTTCCGGTTTGGGAAGCCCCCCCAGGGTTCTGGAGGGGCTCCCTTAGGAGTAAACCCCATGAAGTCTCTCATTGCCCTGGGAACAAAGGGAGGCTGGGGTTAGGGCCACCCCCTCCAAGGGACCTCAGCCAATGCTACAGCTGCCGAAAGCCTCAACCTGGCTGCTGTGCCAGCATCCTGCTTACAGTGAAGAGTTAGGGATAATAACTTTCAGAACCTTGGTGGATGAACCTTGGATACCTGAAGAAAAATGGCATTAATTATGTTGCACAACCCTGAACCTGGTTTAGCTGCTGTTCTAAAAATTGAGGGAGGGAGGGGGAGAGGGGAGGGGAGAGAGAGAGGGAGAGAGAGAGGGAGAGAGAGAGAGAGAGAGAGAGAGAGAGAGAGAGAGATTCTGTGTAGAAAATACAAAACTTTATAACCTTATGGGGGGATAAAATCTCTCCAAACACTTTTAGCTACTAACAGAGTATTGGTAAAGCCAACTGTGGCCACATGGGGGGCATCCCAGCATGCAGGAGAGGATGCCAAGCTGGCATTAGCATCCTGGGTGCTGGGCTGTGCTTTGTCACTTGTCAGCACTGTGACTGTAGGCCACTCACTCACTCTCTCTGAGCTTCAGTGGCTTCAACTCTAAAATGAGGGCAATAAACATTTTACCCCATAGAACAGTTAGCTAATAAGGATTGAATTAGCCAATGGTGATGAAAATGCTTTGAAAAGCATTGTGGGTAGAGAGGAAAGTGCCTCATAACTGAGGGCTCCAGGGATCCACAGATAAACTCTTTTCTGCCCAGCCACCTGCATATCTTATTACTTTAAGGTGACCAGATGTCCTGCTTTTGGAGGGACAGTCCCAATTTTTCACAGTTTGTAGCGCATCCCACAGTGTTTTAAAAAAGTCCCGATTTTTGGAAAGAATGCATGACAAGCTAGGGAAGGGCTGGAGAATGGGAAGGGAATATATGGCTGCTGAAAAGGTTAATGTAATTTCATTTGGGAATGAAGAGGTTAATGTAATTTCATTTGGAAATGAAAAGGCTAATGTAAACTCCCTACTCCCCTCCTGGGCAAGGTTGCCCAGGTGGAATTGGTATCAGAAGGAGACTGGCTCCCTCCTTCGCTTCTAGGCAAGGACAATTAGCTCAGAAGGAGCCAAACTATCTGGAACAAAAAAGTAGCCCCCACCCCCAGAGGGTCCCTAACCATAAACAGCTCAGCCAATAGCATCCCTCTCCCCACCCCTCACCCCCCCGTCCCCTGTCAAGTCAGTTGTGCCCCACTTTACCAATGTTAAAATCTGGTCACCTTATACTACTTCCTCACTATTTCCTATGCCAGGGAAGTCTTCTCTTTCAGGTCTCAGCTTGAAAGTTGGAAAGTGAGGCTCCTTAGACTTCTGCAGAGCATTTGCCTTTGTTTTTGTGATCATTTGCTGTTTCCCTCCCTAGACTTAAAACCTCATATGGTCAAGGGCTCTTCCTTCCTCACTGTTGAATGCTCAGCATGGAGTCTGGGCTCTGGCACAGAGTTGCTACTTAGCAATGCTGAATGAATGAATGAATGAATGAAAGCTCTGCCACTCTCAGTGAGTGTTTACCTTCCTGAGTTGCAGTTCCTTTGGCTGCTCAGTGAGAATGATGGTGTCAATGGTGATGGTTCCAGTAGTCTAGTGGCAGCTTGTTTGGTGCTTTGTGTGTGGGTGATCTCAGGTAGTTGTAGCAACAATCCTGTTATCACCCCCAACTAACAAACTGGGAAAACAATGCTTAGTAGGGAGGCAAACCCTGTCTACGTCACACATCCTGTGGGGGTAGGTCTAGGAATTGAAGCCAGGTTGCCCTTCACTGGAAGCCATGGCTCCACTATATCATCACATTGCCAGCTGTGGCACAAGAAAGTATTCAGAACATCTTCTAGGGTCTTATAAAAAGTGGTGGAGAAATTGTAGAGTGACATGGAAGTAGGTGGTTGTGTGGGTGGAGATGGAGGGGGTAGTGACTATAGATGTGGAGGTAGGAGTAGGGTGGAGATGGTGAAGGTGGTGATGGGGGTGGTGAGGTGGTGATGGTGGAGGTGGGGTAGTGATGGTGGACATGGGGTGGTGATGGTAGAAGCAGAGGCATTGGTGCTAGAGTTGGAGTGATGGTAAAGGAGGCTCTTGCTTGGTCCCTGACTCATCTCTGTGGCCTCAGGGCCTTTGGTGAGGGGCTGAGGCTCCTCAAGGAGAAGGCAGAGGAAGGGGCCTATTAGGGGGAGGAATGAGAGTGCGGCAGAGTGAGGTCATTGAACCCTACATCTTGGGTAGGAAGGGGGTGGCATCTGGCTTCATGATCATGCTGGCTGTGAATATGTGCTCACCTGAGGGTTCAGGTTCTGGGCTGGTTCTTATTTATGGCTGGCCTGTTCCTCCTGAAAGTGCTATAGCCCTTCTTCCCCGAGCCCAGCTAATGGGACTGCCACTTGTAGAGTTTTCCCACTGCATTACCCTTGGTCCTGCAAGGAGCAGAGGCCAAGATGGGATTATTATCGTCTCATTCAACACCTGTGAGAGAAAACATGGCAGGTGCTCTAAAGAGCCGACACACACCTTAGTGCAAGCCTAAGCCCGAGTGAAGGAGAGAGGGAAGGAGGGCTGTGTGGAAACATCGAGATCACTGTGGAAGTTGAAGTAAGTCTCAGCAAGTCCATGAGGGAGTCCTTACGCAAGGGGCACTCACGGGAAGAGGCCACTGTCTCCCAGGCATGGCCTAATTTGCTATCTCTGCCTGCATCATCCTTAGCCGGAAAAAGGTTGTGTTTGCATGGCCTCTGTGCAAACACGGTGATGGATTTCAGAGTGCACACACCTGTGGGTGCTCCAGGTCAAGGATACATCCAGCACTTGGGGGTCTGTTCACCGCTCTCCACTAGCTTTCAGGTATTTCTAGGCTGACCAAAATTTGAATGTGACAGTTCACCTTTTGGGCTAACTTCAGAAACTTCTTCTCCTAGCCTGGCCTCTGGGCCCTCCTGCTTCCCCACAGTGGAGGCTGTGCTTAACATCTGGCAAAGCCAGCTCAGGGGGAGCGACTGGCTTCAGACTTGCCTTCCTACTTCAGGGCAGAATGGAGAATCCATTTGCCAGCACAGGCACTAGCCCAGCTGCACAGAAACCTGTGTTTCTAATGCACCAGTAACTATCCTCTTACGAAACAAACCTCTGGCAAACAGACTTTCCGGTTTCTTACAAGGACAATGACCCTGCCACCTTCACTTAGATTTCAGTCCCAAAGTCCTGACTCTTTCTACTGGCCTACTGTTACCGGCCTATTGGGAACCTCAGATGTTTCACATGCTTTTTCTCTAATCTGATTTCTGAGACACACACACGCTCACACGCACACACACACACGTGGAAAAAACAGAAACAGAGACAAAGACGCTGAGAGAGAGGGATTAGGAGAATGCAAACTCATGGGAGCGGTGAGTACTACCGTGAATTAGTAAGCACACACATGAGAAAAGAGTGTGGTATTGTGGAGGAAGAAAAATTTGTGTGGTGTAGTGGAGGTGAGCAGATGGGGAGAACAATGAAGTTGTTTTTCATAACTGCCCAGAGGACAGCTACACTCAGAAGTGGAAGGAAGGTAGGAGGAAAGGTAGGAGATACAGGCGGGACCTGGCTCAGGCTTGGAGTAAACCTTGGTGTTTCTGCAGGCTGAAAACCTGTTAGGCGAGTGCATTTGTGGTTAGGGTACACCTACTGCAGG
Source organism: Otolemur garnettii (assembly GCF_000181295.1). Taxonomy (NCBI): domain Eukaryota; kingdom Metazoa; phylum Chordata; class Mammalia; order Primates; family Galagidae; genus Otolemur; species Otolemur garnettii. The sequence goes on from NW_003852585.1 coordinate 2,517,538, forward strand.
CTCTGGCCCAAGGGGCGGGTGCCTGCTCCCCGCAGAAGCGCCACAATCCTAAGTCCACCCAGGCTACAGAAGAAACCAATGCATGTTTTTCCCTTTACTCTGGGTCCTGCCAAAGACAGACCTTTTGGGGACCTCCCAGTGAATATGGTGACTCAACTATGTCCTTTGTAAACACTACAGGTTGGTCACACCGGGTGACTGCATCCTTGCTGATTATGTCCTCTGCTTTCTCGCCTTTGTGATTTTTGTTACACTATCTCTACAACTTGAAATGTCCTCCCTAGCTCTATGACTCCATTCATGCTTCCTGGTGGCAAAGCAAATGCCCTCTCCTCCATGAAGTTGTTGTAAATTTCCTCAAGTCTCCTCCCCTTCTGTTGTCCAGGAACAATTTGCTTTTATCTCTTTGACCCTTCATTGTTCTGTGGTATTCATTTTTTTTTTTTGATTATTGAAGCATGCTTATGGAGACAAGTCAGACAAAAACAGAGAAGACAAAAACAGACAGAGAACCATCCATAATTCCCTCTCCCAGCAAAGCTGCTGTTAACACTGGGCCACACTTCCACACATAGTTTCCTTGCTGTATATACACATTTTTATCCTTGTCTTTTCTCTTGTACCATTTCTTTAGATGTCCTGGAAGCAGAGCCCAAGACAGTACTTGGGTGCAGGTAGTTTATTTGGAAGATGTAATGGTTAGTTTCATAAGTCAACTTGGCTGAGTTATAGTGGTCAGATACTTGGTCAAACATTGTCCTTGGCCAGGTGCAGTGACTCATGCCTATTATCTCAGTAGTTTGGGATGCTGAGGCAGATTGCTTGAACCCAGGAGTTTGAGACCAGCCTGAGCAAGAGTGAGACCCCAGCTCTGCAAAAAATAGAAAAATTAGCCAGGTGTTGTGGCAGGTGCCTATAGTCCCAATTACTTAGGAGGTTGAGGCGGGAGGATTGCTTGAGCTCAGGAGTTTCAGGTTGCAGTGAGTTATGATGATGGCACTGTACTCTAACCTGGAGTAACAGAGTGAGACCTTGTCTCAAAATAAATAAGCAATTAATAAAAGAGTTATACCAGATGTTTTTGTGTGATATTTTTTGGATGAGGTTAACGTTTCAATCAGTAGACTCTGAAGTAAAGTGGATGGCCCTCCATAATATGGGTGGGCCTCATCTAATTAGTTGAAGGCTTGCATAGCACAAAATATAGACCTTTCCTGAGCAACAGAAAATTATAAAAGCAGACATATTTCAGACTTCCGCAACATCATCTGTTGCCTGGGTCTCCAGACTGCTGGCCCACCCTGCAGATTTTAGACTTGTCAGCTTCCATAATCACATGAGCCAATCCTAAAAAATACCTTTGTCTATAAATACACAGTATATTGGTTTTGTTTATCTGGAAAACCCTGACAGGGTCTGGTCCTGGGAGGCAGATGGGAAGAGGCAGGGAACATGAGACAGGAAAGCAGGGAGCATCACTATTGGGGTGTGCTATTGAGGGCCTATTGGGAGCAATGAGAAATCCATTCTGCTGGGGCCTCCTGGGAAGGACCCAGAAAGCCTCCCATAGTTGTTTGTCCACCTGAAGGCTGGGACGCTCAAGTGTTTCTCCATTAGCCCCTGGCTCCATCAGCTAATGGCTACTGCTGGCATCATTAATAACTCTGTACTTCTGGATTGTGCTCATAGACCAGTGGAGAGGATTCCCTCAGCCTTGGAAAAGGCCTTGGGGGCTGACAGTAGAAGACATGAGGCCACTCTCCATGGGAGATGCTGCCAGTGGTAGATGAGTCAAAGCTTCATGGAAGTGTGCACTGCATCATGACTTAAACAAGAAGGGGCACAATTTGAGGCATCAGATGCGTCTACTACTTCCATTGTGACATATGCATTGACCCACATCATTAAAAATGCTTGGAAATCCTTACTTTTGTTGAATGCCTAGTGTTCAATGTTAGGGATGTGCCGGATAGTTTCTGATATTTTTACTTTATAAATAATGCTATGATTAACACCCCCAGTATTAGGCTGCTCAGGATGTCGTAAGAAACACTAGAGGCTGCTGGACCTAAACCACAAGAACTTTCCTCCCAGTCCTAGAGGTTGAAAGTCCAAGATCAATGTGTGGGTAGGATTGGTTCTTCCTGGGGCCTCTCTTCTTGGCTTACAAATGACTGTCTTCTCACTGTGACCTCACATGGTCTTTTCTGCATGTGTCTGTGTCCTAATCTCTTCTTATGGGAACACTAGTCAGATTAGATTAGGGCCCACTGTAATGACTTCATTTTAACTTGACTACTTCTGGAAAGACCTTATCTCCACATACATTTTGAGGTACTTGCAGGAAGGGCTTCAACATATGACTTTTTTTTTTGGTGAGGGGACACAATTCAGGCCATTAAACTCCCAAACACACATTTTTATATATTGGATTACTTCACCATCAGACATGAACTAGAGCCAGTTGTTTCTCAGTCTGTTACTCCTGGGAAATCACTGAGTATGACTGAACTCTGTTTCCCCAGGGCCCAACACTGAGCCACTGTTGTGTAGTTGTGTGGACACTGCCAGAACTACCACTGTTTGCAGCTGAGGCAGATGGAGCACTTGCTGTGTGACAGGCACTTCACAGACTTTCTCTCTCTCTTTTTAATTAAAAGAGTATACTTTATAGGCCCATAATTAATTGGTAGTCTGTTGGTATTGGCAACATGTTTATTCCCCTTTACCCTCCCTCATTTATAATATAATTGTCTTAATAGATTTCTCTACATACATTGAGAGCCACATTAGAGTGTTATAATTTTTGCTGCAACTGTTAATACAATTCAGAAAACTCAAGAGGAGGAGGAAAGTCTGATCTAATGCATTTACCTGTATTTTTATTCTTTCTGCTGTTCTTTCTTCCTTCCTGATATTCCAAAATTCCTCCTTTCATCATTTCCTGTCTGTTTAGAGAACTTCCTTGAGCCATTCTTTTAGGGGGAGGCCTACTGGGGATTAGGGAGGCCTAATGGGATATCCCCATTTTCCTTCACAGTGATTTTTTTGTTTTTCAGGATATAGGTTTTTGGATTGACAATTTTCAAAAATGCGCCAATTCCTTCTGGCTTTCATGGTTTCTGATGAAAAATGTGCTGTCATTTGAATTGTTTTTCCCCCATAGAGAAGGTACCATTCTCCCTTAGCTCAATCAAGATTTTTCTCCCTTTGTCTTCAGTTTTCAGGGTTTCACTGTGATGTGTCTTGGCATTGATTTCCTTGAATTTACCCTGTTTGGGATTCATTCAGCCTCTTGAACTTGCAAAATCTGGAAAAATCTCAGTCATTATTTCTTCAAATACCTTTTCAGACCAGCACCCCCCCCCCTTTTTTGAGACAGAGTTTCATTATGTCGCCCTCAGTAGAGTGCGGTGGCATCACAGCTCACAGCAACCTCCAACTCTTGGGCTTAAGTGATTCTCTTGCCTCAGCCTCCCAAGTAGCTGGGAATACAAGCACCTGCCACAAGCCTGGCTATTTTTGTTTTTGTCGTTGTTGTAGTTGTCATTGTTGTCAAGCAGGCCTGGGCCAGGTTTGAACCTGCCAGCCTTGGTCTATGTGGCCGGTGCCCTACCCACTGAGCTATCGGTGCTGAGACTGTACTTTTATTTTTTCTCTCTTCTTGGAACTTTGATGGCACAGATGTTAATCTTCATTACAGTCCCCCAGGTCCCTGGAGACTGTATTCACTTTTCCCAGTAAATGTTACCTGTCTTTCATATTGAGTAAATTCTATTGTTCTACCTTCCAATTTACCAATTTTTGCTGTTATCCCCAGTCTACTATTGAGTCCATCCAGAGAGTTGGTCATTTCAGTTACTGCATTTTTCACATCTCAAATTTCCATTTGGTTCTTTCCTTATATCTCCCATTTATTTGTGTAGATTGTTTTCATTTGTTTCAGGCATGTTTGTGATTGGTTGCTGAAGTATCTTTCGACAGCTGCTCTGCCAGGTAACTCTAGCATCTGGTTTGCCTCAGCGTTGGTATCTGTTGATTGTCTTTTCTCATTCAAGTTGTAATTTCTTATTTCTTGGTATGAAAGTGCCTTTGACAATATCTTGGATATTTTAGGGAGTATGTTGTGAGTCTTTGGATTTTGTGCAAGCCTTCTGTTGTAATAGGCCTTATCTGACACACCTCGTTGGGTAAAGGAGAGTGTTGCTTTGTTCTTACTGGGTGGGCTTGGAAGTACAGGTTCTCCATTTACTCTCCTTTGCCACCTCACGAAGGGCTGAGGAACCTTGCTACTGCTGGGTGCAGGTAGGAATGAAGGTTCTCCAAGTCAGGAGCTAAAATGGAGAGGGATAGCATTATTGCTTCCCATAGGGCCTGCATGCCACTGAGGGTGGAAGTCTCTTCAGTGCTGGGTGGGAATAAAAATCCTTGCTGTCTGATCGATCCCCTCTAACACCCCTGAAGGGGAGGTTGAAGTACCTTATTATAACCTAGTGAGGATGTAAGTAAGGGTTTTCCTTCCACTCAGTCTTTGCTGGTAGGGAAGGGGTGAAGATCTCAGTTATTTCTATGGTGGTCAACTGGAATAGAGCGGTTATTTTGTGAAAATTTTCTGTCTAACTAGCTACCCCTTACCTACTCCCTTGGCTGGGGAGAGTCTGCTTTTATTGGGGCTTCTCTTAGTCTACTCTTGCTTTTGTTTCTGGGTTGCTGACTTCTTTGGCTCTAGGTCTGGGATAGATGAGAAAAAGAGAAATCCCACAGAACTCACCACTCTGTTGTCCCCTAGGTCCTACATACTCTAGAAGGTCTACCTTCTTTTTTTCCACCTTTCAGAGTATTATGTTTGTTTTATGTATCATGTCCAGAGGTTTTAGCTGTACTTAGTGAGAGGAAGAGGAGAAGTGTGTCTACTCCATCTTGCCCCAGCTGAACTTCATCTCTTTTGATTCTAATAACAACCTGTGAGGCAACTACTACTGTCATCTCCATTTTGGATATGAAGCAGCTGAAGCCTGGGGAGGTCACACAGATACCAAGTACTAGAGCAGGGGTGTGGAACCTGCAGCCTTAAGGCTACATGGGCCTTCTAGGTACTTAAGCATGGCCGTTTGACTGAATCCAAATTTTACAGGACAAATCCTTTTATTTTTATCTATACAGTTTTGTCTTTTGTTTTTATTTTTAAATGAAAATACTTAAAATACCAAAGAATAAAATAAGTTTCAACAAAATAATCCTCCCAGATTGACCAGAGGGAGGATTAGATGTTCTAATTAATGTTAATTGGAACATTAGTCAGCCATAAGGGCTAAATTGATGGCTGCTACACTTGTAATTTAGTTCTAACTTCCCCCGCCTGATTTTCTCCTCTACCACATGAGCTCTGGCTAGCCAGAGTTGATAGGGATTGAGTATACCTGTCTGTTATCAGCTTTTGACAACAGTTCAGTGTGTTTTTGTTTGAAGTGGAATTAGTGAATAGTTGCACAGCTTGGCAGTATTTTTAAATTCTGTCTGCTTAATGGCCCATCATGTCAAGTAAGAACAAGAGAATGCTGAAGGAAGAAAACACATTTTTAAAATGAAGATTGGGGATTGTAATATTGTCTTGTTTCTGCTAAAGATAAGATGATTTGCTTTCTTTGTGATACTGCAATATCAACGTTAAAGAAATTTAATGATCATCAGCAATATAACATTCATAAGGACCAAAAATATTTTAAATTAGAGGGAGATGCACAAAAGGTTGTGTTGCAGAAGTTAAAATATGAAAAGCAAAAGGAAAGACAGTTCTTTCAGGAAACAATAAGACCTGGAAATAGTGCCACTGAAGCAACTTATAAAGTAGCTTGTATACTTGGGGAAAAAAGAAAGCCATTCAGTGATACAGAAATTGTGATAGAATGCATTATTGAACTTATAGGATGCTTAGATAATGTTTCAAAGTACAATTGCCTCTTTCAAGGAGAATCATAACTGATCAGCAGCATTACTTAGCTTCCAACTTAACAGAACAACTTCATGCAATACTTCAAAAGGAAAATATATATTATATTCAATTTCTTTGGACAAATCAGCTGACACTACAGGCTTAGCACAGATTTTGTACTTTATTCAGGTCATAACAGAAGATTTTCTTTGCTACAAGGAGTTACTTGATTTGGGCATGGCTGTGAACGAAACATGGGGAATATATATCTTCCACAACTTTCAAGATAAATGTCATAAAGTTGGACTGAATTTGGTAAATTTAGTTAGTGTATATACAGATGGTGCACCTTCCATGACAGGAAAACACAAAGGGGTTCTTACACAGATTTTAAAAAGTATGAAGAGATCCAGATGCTCTCATTACTTTTCATTGTATCTTGCATCAGCAAAATCTCTGTGCTGAAGCTACTATTTTAAGTGACACGTTGAAACAATTTATAAGGATTGTTTATTTGTGCAAAGAAGTATGGTATCATCAATTTCATAACATGCTAAAGTTGAATGATGAGGTATTCATTGTGGATTTGCCATATCACTCTAAAAAGCATTGGCTATTGCAAGGACAGGTGTTAGCCAAAATTCTGTCTTTGTGAGAACAGATAGTTAAATTTTATGAAGAACAAATTCAGCAATGTGAATTATTGAGAGAATAGTTCTATAGGAATGCAGCATTTCTATGTGGTATCATGTCAAATCAAAATGACTTGAATATTTCTTTGCAAGGTAAAACTAAGTCTATATATGTGCCAAAAATTCTAAGCATTTCAAAAAAAAGTTATCTTTTTAAAAACACTTCCTCTTCAAAAGATGTTGTCAGATGGACATTTTCCCCAATTAGCAAAGGTCCTGGATGAGCAGGATGACATATATGAATCACTTGAAGAATATACAGCTGTTATAGACCTATAAATTGGAGAATACAATGAAAGGTTCACTGACTGGGAATCATGGCATCATACTCAAATTAGCATTTCAGCCTCACCTAGGTGATATCAGCAAGGCACCTAAAGAAACTACAGATGGAATTTATTGAACTCTCAGGAGATGACATTTTAAAGTTATTGTTTGATGCTAAGAAAGATCCAACTAAAATACGGAAAAATGCAGTAGAAAATCCATGCCTTTGGCAACAAGCTTGAAAAATTCTTTCTTGTAGGTAGTGCCTCTGGCTCAAAGGAGTAGGGCACTGGTTCCATATACCGGAGGTGGTGGGTTCAAACCTGGCCCCGGTCAAAAACTGCAACAAACAAACCTTTTTTTCTCTAAAAAAAAAAAAAAAAAAAAAAAAGAAAGAAAGAAAAATTCTTTCTTGCTTTTCAACCACTTATTGCTACAAATATACATTCTACTATTTAACCCAAATTAGGATACCCTTAGGGTCACAAATGATTGATACCCATCTAGAGCAGCAGTTCCCAACCTTTTTGGCATTAGGGACCAGTTTTCATGGAAGATAATTTTTCCATGGACCAGTATGGGGGTGGTTTTGATATTAGCCTACAAGCAATTGATTTATTATGGTCTGCATGCAGTCAAACCTCTCTGTCAGTGATAATCTGTATTTGCAGCCACTCCTCAGCACTAGTATTACCACCTCAGCTCCACCTCGAGTCATCAGGCATTAGGATCTCATAAGGAGTATGCAACCTAGGTCCCTGGCATGCATAGTTCACAGTAGCATTTGTGCTCCTATAAGAATCTAACACTGCTGCTGATCTGACATAAGGCAGAGCTCAGCCAGTGATGAAAGTGATTCAAGTGATGGGGAGTGGCTATAAACACAGAAAAAGCTTTGCTTGCTTGCTACTCATATTCTGCTATGAAGCCCAGTTCCTAATAGGCCACAGACTGGTGCCAGTTCTCAGTCTTAGGGACTATAGACTGAGAGGATCAACTGAAACTACAGACTTCTGTGCTACAACCAAGCATTCAAATGCTTTCCAACAAAAGCAGACATGAGGTCATTAAAAGGTTAACTTCAAAATTAACAAATAGCGCTCATTTTTTGAAATTATTAAATACATAGTAGTTAGATTTTTACAAAATAATGTGCATGTTTAGGTATATCTTATTGAAGTTTCTTAAATGTGGCCTTATTTGATTACAGAAAAATTAATGTGGCCTTCCAACATGAAGAGGTTTCCCACCCTGTGCTAGATCTTGGGCTAGAACCCAGGGCTCTTAACTCTTGGTGCAGTTTGTTCTGTGACACAAAACATTTCCATGTATCCCATATTTTCTTGATACCTAACTAGACACTGTCAGGCCACAGCAAGGGGGGATCGGCTCATCACTAGGTAGCTGGCGTTGGGCACAGGATTAGAGAATGGACTCAGGTGGGCAGAAGGTATAGGGTTTCAAATCAGGGAAGGACTGTCCCAGACATGGTGGCTCTGTGGTGAGAAATGGCTCTGTTTGCTTATGCCCTCTTAGGGCAAGGAGTTGGAATCTCTCTCATGCTCACTTTTGTACCCAGTGTGTGGGTGTCTCCTTTCTGGATTTCTCATCACAAGGTCCTAGTTTACAAGCTGGAAATACAGAGCTGGGAAAGCCATTAGAGCATCAGGGTGAGAGGCAAGCCAAAGCCCTCCAGGTGTTTCCAAGGACCAGATGAGTGGCAGTAGACTGGGGCCCTTCTCTTGCTTCTTAGGCACTGATGGGAATGATGAGAAATGTGGAGGGCTGACTGTGACATCCATTGCCTCTTTATGTTCCTGGAAGCTCACACCTGTTCCTTATCTCATTACAGATTCAACTTCTGTTGCTATTAAAGCCAGGGAGGTAAAGGGACTTGGTAAAAGTTCTGTAGCTTCTAAATTCTTGTGCATCTGGGTCCCCTCTGATTGAGAAGCATTTAGAGAGGGGGAACTATACCTGATTCAGTTCTGAGTCACCAACATGTAGCTCAGTGCCTGGCACCAAGGCAAGTCAGCTTTTATTCTGTTTTTTTCCTATTCCTGGATTGATTGTGGGTAGGGTTCTGGTGGGGGCTGGAAGCCACTGGGGAATCTCAACTCTTGTTTGTGTGCAGAAAGCCAAGCCTAAGAAATAGGTAGAAGGCAAAGATGAAGGGGGAGCCCACTATAACCCGTCCATCTGACTCTGAGGCTTGGTACCTGGTCTTCTCGCTTCTGAAGTGACCAAGGAACATGTGGCTCAAGGCTTGGCCTTAACCAGAAGAGGCATATCTGGCATAGCAGTGGGGTCTGTGGGCAATGGGTGGGATCTTTTGCTGCCTTCTCTGGTGTTTAGGAAATGTTTTCTGCATAGGCTCTTAGTAAGCCCCCTTCCTGCCCACCTGATGCCATTTAAGTGGGACCAAGATGATAACTTCATGCGAATTATAAGACTTCAATTACAGTGCCCCAGACATATCTCATATTAGACATAGCTTATCTCACATGTCACATCTTTTCAAACCCACCTAAGCTTATGTATGTGCTGCTAAGTAGATGTATTGCTGTTGGATAAGATTCACAGTAAATGACCGCTTAGCCTGAGCCAGGAGCTGCTCAAGAGACTGGAAGATTCACCTGTGAGGAGCTACTTGGTAGCATCCACTAACTCCAGCAACTTGTTGTACATGATCACACACACACACACACACACACTGCAATTCTCTGAGGTTGTTTTTCTTCGTGGAGAGGTAAAAGCGGAGCTATTTTGTAGCATTATAGAATGACTGGGGTGATGGGGTTCCTTGTGTCTCCCTGGTGGCTTTGGTTGTGGCAGGCACTGTAGAGCTGAGGGAAAGGATTGTTTTTCTGAGGGCCATTGGGGCTCGTCTTGAGAAAGGCAGACAACAGTGTTCCTTGTGCTGACCAACACAAGTTGAGCTCTTCTGGTCTGCTCACCTGGCCTGAAAACTCCCCTCCAGGGCCAGCGCTTTAGAAACAGCAGGGTAGTGCTGTGCTCAAGGGGCTGGCCAGGCTGGTGGGGAGCATGGAGGACTGAGACCTTCCTTCCAGCCCACTTACCCTGAGGGCTTGGGCATGCCACCCGGCAAGTTGGGATAGACCAGCCAAGCCAGTGATTCTCTGTCCTTTTTCTGTCTTTCCAGTGAAGCCTCACTATGTCCTAGGAAGGACCTCCCCAGAAATATTATATGTGACTCAAATCCAGAACTATTACTATCTAAGCCCTGAGATGGTTTTAGGATTGGTGGCAGAAGGTGTACTTAGTAAGAAGAAAGTCTTCTACTTATTAATCAAGTCAACTTTGTTTCTTAATTTTCCTCAGAGAACAGTGGGGATTTCTATCCAACCAGGCCTGGGGAGGTTAGAAAGTCTGCAATTCTTGACTGGGCTTCTAATGTATAAACTTTTGGCCTTGCATGTTCTGTTAATGTTCAGTTAAGTTACCATTTGCTGAGTACACATAAATAAAGGGTCTTTTGAAACCTTCACAGTCAACCTGTCAGGGCCTATGTATTTTCTGTAACAAATGGCCACAAACTCAGTGGCTTAAAATAACAGAAATTTAATTCTCTCACAGTTCTGGAGGCCGGAAGTCTATAGTCAGTATCACTGGGCTGAAATTAAAGTGTCAGTAGGGCCATGCTCCCTCCAGAGGCTCCGGGACAGAATCCATTCCTTGTTTCATCCAGCTTCTGGTGGCTGCTGGCATTCCTTGGTGCAATGACTGAATGTTTGTATTCCCCTAAAATTCATAAGTTGAAATCTTACCCCCCAATGTGGTAGTGTTAAGAGATGGGAGTTTTGGGGTGATGATTAGGTTATGAGGGTGGGGCCCTCATGAATTGGATTGGTGCCCTTGTGAAAGGAACTACAGAGAGCTCTTTTGTCCTCTTTCTGCCATGTGGGGATATGAGAATTCAGCCATCTACAACCCACAAGGGGCCCTCCCTAGTACCCAGCTCTGCTTGCACCTGGATCTTAGACTTTTGGTTTTTAGAACTGTGGGAAATGCATTTCTGGTATGGGCTCCTTTGCCTGACTCTGCACTGTGCCCCTGCCATTTAGGGAGGAAACACTCAGGAAGATGGAGTTTAAAGTATGAACAAGAATTTGGCTTCTAATATCTGGCCACCCTATCTATGGTACTTTGTTATAGTAGCCCAAACTGACTATGACACCTGGCTTGTGGCTGCATCACTTCAATCCCTGCTTCCATGGACAAATCGCTTTTTCTCTTCTGTGTCTATTTATTCTCCCTCCTGTGAGGACACTAGTGATTACATTTATGGTCCATCTGGATAATCCAGGCCAATCTCCCTATCTCAAGAACATAATATCAATTACATTTTGCCACATAAGGTATTGTCCACAGGTCCCAGGGATGAAAACCCAGTATCTTTTGGGGAATCTTTTCAACCCCTCTGTTCCTACTTCTCCAAAGGGACAAGATGTGATGGAGCTGTGAGTGGCTGGGCATTGCTGGAGTATAGCTGGCTGGGCCAGGATATGAGTGTAGCTTGGGAAGGGGTACAGAATGGAGGATGGATGGAATGATGGGTAGATTGATGGACAAATGGAGGACTGAGAGGACCATGAATACACCTTCAACACCTCAGCCTTTCCATTCATGTTTTTCTATAGTTAAGATTACTGCATCACTCCCATGCTGCTTTTACCCATCATCCTCAGCATTCTAGACTGAGATGCCTTTGGAAAGCAATCAACCATCTCTGTAGCTCCACTCATCAGTGGCTTGTGAGGGTATGGATCAGATGCTGGTTGGGTGATCATACTCCTCTCTCCTCACAGCTGCAGAGTCACCTTCACAGGTCTCATTCACTTTCTCAGCAAGGATTCAGTGCTATTTCCTGCAGAGAAGGCTGCAGCCATGGGGCTGAGACCTCTCTCAGTCTCTTGAATTCTATGCCGGCATGGCCACCATTCTGGCTGGAGCTGAATTCAGGCTTTTCTTCCCCCAAAGAGCATGGCCTGGTCTCAATGCCACCCCTATTGAAATCCAGCTCAATGGCAACACTGTAATCGGAAGAAAGTCTCTCTCATTATCAGATGGCTAGGTTCTATTTAGATTCCCTCAAATTGGTCAGATGAGTTGTGGCAGTGTGTCACTCCTGCTGACAGAATTTGCTTGTGAAGGCTGGCTGTGTTCCAAGAACCTCATGCTCTAGGCAGACACATCCCTTGGCTGTCCATAGGTAACTTTTGTTAATCAGTTACCCCTCTTGTGTCTGAGTCTGAGTTTCCAGGTAAGATCATGGGAGGCAGCTGCTCTATGAGACTGTACCTTAGGAGAATAGTAATCTTGAGTGGCAGAAGTGGCAGAAGTAGCAGAAGGAACACAGGCTCTAGCATCACACAGACAGGTGTGTGGTTCTAAGTTTCCCCTGTGCTAGCTGTGTGACTCTAGGCAAACCATATGCCCTCTCTGAACTCCAAATTCCTCATCTGAAAATATATAATGGTCACTACGTGGTAGAGTTGATGTGAGAACTGAATAAAGCAAGGCCTGTCAGTGAATATGGGCTACCTCTGTCCTCCTCTTGAACTCCAGCTCTTGACAATGAGCCCCAGGAAAAGGTAGCTTCCCAGGGCTGGTCCCCCCAGGAAGGCTTTGGAGGTGGCTGCAGAGGAGTGTGTGTGTGGAGGAGACTGACGGGTGGGGTAGGACAGGAAGCAGGTGGGCTGCATAGGGAGCTGAGAGGGAGAAGAGCCCATAGAGCTTATGTCTGTGACAATTATGTCACCTCCTTTCCCTAGGGTGTGTTGGAGGTTGTGTTCAGGGCCTTCCCACTCCCTCCTCAGAACTCAGAAGCCCTCCAAGAAGCCCTACATAGGCATCATATCAGTTAAGGTTATACAGAGAAACAGAATCAAGAGGAGATTATCTATCTATCTATCTATCTATCTATCTATCTATCTATCCATCCATCATTCATCTCTATTCACCTATCTATCTATCCTGCCCTTAAGGAGATAGTTCATGTGATTGAGAGGGGTACAAGTTTAAAATCTGCAGGGCAGGCAAGCAGTCTGGAGACTCAGGTAAGAGTTGATGTTGTAGTCTCAGTTCTGAAGGCTGGAAACTCAGGCAGAGTTTATATGTTGCAGTCTGGAGCTGAATTTCTTCTTTTGAAAATCTTAGTCTTTGATCTTTAGGCCTTCGCCTTATTGGATGAGCCCCATTGACATTACAGAGGACTGGTGATGTCCTTTATGTCAATTAACTGATTGTAAGCATTGATCACATCTAGACTCAGTGTCACAGCCTAGCCAAGTCAACACGGGGTTAACCATCACAGGTATCTTGGCCACTGCCCAATATCCTTAGCTACCTGAAATATTTGGTCAGGGTCAGAGTTTTGATCAGACAAGCAAACCCTGGAAGTCTGGATGTTACTCTTCAGATGTGAGGTTGTAATGGTATTTTTGGTGGCCTCCAAAATCATGTGGCCAGACATTGGGAACCAAATTCCTGTTCATACTTTGAACTCCATCTTCCTGAGTGTGTTCTCCCTAAATGGCAGAGGTGGAGTGCAGAGTCAGGCAAGGGAGCTGGGTTTGTGGGCTCTAGATATTTTGCCTTCTGGCAATCCTTCTTTCCCTTTAACCTGGGAGGTAATTTCCTACCTCTCTTTTGGTCTCCTGTCCTTGGTAACATACATTAGGTTCATTCATTCACTTTTGATGCAGCTCTTAACTGTAGAGAGTCAGTGCTCCAGGCATGTGATGCATCATTGCTTGGCATCTGTGGACACTGCCACGCTAGGATGAGAAGGGCTCCTTGCTTCTCAGGAGGTGGGTTGACATCCAGAAACTCAGAGCTTTCAAAAATGTCTCTGTCACCCTACCCCCCCCACACACACACACACTTGAGCTTGCCAAACGCCATGAAGTATGTTTTGGAGCCATCAGGATGTTGGGTTCTGTGACAGGTATAGTGAGTGGTGGAGGGAATATTCCACTGGGTGAGGTCTGAATACACCAGGGCATGGTAAGTATTGGATACAGAGAGAGAGGTCTGAGTATCTTCACCTACTTTTGACGGCTGAGAATAAATGAATTCTTTGAAAACCTTTGAATCAACATGGAAGGACTATAGAAATACCAAGAAAGGCCTGAACTGTGATGTGGCAGGCCAAAAATTGTGCCCCCAAATATATCCCCATGTTGTGATCCATGGAACCTGTGAATGCTACCTTACACGGCAAAAAAAGGACTTTGTAAATGAGATTAAGAATTATGAGATGAGAGATTACCCTGGATTACCAAGGTACACCCTGAACACAGCCACAGGTGTCCTTCTATGAGAGAGACAGAGGAAGACCTGCCATACACACAGTGGGGAGAGGGCAACATGTCCACAGGAGCAGAGATTAGAGTGATGCAGCCATAATCCAAGCCACACAAGCAGCCACTAGAGGCTGGATGAGGCAAAGAACAGAATCATCCCTGGAGCCTCCAGAGGGGGTAGGACCATGGTGATATAGTACTTTCAGCCCAGTGGTACTTATTTTGAACTTCCAGCCTCCAGGATTGTGAGAAATGAAGTTGTCTATGCCCACCAGTTTATGGTACCTTGTTATAGTAGCCCAAGTAAACCAGCACAGGGCTGATGTGAGCACCCTTCTCTCATACAAGAGGGAAGAACATGAACTGGCTATGTTGGGAGGGCCTGTAATAATAGTCTGCATCAGGTCTTTTGATGATGGGGACCCTGAGGTCCAGAGACATGAAGGGACTCACTGGGAGTCTATAGCGAGGCAGTGGTCAGCTGAGACCAAGTCAAGTCTCCTGCCTCCTGGGATGGGCAGGAGTATAGCCTGCATGCTTGTTCTGTCCAGGAGTTTGGGCTTCCTGCCTTCTCCTTATCTTAGCCTCTCCTCTTCCCAGGCAACTTCCCCCTACCTGTGGCTTCCCTGTCACCAGTATTCATTAGAGGAAAAGTGTTTTATAACTTTTATTCCCCTGAGTCTCAGGGCCCCAGGCTCTTTTGGCCTTTGGTCTGGCCTCTGGCTTCCTGTGGGCAGTAACAGATCCCCTTGGTCACTCAGCCTTTGGAATTACAGCTGACTTCCTGCTGCTCAGCTCCCCTGTCCAGAACTCTCCCCAGACAGATTGCTCTTGCTTTCTCACCAGCCATCTCTCACTTGCTACAAGAACACACTTAAATACAATTGACACAAACACCAAATACACAAAATATGGCTCTTGTATGCAGCCTTGAGGCATGTGTGCTCTTATGCTAGTCAATGCCAAGGCCCGTCCCCCATGCTGGAGGCCATAATCTTTCTGGTGTTTCCCAGCCACACAACACCTGGGCCATCTAGGAGCCTAAGGCCAACCTTGCTAGCTCACCAGTTCAGCTACATCACTGCCCCCAAGTCCGTCACCATGCCAGCCAGCTAGGAGGAGATGGAAAGGGTACTGCTGCTCATTTAAAAATAAATGCCATTTCCTAAGAAAGATACCAACTGTCCTGTTAAAGAACAGCATCCTGCCTTTCTGGATTTTTAACAAGAAAAGCTCTAGAAAAACTAAACCCACAGTCTGAATAATGAAGATAACCTTACCTTGTCCTCATGCTCAAACTGGCCTAGAGAAGATAGGATCCAATTCATCCAAAGGAGGTTCCATTTCTGGTAGTGCTGAGTAAGCTTCTTTGGGACCAACTCTTCCATAGACAGCAACTATAGACTCTGTACAAAAGCAAAACAAAACCCACACTTGAAAGCACTGGAGAGCTACCCAAAGAGGCAGGTTTTGAAAGACTGCCAAACTGGGGAGAAGGGAACAGCCCTGGGTGTCCTCCCTATTTACAAAGTATCTAGCCTGGGGAAGTCCCACTGTGTACCTCACAGGGTCCCTAAAACTCCAAGGAAAGCCCACAATCCTCTTGGTCTGAACAATGACAGGCCCTCATTTAGAGCAATGGTGGCTGCTTCAAAGTGATAGGGTCCCATAGACAGCAGAGGCAGAGAGGAGTCCCAGATCCTGTGTACAAACACAGCCAAACCTCTGGCTACCCCTGAGCCACACATGCATGGGGACTTAGGGGTGGGATTTCTGAAAGGTCATCTTTTTAGTATACTTTACTTTTACCTGGTATTTAGTGAGCACCTATCACATGCTAGGCTTTGTGCCAGATGCCAGGAAGCCTTAGTCCAGGTTAATGCAGCCACTATGACTTTAGTGCCTGTGTGCAGTGGGACCCCAGGAACAAGGGTAAAGAGAAAGGGCAATGAAGCAGGAGCAAAAGGAGGGACCCACATGACATGTGCTGCCAAGCTAGTTGGTGCTGCTTGGGCCTGATCGCTTGAGCCTGCGCCAACTATGTCTCAGGGCCATGTGTCTAGGAGAAAGGGAAGAGCATAGCCACATGCTCCTCTCTCTCACTGGTCAGGGGCTTGCCCCTCATTTCTGAGTTGCATGGGAGTGAGTGCTAAGCAAGGTCAGTCTCTGAGCCAACAGGGAACTCCCTGTCATGTGTTATGATGCTCACAGTATGGGCATGAAGTGAACCCTCTTACTGGCTGTGTGACTTCAGCATGCGACCTAACCTCTAGAGATTTGTGTTCCCATCTGTGACAAGAAACACTTATTTTTCCTCCCTGCTATGATTCAGCAG
Organism: Otolemur garnettii; assembly: GCF_000181295.1. Lineage (NCBI taxonomy): Eukaryota > Metazoa > Chordata > Mammalia > Primates > Galagidae > Otolemur > Otolemur garnettii. Next base: position 2,534,092 of record NW_003852585.1, read on the forward strand.
GCTTGAACAATTCACACTCGTCAAATTGAGCTGGGTTAGCACTTTGTTTAAAGACCTGACTTGTCTGGAGTCTCTAACTTTTACATGAAGTACGATCAAAGGGTCCTGACTTCTATAATACTTAGGTTTGTCTGTGAGCACCTTTTGAAAAGAAAATTCATAAAATCACTTCTAAAGTCCACATGTTCATCTGCATTAAAGTGCATATATGAGTATCTCAAACTTTCTAGTAAGAAACCTTTGATTTAAAAAAAAGGGAAACCATTCGTGCATTAGATGGCCTTGTTTAATCTGCAAATTTAGATGTCCTAGGCCCTAAACTCAGACTAGAGCATCTGCTTTGGACTGAATTTGACCAAAACAAAGCAGTGAGCACTATCTTGGCATGTGCGCACCCTTTTCCGCAATGCAGTACAGCCAGTGGCCTGAAAAGAGGTGTTAAACATGCTTTGCATTGTCTGTTGACTGGTCTGCACCAGGCCAGGGCTGTGGCCTGAGAGGTTGTGATTCCCTACAACCCTCAAGGTCATTATTTAGAGAATGTCAGAGCTAGCACTGGCTTTAAAGATGATCCTGGTCAAGCCCCTAACAACTGTGTGATGGGCACACTGAAGTCCAGAGATAGTGTGGACTTGGCCACAGTTACACCATGGGCCAGTGGCATGGGCCTTCTCATCCTAGCCCAAGGCTTGCTGTGCATCCTGGCTAGCTCCTGCTTCGTTCCCTGAGGGCCATTTCTAATTGGCTTGGAGGTACAGATGAGCCCCCAGAAGACTTTCTAGAATAATAAGAATCCAAAGTAAACAGTCTATAGCCACTGGGCTTAAGCCCTGCCTGGCTATGCTAGCTAAAATAAAAGGCCCCAGGCAGCCCTCTCTGGAGCTGGGTTCTTACTAGTGTGACACTTAGTGACACGCCCATGGTGCTGACCCTGCCCTTATACAGCCCTGACACCAGTCTTCCATAGATGTCTCATTGGCCTTACCCTAGTGCCCAAATCAGGGTTCTGAGGGTTCCTCCTTTAGACATGGAGGTTCCTACTTCTAAAATGCCCCTGGGTGCCTAGGCTGACCTCTTAAGGGAAAAGCATTGTAAGTTGCCCAAATGACCAAAGACCCTGACAGCCATGATCACATAGGGTTCTTACAGACTTTTCTTAATGGAAATTGGGCAGCCGAGGCTCAGAGACTGAGTAGTTCAAGGCCATGTGGCCTGCAGGTGGCAGAGCTGCAGCTGGAGCCTAGCCTTTCATCCTGTCCTGTTTCCTCATCTTCCTCTCCTGTCTTCCAGAGCAGCTCTCTGCCCACATCATCCACAGCCACCAGGCAGAGCTTCTTGAGCTTGGGGCCTTCCAGTGGTAGACTTAGGTGCTCTTGCTCCTGCCCTGTAGGACCCACAGCGGCACTAGATACTGATAGGCAAACAAGAAAGGTGATAAGGCTGAAATAATTGCCCTCATTTTGAATCTCAGAGTCTTTTCAGATAACACAATCTTCTGCAGTCCCAAAGAGGCTCCTCCTGCTTTTGCCAAGTGGGATAGAATGAGCCCAGGTAATTGCCTCTTCTGTGTAAAGACCAGTTTGTCCAGGGAAATGAGCATAGTTGATGTGATCAATTAAAACACTGGAAGCAGTGCAGAATATACAGGAAATAGAAAAGAAATTGAAACCCTTTGCCCCACCTTGTCTTCTCAAATTCCTGAATCCTTCCTGACCAGGTGACAGTTTCTTTCCTCTTTGAGCATTGCTCCAATTTGTCTAAAGGAGGCTGAACTTAAAGGTCTCTGAGGATTCAGAGTCCCAGGTCCTTAGACAATGGGGCCCAGCTGAGCCACTGGGAAAAGGGATTCTCTGGACTAGGAACCTAGAGGAACCTGGGGTTTCTCCTGTACTTGGCCTTGAGCTGGACATATGGGCTCACACTGTGGGGGGTGGGGACAGGTGCTGAGCCACAGACCCACCAGAGCCATCTGTGGAGCTGGGCTCATATGTTAGGAATGGGTGCTCATGAGAAGCTGGGAGCAGAGCCCAAGAGGAGCACTGCTGTGAGGCCATACCACTCATGAAGACACCAGGGTCTGGGCTAGTCCTTGAACCCTGTTGGGCCTGAAGATCTTCATTTGTCAGCCCTGTGCTTCTTCAGGCTGTGTCTCTGGCTCCTGAGGCAGAGGGAAGCTCCAGGGCCTAATGGCCACTGGTGTGGTGCTTGCTCACCAGCTTGCAGTTTTGTCTTTCTGGCCTGGTGCCTGCAGCTGTGACACAAGCCCGGTTGCCTGGCCCTTGGGGTCCCCTGACTGCTGAGAAGCTTGCCATCTGTGGGGAGGTAGGTGCATATGCGGTCCTGCAGGAAGTGAGGCTCTGACTACCCCAGCTGAATAGGCTCAGGTTTTCTGTGTGCACCTACCTTCAGAGTGGCCTCGGGAGTAGATAGGATGAGACAATGGCAACAGCAGAGATGACCGAGACAGAGGACAAGAGAAGCAAGATACAGCTCTCCTCTCATTTATAACTCTGACCCACCTCCGTCAACCCCAGACGGGAGCCCTTTCCCATCCTTCTCAGGTAGATCCTTGCTCATCTATGATAATAAGAGAAACAGATGTTCACCTGGGCAGGAGTGCCAGCTAGGGCACAGGGGTTAATCTTGTTTCAGGGGAAACTCATCCCTGCAACCTAGGGAATTTCTAGTTACATTTTGGGCGCCATGAAGTGACATGGAGAAGTCTTGGCCATACTTATGGCAAGAAATGGTATCCAGAGGTCAATGAGCTGGGCCAGGGAACAGGTGGCTCCTTTACTGTTTTGGGTAATTGTGTTTGTTAAGCCGTCTGAGAATTGAGTCTTTTCATCTAAGTGGCCAAGGTTTCTAGACGTTGTTGCCCTGAGTTACCTTTTAGCTTCTTGTGGACATGGAGCACATCTGCTTCCTAGCTGGGGTCTCAGATAGAGTGCTCTTTTATTCTACCCAACCCAGATCATGCTTCCTGGAAGGCTGAGACATGGAAGGTTGAGAACAGCCTGCCTATTCTACACCCATTTGACCTTGATAGTGATCTGGTTGCAGTGTGGCTCCTTGAAGGAATGTGGGGCAGGCAGACCATGTTGCATACCTTTGAAGCCCTTGAACACTTCAGAGGTTCTTTTGCTTGCTGACAGGAGCAGATTCTTTCAGTGACCAACACCTTTAGACTCCAGGACATGGAGGGCACATGGGTTTCTACTAGTGTTCCAACACTGACACACTGGAACTGACTAAATCCAGGCTCAGTGGGATGAGCACTGTGATTAATTAGTAATGTCTGCCAGGCCACCAGGAAGGAGGGGTAATGGCATGAATTTAAATTTCTTGCCATTCCTGGTCTGAGGGATTCACAGGGATGAGCAGGACATGTCAATGATGAAGGAGGGGCATAGAACATGTTTTGATTAAAAATGTCAATAACTTTCTCAAGCCAACTTACCTTGGCCTCCAGTGTCTTTTTTTCAGCCATATTTATTCTGTCATGAAGGCAAATGGGTGGCAGGTGCTACTGGCAATGCTTTTGCTTCCAAAAAAGCCACTTGAGTCCGTGTTTTCATTGATATGGTATCAACAACTCTGGGTCCCAAAGGCACAGTGAGACTAGATAAGAGGTACAGCATTTTCTTTCAGGGAAGAAAGCTGAGTTACCACAGTAAGATACTTCTTATTGTATCCTTCTATGACCTCCATCTTTCTAGCAACTGAGGTCAAAACTATTTCTTAGAATTGAAAGAGAATCAATATCCTTTGAGATAAACTGTTGTTTATACTGATTGAAAACCCCTCAATGTCTATCACTGCTGGTCCTCACCTTGGTAGCTCTGCTGTGACCAGTCTGGTTTGTGCCCTACAAGGCTATAAAGGCTCTGGGCACCTTTAATTAACCAGCCTGGCTTGAACATGTTGTGTTCAACCAAGAGGGGATGCTGGCATTGGGCCAGGAGGGCCACCCTGTGGGGGCAGGAATAGTTGTTGAGACAAAAAACTAAATTTTTTCTATTCCTTTCCAAACACTTGACCTTAAGAGTATCTTCAGGATTGCTAGTTAAACACACTTAATTGAGCACCCATGTTTCTCTCTGCTTACTCCCCAAACCTCTCTTTAATGATGATAAAGAAGTGAAGAAAAATATACACCCATCGGGGCAAAAGAAGGTTTTAAAGTGGCCACTGCAAATAAGAAATGTGGCTGGAAAGTGAGTGGTTGAATGGTGGATGAATTTTCAGTAAAGAGAACAGAAATTTAAACTATAAGACAGAAACTAGGAAGACTCAAGAATTGGAGGCATCATGGTCTTCTGAAAGGCCGAGTGTGTGATAGAATTAATATAGCTGAGGGCAGGAGGAATGTGTGCCCCCTACTTGTATTCCAGAATTCCAATATCTAGGTTTATACTCTCCCTAGGAAGAAGATAGGAGGACACCTCTGTGGGGCTACTGGCCAGCCCCAGAGAAAACACTGGCAGTAACTGACACTTGGGAGGCCCCAATATACTGATTAAGTCCCCATCAGATCACTCTACAGTGAAGTCTTTCAGGTGACAAGGTCTTCTTCTGAACATACAGACTCCAATACCATGCCAATGCCACATTCTCACTGTGAATGGGTAGGTGAGGGTCCCTTGACATTTGAGGCAAGCCTCTTATACAAAGGCAGAGACCGGGTGGCACCTGTGGTCAAAGGAGTAGGGCATGGCCCCATATACTGGAGGTGGTGGGTTCAAACCCAGCCTGGGACCAAAAAAAAAAAAAAAAAAAAAGACAGAGACCAACACCAACCAATAAACAAGCAAAAAAGAACTCAAAGGAAGCAAAGACAATGCAGGAAGCTGAAGAAAACTTCAAAAAGATTAAAATTGATATTCTTAGCTGGAAAAGGTAAGGAATAGTCTGTGCCCTAGAGCCTGCAGAAGAAACACAGCCCTGCTGACATTTAGGTCGTAGCCCATTGACTTATTTTGGACTTCTGACCTCTAGAATTGTAAGATAATGATAAATTCATGTTGTTTTTTAAAAATATATTAATATACTGAGAGAGATAAGAGAAGATACTATCTCAAAACAGATATATTCTATATGATTCCAACAATATGACACTCTGGAAAAGGATGAAGCTATGGAAACAGTGATTAGATCAGTGGTTGCTGGGGATTAGTGGGGAGGGAGGAATGAATAAGTAGAGCACAGAGGAGTTTGTGAGCAGTGAAACTACCCTGCAAGACACTATAATGGTAGAAATATGTCATTATCCATTTGTCAAAATCCATAGAATGCATAACACCAAGAGTGAACCCTAATGTAAAACTATGGACTTTGGGTGATAATGATGTGTCATTGTAGATTCATTGATGATAACAAATGTTACAAATGCAGACTTTGAGTGCAGGATATTGAGCGTGTGGGAGGATATGCCTGTGTGGGGGAAGGGGATATATGGAAATATTCTCACTCAAATTTTCTGTGACCCTAAAGCAAATCTAAATAAAAAAGACATCTATGAAAAAATAACACGTCCATCACCTCATGTATTTATGATGTTACAGAAAAGAAGCAAATCAGAGCACATGATAGGGTCCTTGGCGAATACAAATATGATAGCATGACTTAAAGAAATACTGATAGAAAGGTTAGAGATAAAGTTGAGGAAAAATCCCACACAGTAAAGCAAATTGACAAGAGATAGGCCATCGGAGAGAAAAGATTTTAGAACAATCCAGGCAGTCCAACATACAACCAGTGATAATTCCACAAAGACATAGCAGAGAATAATGGGGCTGAAAATGATTGCAGAAACACAAGAATGCCACCTAAAATTAAAGTACTGTAGCTTACAGCTTTATGGGGTCCACTGAGTGCCCAGCACTACAAATCCAAACAACAACAAAATTTGATATGAAGGAATATCACTATAAGATTTCAAATCATCAAGAATAAAGAAAAAATTCTCAAAGCTTTCCAAAAGGAGAAACAGGAGTTAAAGTCCAAAGATCTCGAATCAGAATGTCTTCTGGCTTCTCAATGGCCACACTAAAAGCTAGACATCAGTGTAATAATACCTTCACAGTTCTCAGGGAACATAATTTCCACTTAGAATTCTATACCAAGCCAATTTATCAATTTAGTTTGTGGGTAAGATAAAGACAGTTTTAGACATACAAAGCCTTCAAGATTCTGCCTCACATGTACTTCTTCTCAGGAAGATAAATATGATTTCCATCAAATCAAATAAGAAATCTAAAAGAAATACCTAGTATAGGAAACAGGAGAGAGGGAAAAAAGAATTCCCAGGATGACTGCAATAATTATGTGATGTGTTTAACCACATTGAGATATTGAATCTTCACAAAGTTTTCGGATAAGTCATAGGTATGTTATTTACAAAAGAGAAAGAATGAAGCAATTATTAACTCCAGGGGGAAAAAAACATTTGCATGAGAAAGGAGAAATTAAACATATTTATAGTATACTACCTGGTTCTGCTATGAAGTATATTTATATAATGATAATAACAAACACTGAATCTTGATTTAAGTAAAAATGCTGATATAGTTATATTGGGAGTTTGTAACAGAAAGAATAGAGTATATGGGGGGAGGGGTCCAAGAGAGTTAAATCTTTATTTTCCACAGTGGAAGTAAAAAATATTTCTAAAGTATTAACATTGAAAAGCTTCAGTATCAACATGTTATATAGAAGTATGGAAGTCCATTACCAGAAGCTGAAGAGATACAAGAGTGGCTATCTTTATGGATTAGAAATTGGGGGTGGAGAGCAGCAGGGCAAGGGATGACATCTTCACATAAGCCTGGTGTTCTATCTGACTTTTTAAATGATTCACAAGTATTAGTTTGATAAAAAAAAAAAAAACTTTAAAGTAATTAATTCGTATAAAAGTCCCTTGAGCCAGATGATCAATTCAAGTACATCAGCTTAGTTGAGTGTCAGGGGAGGTTCTTCTGGCAAGATGGCAGAGAAACAAAATAACTTGTGTGAATACTGGACAGGTGTTGTCTCTGTGCAAAGTAATTTCCTTTCCATGCGATTGAAGTAATCAGTTCTTCTGTGTTTCTATGACAAAGAAAGACTCTGCAGGCCAGAGAGAGGAGGGGGCTGGTCCATGGTTCCACCATGAGTATGATAGGGCCAGGACCAGATCTGCTCTGATGACTTTCTAGCATTGGCCCTCAACCAAGCCCTTCTGTGACCATGATCCCACCATTGCCTCTTATCACTCAAAAAAGGAACCATAGCCAAGCAGATGGAACATGCCTATAGTTACAGCTATTCAGGAGGCTGAGGTGGGAGGATTGCTTGAGTCCAGTAGTTTGAGAGAAGCCTGGGTGACATAGCTTTATAGCCATTACTTTGAAGTGGATACTATTAGTATCTCATTTTTCAGATAGGATCACTGAGGCCCATAGGAGTTAAGTAAGGATTAAGTAAGGGGCAAAGGCAGGGTAATTGTTCCTGGAAACATTTCTGGATGGGGCAAGACATAAGTGAATTGTTCTGGGGAGGTTCAGATGTATTTGTAAGAGAGATCCCATGTGCCCTTCACTGAATTTCCCGCAACGGTAACATCTTATAAGACTACACTAAAAAATCACCATCCCAATGTTGACATTGTATAGTCAAGACACTTCTCAATTCTCTCATCACAAGGATTCCTCTTGTTACCTTTTATAGACACACCTACTTACCTCTGCCACCTCCTCCCATCCTTAGCCTCTAGCAACCACTAATCTGTTCTCTGTTTCTAGTTTCTATCATTCTGTTGTCTCAAAAATGTTACATAAATACAATCACATGGTAGGTAACCTTTAGAGGGTGTTTTTTTCACTCAACATAGTTCTCTGTAAGTCCATCTAGGTTGTTACGTGTATCTATTGTTGGCACCTTCTTCCTGCTGTGTAGTATTCCATGGGATGGATGTACTACAGTTTGTGAATCCATTCACACAATGACTGGCTGTGTGGCCTCAGGTTAGTCATGTAACCCCTCAGTTTTTTCACTTTCTTCCTCCATAGGTCTAGATTATAATAGTGCTTATTTCATAGGATTGTGAATGAGTTAATACTCGGAAAGCGTTTAGAACAAGGCCACATGCACATTAAATTAAGTGCAGTGTAAGTGTTGGTTAAATGAAATATAAATGAATGAATTCAGAGTCATCCTGGATTTGAAGAAGCAGCAAAAGCACTTGCTTTCCTGATCAGCAGAAAGAATGCCTGAGTTTTGTCTGAGAGCCAGAAAATTGTATGAACCCTTTCAGAGGGGCTTTGTGTCTAGTCTCTTTAGGGCAAATGGAAAGACACTTGTAAACGGTCTCTTTTTCAGCCTCCTAAGCATGGGATCCTGCCTCATCCTTTTGTGCCCAAAGCTACTTCCAGCAGTGCAGCGTGGCAAGTCTCAGGCTACACTGCCGATATTTCAAGCCCTCATCAAAGCATCAACCTTGTTTATATCAGGCATTACTAAAAGCTCAAAGCAAAAGCCTACCTGAAGGGAAGCAGTGTGAACTCATTGCTGAGTTCTGCTTCAACTTGGCCTTCTGGGACCCAAGTTCCTTGATAAGAGAACCATCTTAGATATGAGATACCTGGAGGTGAAAGTCTTGCCTAACCTGGCTCTGGGATTGGAAGTGAAATGCAAGACTCGTTCAACACGACACCTGTAAACTCCGAACCCAACGTGATGACGTGCAAATCCCTGGAAAAGTGCAAGCAGCCTGGGTATTCCCAGGAGGGAGGAAAGAGCAGCTCTTAAGTGCCTGAAGTGGCACTTAAACATATGTAAGTGTCAAACAAAGACCAAGTAAAGGGGGTCCCAGATTTTAGAAAGCCCCCTTTCTTGTTCCTTCCCTGGCTCCTCCCTCACACTGAAAATTTAAACTGGGAATTTGCAAGCTGAGTTGCACAGGGGAAAAACTGAGACCAATCTGTGCCAGAAGGGTTTGTGGTGCAAATTATGTTTTTCTGCTAATTGTAATCTGTTAATTACATGAGAAGAAAGGCTAGAAAAAGCAGAAACACTGCCCCCATCCCAAGGAAATCCAATGCTCCATGCACGCACTGGCTCGGCAAGCTATATGCAATTTCAAGACGTGAAGGCACACATTGAAACACATTGCTATATTTAGAGGTAATGGATTTTTTCTTTCTTAAGGCTTGATATAAACTTTGATTACATAGCATTTCTTTAATTTGTTGCTATTCAAGAAAACCTTGGGAGCACCATGGTGAGCAATGCCTAGTTTTTTTCATTTGCATTTTTCATTTGCATATTTTAATTCCTCTAACTACAGCTCCACGCATACATGGGCAGTCCCCATGAGAGGGAAGGGAATAGTTTTCAGGAGAAATAATACCTTTTATGGTTGCGGGGGGAGGTGACCAGCTGAATTTAGTCATTAAAAAGATTGGAGAAAACATGTAGGTTTTATAGAACTTAGGGATGGCTTGTCCCAATGCCAGGCTGCCCAGGCCATACCCAACTAAAGAATGGGGGCCTTTCTGAAAGGCCCCCAAATAGCCTTCAACTTCTCCCACCTGTAGGGTTTCTAGTGGTGAGTGACAGTGCTGCCACAGGGCAGGAGGAGGTCAGCCTAGAGGTTCAGCTGATCAGCCCTGGAAGGACAGGAGGGTCCTAGAAACCACCTCATTCATTCTTCTTCCATGGAGCAGAGATGAGACCACTGAGCCAGGAGCAGGTTCCTTCAGTCCACTGGACTGAACAATCTCTTTTGAGCCCTGGGATAGAACCCAAGCCTTGGATTCGTGCTCCAGTTTGGGAGATCTCTTTATGGCTTCCTAGTTTGGTACGTGAAGCAAACAAGCAAAATAAACCTAAAATTCACACAACTAAAAATCAAGAGTCTTAATTTCATTTCCTGATACAGGGCTGTGTAACAATATAGGAAATTTGTGGGATGATCTCAACCTTCTCTGGAATGTGTTCCATATGGAAAGAACTAGGACTTCTGAAAAGATGATTATGTTTTATCTGTTCACTGTGGGGATCCTAATCTGAGTGCCTCCCCTAAATTACCTCAGGGTAACTAAATAGTTGGTGATGAGAATTTTCTTTTTGTGGAACTATGTCAAATTAAGAAGAAATGAGAGAAAGGGAATATTATCATTTACAACCCCAATGAAGTGATAACATTGATAAAATCCAGTAATCTTATTTCTATTTCTCCAGTTTTTCCCATATTCATTTGTGTATATTTATCAGGGTTCTCCAGAGAAACAGCTAATATGATATACAGTCATCCCTCAGTCTCTGTGTGGGGTGAGTTCCAAGCCCCTCTGCTGTGGATGCTCAAGTCCCTTATATAAAATGGCACAGTATTTGCACATAACCTATGCACAGCTTCTGGATACTTCAAATCATCTCTAGATTACTTATAATACCTGATACTATGTAAAGACTGTGTAAATAGTTGTTATACTATATTTTTATATGTATTATTTTATCAGTTTTTATTTGTTACTGTTTTTCCCAAAATATTTTTGATCCATGATTGGTTGAATCTGTGGATGCAGAATCCATGAATACAGAGAGCTGCCTGTATTACATTTCACACACTATTTTACACACACACACACACACACATGCATGGGGAGAGGTACCAGGGGATTTATTATAAGGTATTGGCTCACACAATTATGGAAACTGAAAAGTCCCACAATCTTTTGTCTGCAAGATGGAGATCCAAGAATGCTGGTGGTGTAGCCTGAGAGCAGGAGAGGTGAAATCACAGATATTCCTATCTGGATCTGAAGGCCTGAGAACTGATGTTACCGCTCAAGCAATCAGGCAGAGAGCAAATCCAACCCTCTTCTGTCCTTTTGCTCTATTTGGACCCTAAATAGATTGAATGAGGCCCACCCACCTTTGGGAGGGTCTCCCGGGTTATTCTGTCCATCAATTCAAATGCTAATCTCTTCCAGAAACACCCTCACAGAGTTGCCAAAAAATAACATTTAATTAGTCAAGACATCAAGGCATCCCTTAGCCCAGTTAAGATTTTTTTTTCAGCCGATGAAAAAGGTTTATCCAAACTGTTGCATGTATTAATGCTTTGCTTCTTTTTTATTACTGAGTAGCATTCCATGGTGTAGATGTACCACAGCTTAACCATTCCCACTGAAGGATATCTGGGCTGATATTTTGGCTGTTATGATAGCTGCTATGAACATTCATAAAGAGATTTTTGTGTGAACATAAGTTTTTATTCTTCTAGAATAAATTTATAGGAGTGCAGTTCTTCAGTTGAATAGGACTTGTAGACATAAACTACATATGGTAGTTTAGTTTTAAATGCAATCACCAACTTGTTCTCTAGAATGGCTATACCATTTTATGTTCTCACTGGCCATTTATAAGTGATCTAGTTTCACCATATTCTTATCTCCTTTTGATGTTGTTCATATTTTTAAATTCAGTCATTCTGATGGGTGTGTAGTGGTATCCCATCATGGTTAGAACTTGAATTCCCTGATGGCTAATGTTATTAAGCTTCTTTCATTCTGCTTATTTGCCATCTGTAGATTATCTTAAGTGACATATCTCTATTTTCTTTGCCCACTTTTAAATTTAATTTGTTGTTGATGTTGACTTTTGAGAACTCGTTATGTATTCTAGATACAAGCCCTTTGTTGGATATATGGTTTGCAAAAATGTTTTTCCTGTCTGTAGCTTGTTGTTTTATCATTTTTATAGAGTCTTTTGAAGAGTAATAAATTTTCATTTTGATGTAGTTTAATTTATCTATTTTTCCTTTTATGAAACATGCTTTTGTAGTCATGTCCAAGAACTCCTTACCAAGCCCTAGATCCCAAAGATTTTCTCCTGTGTTGTTATTTTTTATGAATTTTATAGTGTTACATTTTAAATAAAATCCCATCATCCATTTTGGGTTAATTTTTAGATAACCTGTGAGATTTAGGTCAAGCTTTATTTTTTTGACTCATGGATATACATTAGCTTTGGCATCATTTATTGAAAGACCATATTTCCTCCATTGAATTGTTTTTACAACTTTGTCAGAAACCAAAAGGTGCTTCTAGTATGGGTCTATTTCTGGGCTATTCATTCTGTTCCATTGATCTATGTGTCTATCCTTCCAGCAGTACCATACTGTCTTGATTACTGGAGCTATAAACTTAACCCTAACATTGAGTAGAATGATTCCTCCCACTTTATTCTTCTTTAATAAGATTTAGCTATTTTAAGCCTGTGCCATTCCATGTAAATTTTACAATAAGTTTGTGTAGGTCTACAAAATAACTTGCTGGTATTTTTTATAAGATTTATATTAAATCTGTGTATCAGTTTGGTGAGAACTGAAATCACTCATGTTGAGTCTTTCAATCCATAAACATGGTATATCTCTCCATTTATTTAGGTGTTGTTTTTTTCATCAACCTTTGTAACTTTGGGCATATGGATGCATGTTTGGTTAAGAGTATTCGTAAGTATTTCATTGTCCTTGGACTGATTATAAAGGGCATTGTGTTTTTAATTTTGGTTTCAACATATTCATTGTTAATATGGAGATTTAATTTTTTCTGGCATATATTGGTCTTGTTATGTACCCTTGCTGAATTCACTTATTAGTTTTGGGAATTTTTTTTAGTTATTCTTTGGTATTTTCTACGTAGATAATCATGTCAACTGCAAGTAGAGGCAGTTTTATATCTTCTTTTATAATACATATATCTTTCATTTCCTTTTCTTGATTTATTTCATTGGCTAGGACTTCCAGTACTATATTGAGTGGAAGTGCTAAGACCTAACAGGCTTGCCTTGTTCCTGACCTCAGGAGGAAAGCATCAGTCTTCCACCATTAAGGAATTCTATATTATTTTAGGTATACTAATGATACACATAATGTGGTTATGTTTCAGAAAGGCTTAATAATACCATTTTATACTATGGTAAAACCAGTCTCTGTTTCCATAATAAAAAATTAAAACCCTTAAAAAGTGAAGAAGGATGTTATAAAATAAAAGAGGCAGTTTGCAAACTTCATTTGGACTGATTGAAACCAAAAGATTATATTATGGACTGGATGTTACAATGATAATAAGGAATTATTATTATATAATTTGATTGTGATCATGACATGTCAGACATGTTTTCTAATAAGTCCTTATAAATTGGAGCTGCATACTAAGTCTAGATTTTCAGACTCTCAGTCCAGTGCTCTTTCCTTATTTACTGCCTCTCAGCCCACAGCAACCAAACAGAATAACTTTGAGTCTGGCTGAAGCTCAAAGAGGTGGGGGTGGGGATAGATCTTTGGCCAGAACAACTCACAGGAAACTGCCTGTGCCATCCAGCATATCAACTGGCTTTGCAAGTACCCGGTCCAGATGTGTCAGGCCTATGGACACAGACCTTCTTTATGAGGCTTGTTCAATGGCTGTCTGTGAGCCCAGGGTTGCCCAGCCACCTCCTGGCCAAGGCATGCTGGGTAGCTGCCAAACCAATGACAGAGTTCACACTCTTGGGCCTTTGCTCCTCCTTCATGTTGACTGGAAAGTCTCCATCTTCCACGACGTAAGTGGGGACACTGCAAGCATAGTTGCTGGCTGGCAGGGCTCAGGCCACTCTTCATTGTATGCAAGCCATGAGCACTGGGTACTGATTCAGCAAACATTTACTGAGAAGCCACTAGGCACCCAACAGCTCACCAGTTCAGGGGACAGGGATGAAGAAAGCACAAGGACCCATGAGCATGACTTGGTACAGACCCTGGCCAGAGGAGGAGGGGAATGCTGGTAGGGGAAGTGGAAAAGGAGGGATAGGATTCAGGCCTATGCAGAGTATGGCAGGCATGGAGAAAGCAACAGGAACAGCCTAAGTGAAGACCTGGAGGGGGTAAATTGCAGGAGATAGAATGGCTCCTTTCATCCAGATTGAAGAGTAGGTATGTGCAAAAGGGAATAGTGGCAGAAGGAGGAAGGTAGGTTGCAGCCTTAATGGAGAGTAGCTGCAAGGCCAGGTGAAGAGCTATTGAGGCAAAAGTGCCTTTTGGAAGCAAAAGTTATGTGTGTGAAGAAACATGACCAGAGTGATCAAACAATGGGATTATTTTCTACTCCTGACCATCCTTCATGAAAATGTTCCGATAATATCTGTTATCACTATGCATTTCCAGACAAGCAATTTGAAGACCTGTCATGATTAATGGGCCTAAATAGTGGGATGCAGATTCTGAGGGAACTTATGAAAGCAGATGTTTTGTGCCAACTTGTGTCCAGATCTCAGAGCATGCCAAGGCCTCCCTACTACAGAGCTCCTCGCTCATCAACACGGGGGCCATGCCACAGGAATAAATTTACCCACTGGTTCAGCCTGGAAAGTAGCTGCAGTTCAAGTCTTGGTTGGATGTGCCACACGACAGGGCCTAGACTGTGGCTGGGGAAACAGGGTGCAAATCCAAATTATGCACACTCACGGTACCTAAGGTGCTTTTTGTTTGGTGGAAAGAGGTGGCCCAGGCATCCAGTTGCTTTCATATCAGGACAAATGAAAATGGAACAAGTCTCAAGTCATAGTAAATCAGGCTACTGTTAGGTAGCTTCATTTCACTGAACATTTATTATGGCCAGACTCTAAGCCAAGGACTTTTACATATATTAGTTCATTGGCTCTTAGAAACCCTGTGAAGTAGGCCTTAAGTTTAGCCCCATTTTACTGAATAGAAATGAAATAATTTGCTCAAGTTCACACTCAGCTACAAAGAAGTCAAGATAGTTTTAAATCCAGGACTGGCTAACTTCAAAGTCTACACTCTTTTCACTGTATGTAACATACTTTGGAGTCTGCGATGTGAGAAAACTTGAGCCCAGGAGTTCAAGCCCAGTCTGGGCAACACAGGAAGACCCTATCTCTAATTTTTTCTTTTTTTTTAATAGCTAGGTGTTGTGCCTATGGTCCCAACTACTTGGGAGGCTGAAGTGGGAGGAGTGTTTGGGCCTAGGAATTTGAGGCTGCAGTGAACAATGATTGCACCATTACACTCCAGGGTGGGTGACAGAGTGTGACTGTCTCCGAGTAACAACAATAATGTAATAAAGTGTGAAGATTAGGTAGAGATTCTTTTTTTTTTCTCTTTTTTTCCACCTATGAATATTCAACTGCTCCAGTACCATTTGTCAAAAAGACTGTCCTTCCTCCATTAGATTGCTTTTGTAATGACATAAAAAATTGTTGGGCATATTTATGTAGTTGTCTGTTCTGCCCCATTGATCTCTGTGTCTACTCTCAGCCCAAACTAGTGTCCTGATTACTGTGATTATACAGTTGGCCCTAATATCAAGCAGAGTAATTACTCCTAATTTATTTTTATTTTTCAAAGTTGTTTTAACTCTACTATTTCCTTTGTTTTTCCATATATAATTAAGGTTAATATTGTCTATATTTACAAACAAATCCTGCTGGGATTTTGATACAAATCGCATTAAAAGTGTGTATCAATTTGGGGGAGAATTGACATCTTTACTATTTTGAGTCTTTTAATTCTTGAACATGGTATGTCTCTCCATTTACTTGGATCTTCTTTGACTTCTTTCACTAGTTTTGTGTAGTTTTTAGCATAAATATACTGTGCTTGCATTGTTAGATTTATAGCTAAATCCTTCTGTTTTGTGTAGTTATTATAATCATGGTTCCCACATGTTTGTTGTTAGTGTATTGAAGTAGGATTGATTTTATGTGTTGATCTTGTACACTGAAACCTTATTGAACTCATTCATAATAAATGGATATGGATGTTGGATTTTACCACATGCTTTTTTGTGCATAAACTGATGTGATTTTTCTCCTTTAGCCTGTCATGTGATGGATTACACTGAAGCAGTCTTGTACAACTGGAAAAAACCTTACCCGCTCAAAGTATATAAGTTTTTTTAAATACTGGTAATTCTATCACTAATATATTTTTAAAGAATTCTTATATCCACATGAGGTACACTGCTGTGTACTTTTTTTTTTTCTTTTTTTGTACTGTCTTTTTTAGGCTATGATATTTGCTAGGACTGATCTTAAAAAACAGGTTCCAAAGAATTTTCTCATCTTCTGTTTTCTGGAAGAGACTATAAAATTGGTCTTAATTATTAATTCTCCTTCAAATTTTCTTGTAGACGGATCCAATAAAACCATCTGGGCCTGGAGATTTCTTTCTCAGATTTTTTTTTAAACTATGGATTCAATTTTTAATGGCCATATGGCTATTCAAATCATTGTTTTAATGTTAGGTAAGTTTTGGTTTGTGTTTTTCAAGGACTTGGTTCATTTTATCTAGGTTGTCAAATTTATGTGTGTAGAGTTGTTCATAGTATTCCTTTGGTGACTGCAGGGTCTGCAGTGACATTCCCTATTTCATTCCTGATATTGGTAAATTTGTCCTATATCTTTTTTTCTTTGTCAGTATTGCTAGATATTTGTCAACTTTATTGATCTTTTTAGAAACTAGTTTTTTTCTTGTTTTCTGTTTTCAATTCATTTATTTCTGTTCTTTATTATTTCTTCTTTCTGTTTGCATTTGGTTTTTTTTATTCTTTGTTTTTAGGTTCTAAAACTAGGAATGTAGGCTATTGATTCAAGACTTTTACTTTCCTGTAGTATATGCCTTAGTGCTGTAAATTTCCTTCTAGCATTGCTTTAGCTGTATTTAAAAATGTTTGTTCATTGTATTTTGGTTTTTACATTGTGGTCAAACAGCATGTTCCATGTGATTTTAATTCTTTTAATTTTGTTGAGGTTTCTTTTATATCCTAAGATATGATCTATCTTGATAAATGTTCTGTAGGCATTTTAAGAAATTCCTATTCTACTTTTGTTGGATGAAGAGTTCTATAAAGGTCAATTACATCCTGTTGGATGATGGTGCTGTTCTATGTCTTTATTAATTTTCTAATTATTTTATCATCTACCAAAGTTTGAGAAAGTGTTGTAAACGTTTTCAAATGTAATTGTGGATTTGTCTATTTCTCCTTCTAGTTTGATCAGTTTTGCTTCACATTTTTTTCAGTGCTGTTTCTTGGTTTATAGACATTTAAGATCACAATATCATTTGGTGGATTGATCCTGTTAGTATTATATAATGTTCCCCTCTGTCTCTGGCAATTTTCTCTGCTATAGATTCACTTTATCTGATATTAATATACTCACTCATGCTTTTCTTTGATAAGTGTTTGCATGTTATTTTTTCCATCTTTTTATTTTCAATATTCTCACATTATCATATTTAAATGTGTTTCTTGTAGGCAACATATAGTTGGGTCATACTTTTCAATTCACTTTGTCAATATCTGTCTTTAAGAATTCCATTTTGAAATATCTATACTGTTTTAGAGAGTATCTATGTTTATGTTTTTGGGTCATTGCTCTAGTTACTATTTTGTTGCAGTCTACTGGTGTCACGTTTTACCAGTTTGAATACAGTGTAGAAAACTTACCTCTGTTTGTGTCCTTTTGCACCCCTTACTTTATATAATAGTATAATCGTCTTGAACATTTAATCTGTATGCATTTAGAATCCTGTTAAACTAATGTCAAAACATTTGTTTTGATCATCTAACATAATTAGAAAACTTAGGAGAAAAATAGTCTATTATTATTATACTTTTTGTTACTTTTTCTGTTGTTTTTAATTTCCAATGCTCTAAGTTTTATTATTTTATTATTTACTTCTGATTTATTTTTTTGTTTGTTTCTGCTGTCAGTATTTATTGAGTATTCACTATCTGATAGGCCCTATGGTAGGAGTTATATATATAATGCCTTGCTTAGAGAAAAATTCTTTAGCCATTTTTTTAGGAGCAGGTATTCTGGTAACATAGTCTCTTAGTTTTCTTTTGTTTGAGAATTTGTTTATTCTGCCTTCATTCATGAAGAATGTTTTCTATGAATATGGAATTTTAGGTTGACAGTTCTTTTCTTTCAGCACTTGAAAAAAATAGTACCTCTACCTTCTGACCTCCATGATATCCGAAGAGAAATAAACTATCACTCAAATCATCTTACCTTGCTGTAAACTGAATATTTGTGTCCTCCCCCAAATTCATATGTTGAAGCTTAATATCCAATGTAATGGTATTTGGAGGTGGGGTCTTTGGGAAGTGATTAGTTCATGATGGTGGAACAATCATGAATGGGATTAGTGCTCTTACAAGAAGATATTAGAGAGCTTGCTTTCTTTCTTTTCCATGTAAAGACACAGCAGGACTATGGCATCTGTAAACCAAGAAGAAGGCCCCACCAGAGCTACACTATGCTGGCACCCTAGTCTCAGACTTACAGCCTCCAGTCTGTGAGAAATAAATTTCTGTTTGTTAAGCGACTAAGTTTATGGTACTCTTTCACCACAACCTGAACTAATTGAGATATAACCCCTACAGGTAATGAGTCGTTTTTCTTTAGCTGCTTTAAAATATACTTTTCTTTGTTTTTAGCTTTATGACTTTTGACTATGATGTGTCTCAGCATGGTATCTTTGATTCATCCCATTTGTGTTTTGCCCAACTTCTTGAATCTATAGGTTTATGCTTTTCACCAAATCTGGGGGGGTTTCATCCATTATTATTATTATTATTATTATTTTGCAGTTTTTGGCTGGGGCCAGGTTTGAATCCACAACCTCTGGTATATGGGGCCAGCACCCTACTCCTTTGAGCCACAGGTGCAGCCCTATCCATTATTTTTTCCAAGAATTTTTTTTTCTGTCTACTTTCCCCCATCCTCCCTCTTCCTTCTGCAATTTTGATAAAATGAGTGTTAGATCTTTTTGTTACTCCACATGTCCCTAAATTTCTGTTCCTTTAAAATAAAATCTATTTGTCTCTCTTGTTCAGATTAGATCATTTCTGTTGTTCTATCTTCAAGTTCACTTCCTCCTTCTCCATTTTTCTGTTGAGCCTATCTATCCTAGTTATAAATATCAAAGGTGACTTTTGAATGTATCTAGGACATTTTGGGAATCATGTTGAGATTTCAGATTCTATTTAATCTTCATCTTTGTGGGCCCTGCTAATAGCACCTCTGCAAAAGCAGATTGCTAACTTGTATGCTTTGCATTGGCTTGTTGTGAACAGGTTGGGGTAGAAGTTTGTCTTTCCACTGGTAATACTACTCTGTCAGGATCAGTGGAGTGCCAACTAATACAACCTCTCACTATCTTGCTCCACATTTTTGCTAGCATAGTGGGACCAGAAATTCAGCTTCACACTTGATCTTGCTGACACTGTGGTGGTAGTAGTAGGGAGAAGGAAGTTTTCCCATTCTTGTTTGGTTAGGGAATGGTACATTGTCTAAAAGAATGTTTCTGTTTCACTAGGCCACATTTTCCCTATTCCTTTGAACAGAGAAAGAAGATATGTAGCATTTTTATTTACTTCCTTTTTAAAAATCTGTACCAGTTTACTGTTCCCCTTTAGAAGAGTCTGCATTGCCGTGTCTGAACTATATGAGGGAGCATAAGAAAAAGTAGCACACTCACCACCATGTCATTTGTTAGTATAAAGGCCCCTAGATAGTTCTTCTTTTTTCTGCCTTTTGGAGTCCTCTTATGCATGTTTGTTGTGTGATATCTAGTATTACTAGTTGTCACAAGGAGTACTTGGGAGTAATGAGGCTATTACATCATGACCAGACCTAAAAGTCCCTACATTTTATTAAAGTAATAACAACAATAATGAGAAAAACCAACCCATTCTGAATGCTTATTTAGGCCAGGTACACTGTTTTTTAATAGCTTTCTGTATATCATCTCATCTCATTCCATCCATACAATAATACTATGAAGTGGGTACTGGTATCTCTTCTTCTTCTTTTTTTTTTTTTTTTGAAACAGAGTCTCACTATGTCACCCTTGGTAGAGTGCCATGGTGTCATAGCTCACAGCAACCTCCAACTCTTGGGCTCAAGTGATTCTCTTGCCTCAGCCTCCTGAGTAGCTGGGACTACAGGTGCCCGCCACAATGACTAGCTATTTTTAGAGATGAGGTCTCACTCTGGCTCAGGCTGGTCTCAAACACATGATCTCAGGCAATCCACCTGCCTCAGCTTTCCAAGCGGTAGGATTATAGGTGTGAGCCACTGCACTCAGCCTAGTACTGATATTTTCATTTGATAGATTAAAAAACTGAATCTCAGAGTTGAAGTGACTTGCCCAAGGTCACACAGCTAGTAGGGGATCCAGAGTTATCTGATTCCTGAGCCTTCTAATTAACCCCAATGATGAAAGTTTCCTTCAGCCTCAGAACAAGCAAACTGCAGCAGGAACACGAAGGAAAGTGAGGTGAATAATTCCACCCATAGGACATCCAGTCCATTTCCTACTGGCTCTCCATTGGGAACCTCACCTCACCTGCCCATGATGTCCCTGGGCATCGTGTCCTCCAAACCTCCTTTGGACTAAAGGGAAGAAGCAGCTATAGCCAATGAGGCCTTTTTTTCTTTCTTTCTTTCTTTTTTTTTTTTTTTTTGAGACAGAGTCTCATTATGTCGTCCTCAGTAGGGTGCTGTGACGTCACAGTTCACAGCAACCTCCAACTCTTGGGTTTAAGCGATTTTCTTGCCTCAGGCTCCCAAGTAGTTGGCACAACAGGGGCCCATCACAACGCCTGGCTATTTTTTTTTGTTGTAGTTGTCATTGTTGTTTAGCAGGCCTGGGCCGGGCTCAAACCGGCTACCTTCAGTGTATGTGGCCATCGCCTTACTCACTGAGCTATGGGCACAGAGCCACCAGTGAGGCTTTGTTCCAGCCCCAGGCTCAGAAATCAAGCAAGAGAAGGGACATGTGCCCAGGTGGTGGGACACTCTGGTGTGTGTTCTGGGCACCAGGGAGTGAGTTTGACCAAAGGTTTAGACAGCAGCATACATTCTGAGTTTTAGGCAGTATGGATGGTGCCCCCAGCAGAGATCCTATGCCACCCATGGAGGGCTGGGTAAGGGCAGGCAGAAGTGGGGAGGAAAGGGCTGCTGCTGGGGAGCATCTCACTAGGAAGGAGAGCAAACAGAAGGGAGGCAAAAGCCAGAGGTGCTGCAGCCCAGAGGGTGAGAGGCCCACTGCAGCCTCTCCCCTATTCCCTTCTCAGCATACCCCTCCTAAAGAAGAGCTGTCTTCTCCCAGAGTCAAACAGGAAGAAAATTTATCATTCTAAAAGAACAGCAGAAATTTCCTGAAGGAGCAGAAATGAAATCTGGAAGAGAAAAGATTTTAGCAGATCTGATATGGGCTTTTTAATCTGCTGGCTGATATCTCTAAACTAATTTCCAAACAAAGAGAACAAAGAGCCAGTTGGGCCTCTGGGGACATTCCTATTTTCTAACAGAAAAGTGCATCATGTTGGATAAGAGTAAACAGACTCACAGGGGAGGCATCATCCTCCCTGAGCAAGGGACATGAAAGGCAGGCTGGTGGGGCAGAGCAGTACAGGTCTGGGGCATGAGGAGGTTGACCATTGCCAGGAATGCAAGCACCTTGCACATTGCCCCCCAAAGCTATTTATTTTCTATATGCCAGTTTCCTAGCTGATATGGGCTCACACACACAGACCTGAGAAGGAGGAGTCTGACTCCCAGGGACAGGGAAGAGTGGGCCAGACACCTGGATGAGGCAGCTGAAGACTTGGAAGTGACCAATGGCTCCCTTAAGCCCCTCCCCTGTTTTCCTTAACTGTGACTTCATAGGGCCCCTGCCCTCACTTTTGAACTCTGCCCAGTCAATCTCCCAGGGTCTTCATAAGGAGAAGGAGAAGGTGAGACATCTGGAAAAGTGCTGTGCCTATGGAATACAAGAGTCTCATGGCTATGTGTGAGTGCCTAAGGGCAACCACCGAGGCAGCTTAAATCCGTGTATAGACAGTGGTGCCCTATATTTTGCTACCAGTTCAACCCATAGAACAGCCACATTCCTTTCAGGATCTCCTAGGGTCCAGAGCAATCCAGCTTCTCCCAGAAGCCTTGCTCTTCCCATGTGTACCACATATTGCTGTATAAGTGTATTCCATACATGGCCATGATCATTCACTTCTCTTCCTCAAACACATCCATGAGTTCTCATTGTCCTTGCAATAAATTCCAAGTCCCTCAGAATGTCCAGAAAGTGCCCTTATGTTCTGCCACTATCTCCCCACTGGGCCTCCTTAGTCACCTGGTTACCACTCTTTCTTCAGGATTCTTCTCATGTTTCCCACCACACTGTTGGGATAATCTGTTTTCCATAGTTGTTGCCCCATTAGACTGTGAAGTTCAATAGTAATGACTGGCTTTGTTTATGCTTGGCCCCCTCTGCCTGACATAGACATGGAGTACGCACTCAGAACAGCTTTGTGGAATGGAGCTCAAGGACCATGTTTCTGTGTAGACACAGATTAAATGACACAGGCAAAAGGTCCATCATAGACCTATGTCACTGAAGGACTGCTATTCCCATTGCTTCTGCAGCCCAATAGGGTCAGGACCTCACTGCGACACATGATATGCAGATCCCTGAGTCCTGAGAGTGTCTTGTGTAAAAGGCCTGCTATCAGGTCCTGCAAAGTGGAGCCACGTCCAAAGGCATCTACTTTGGGACATCCAGTTGCTGTACTGGGGTGGAAGCCTCCGTCAAGCCCTTGTTTAGCACCATGTCATGTGGAGTGCTGTTGACGCTTCTGCCAGACTTCCCTTCCCCCTCTGACATTGGTTAGCATGGAATAGTGAGAAGCAGGTTTTCCTCCCTCTGGGACACCATGGGGCAGCTCTTTCAGAATAGCCATCTTCCTACCCTTGAACATGAACCCCTGATGGCCTGTTCCCATGTCTCCTACTCTTCTCAGCCTGTAGGATCTTCATTTAATTGTAGGCTCCAGTCATCGAAACAAATTGCTACTAGTCACCAACCCAAAGTGAAGGGGATAAATTTGCTAAGAGGAAATACTCCATATGGGGGCACAATACAAAGACTGTCACATACCAACATATTTGACCCCAAGCCAAGGAACCTGGGGAGCCTGCCAGTTCAGCCCCTGACAGAACTGTGCCCAGGAAGCTCTGTTTGGGTACTGAACCCTACACTTGGTTAGAAATTGGTCTAAGAAATTGTCATATGAATGTATTCCAAATTTGCTTTGAAAGTCTTGACAACCATTCCACTGAGGATCTTGACTCTAACACTGCATGTTCTCATTCATATGTAGAATCTATGAAACATTGATCTCATAGAAGTGAAAAGTTGAACAGAGGATACTAGAGTCTGGGAAAAGAACAGGAAAGTGGGGATAGGGAAAGATTTGTTATGGGATATTAATTACAGATAAATAGGTGGATATATTCTCATGTTCTACACCACACTACAGGATGACTTGAATTAACATATGTATTAAGAGTTTCAAATATGTAGAAGGAGAAATTGAACCTTCCCAACAAAAAGATATGATAAATGTTTCAGATTATTGGTATGCTAATTGCCCTGATCTTATCACTGTTTATCATATGTATTATGACATAACTATGTACCCTATAAATATGTACAATTATTATCAATTTAAAAATTTTAAATTAGGTATGGTGCCCCTAGCTGGGTGGTTAGCGGGCCAGCCACATACACTGAGGCTGGCAGGTTCGAATCTGGCCTGGGCCTGCTGAACAACTATGACAACTGAATCAACAACAAAAATACCAGGCATTGTAGTGGGTGCCTGTAGTCCCAGTCACTGGGGAGGTTGAGGCAAGAGAATCACTTAAGCCCATGAGTTTGAGATTGCTGTGAGTTATGACGCCATGGCACTCTACTGAGGGCAGCATAGTGAGACTCTGTCTCAACAACAAAAAAAATTAAATTAAATATTTTAAATTAATAAAAAATGAAAAAATAATCCCCAGGTTGAAAAAATACATTTTTCTTTCTGACTGTAGGGCCAATAGGGTAAAATACCTATCCCTTTGAAGATAAAAATGTTTCCTTTTTTCTGATGATGAAATCTCTGGAGTCCTACACATTTTTTTCTTTTTTTTCCTCTCTTTTTCCTCTAGCTGCCAATAAGCTCCTGGATAAATTTAACTTTCAGTCCCCACATTAAGTTAATCATTAGAATTAGCAGAATTTTTCTTCTCTTTCCCTCTAATTCTTTATCTTTTTTTGGTATTCCTGTTTTTTTTTTTTTTTATTAAATCATAAACACATAGAGCATGTATACATTAATGCATTTATGGGGTACAATATGCTGATTTCATATAGAATTAGGAATGTTTACATCACACTGGTTAATATATACCTCGTTTACTTAATTATTATGTTAAGACATTTACACTCTATACTAATAGAGCTGACACATACCCTTGCATTATGCACCATAGGTATGATCCCACCATTCACCCTCCCTCAATCTGACCTCCCTTCTCCCCATCCCCCCCTCTTTCCTCCTTCATCCTGGGCCATAGATGTGATCTATTCTTCATATGAAAGTGTGAGTGATTGTAAATTGGTTTCATAATAGTACTGAGTGCATTGGATATTTTTTCTTCCATTCTTAAGATACTTTACTAAGTAGGATATGTTCCAGCTCCATCCATGTAAGTGCAAAAGAGGTAAAGTCTCCATCTTTTTTAAGGCTGCACAATATTCTGTGGTATACATATACCAAACTTTATGAATCCATTCATGTGTCAATGGGCACTTGGGTTTCTTTCATGACATGGCTATTATGAATTGAGCTGCAGTGAACAATCTCATGCAAATATCTTAGTTATAAAGTGATTTTTGGTCTTTTGGATATACACCTAGTAGAGGAATTGCAGGATCAAACAGCAGGTCTACTTTTAGATCCCGGAGTATTCTCCATACTTCTTTCTAAAAGGGAAAATAGCTTGCACTCCCACTAGCAGTGCAGAAGTGTTCCCTTTTCTCCACATCCATGCCAACATCTGTAGTTTGGGGATTTTGTTATGTGAGCCACTCTTAATGGAGTTAGATCGTATCTCAAAGTGGTTTTGATTTGCATTTCTGTGATGATTAAAGATGGTGAGCATTTTTTCATGTGTCTGTAGGTCATGCACCTATCATCTTCAGAGAAGCTTCTGTTCAAGTCCCTTGCCCACAATGAAATGGGATTACTTGTTCTTTTCTTATTAATGAGTTTGAGTTCTCTGTGGATTCTGGTTATCAAACCTTTGTCAGAAACATAACCTGCAAATATCCTCTCCCATTCTGAGAGCTGTGTGCTTGCTTTACTTACTATGTTCTTGGCTGTGCAGAAGCTTTTTAGTTTGGTCCGATTCCAGTAATGTATTTTTGGTGTTGCTTCAATTGCCTGGGGGGTCCTCCTCATAAAGTATTCTCCCAGGCCAATTTCTTCAAGTGTTTCTCCTGCACTCTTTCCAAGTATCTTTATAGTTTCATGTCTTAAGTTTAAATCTTTTATCCAATGAGAGTCAATTTTTGTTAATGGTGAAAGGTGTCGGTCCAGTTTCAGTCTTCTACAAGTCACCAGCCAATTCTCCTAGCACCATTTGTTAAATAGGGAATTTTTCCCCCAATTTATATTTTTGATAGGATTATCAAAGATCAAATGACAATAAGTGGCTGGGTTCATCTCTTGGTTCTCAATTTTGTTCCATACATCTACCTCTCCATTTTTGTGCCAATACCGTGCTGTTTTAATCACTATAGATTTATAGTATAGTTTGAAATCTGGTAACATGATTCCTCCTGATTTGTTTTTATTTCTGAGTAATGTCTTGGCTATTCAAGGTTTTTCCTGGTTCCATATAAAACGAAGTACATTTTTTTCCAATCTTTAAAGTATGACGGGGTCCCAGGGTCTTAAGGTTGGTTCAATATATGTAAATCTATAAATATAATACATCACATAAACAAACTAAAAAACAAAGACCATATGATTCTCTCAATAGATGCAGAAAAAGCTTTGACAATATCCAGCATCCTTTCATGATCAGAACACTTAAAATAGGTATAGAAGGGACTTTTCTTAAACTGATAGAGGCCATCTATAGCAAACCCACAGCCAATATCATATTGAATGGAGTAAAATTGAAAACATTTCCACTCAGATCAGGAACCAGGCAAGGTTGCCCATTGTCTCCACTGCTTTTTAACATTGTAATGAAAGTTCTAGCCATCGCAGTCAGGCAAGAGAAGGTGATCAAGGGTATACAAATAGGGTCAGAGGAGATCAAACTTTCACTCTTTGCAAATGATATGATTTTATACCTAGAAAACTCCAGGGACTCAACCACAAAACTCTTAGAAGTGATCAAGGAGTACAGTAGCATCTCAGGATATAAAATCAACACTCACAAATCAGTAGCTTTTATATATATTAATAATAGTCAAGCTGAAAAAACAGTCAAACACTCTATTCCCTTTACATTTGTGCCAAAGAAGATGAAATATTTGGGAATTTACCTAACAAAGGATGTGAAAGATGTCTATAAAGAGAACTATGAAACTGTGAGAAAAGAAATAGCTGAAGATGTTAACAAATGGAAAAACATACCATGCTCATGGCTAGGAAGAATCAACATTATTATAATGTCCATATTACCCAAAGCAATTTACAAATTTAATGCAATCCCTATCAAATCACCAACATCATACTTTAAAGATCTGGAAAAAAATGATATTCCTATTTTATTGACATAGGACAATGCCCACTCTACCACCAATGCTATACAAAGATAGGGTCTTGATATACAAATAATACTTTGAGTAAAGTCTTTCTAAAATAATTAGTTACAGCCAAGATGTATGGCTAGATCACAGAATGCTATCTTGTGGGATACCAACTCAAATAGTATGGGTGTTCAGAGGGAAAATCCAGGGAGCTCCCTTAGGGGATATGGCTGACTGACTGAGCCATTGTGCTGGCCAAAAGCATTGTACTAGAGGCCAATATTCTCCTTTCTCTTCCCAATCCAAGAGAAGGGAGAAGGCTTGCCCAAGGCTGTGGATCAAGGTGCTGTCAGAATTGGACTGAATCTCTCCTTAGTTACTTACCACTCTATCTCACCACAGTCTTATAACTAGGGAAACTGAGACGCAAAACAAGCAAGTAGCTGATGGTTACTCCCCTTGACCACAGAACTCCTGAGGCCACTAAGGATGTCTAATTTATTGATTTAACTCCACTGTGGCACTGGTGTATGTATTTTAAGGTGGGAAGGAGGTAATACATTTATTCTGTAACAGCTCATGCCTTCACTGTGTACATGGAGACATAGTTTAAACTACAAGATAGCTGATCTGTGGTCTAGTGAGGTGTTTATAGCAGCCAGATATAAGCAGGGAATTCTGGGAAAGCATAAACAACAGATTTAAGGCATTCAGTGTAAACCACTTGGCAGCTATTGCCTGAGTCCGTCCTCCAGTCAGGCTTGATGCTGAGGAAAAAGCATTCTAAACTGCTTTGCACAAGCTCCTGCGTATATAACAGTCCACCCTTATCTGATCAGCTGCCCAAGCACCCCAACAATAGCACCCTGGGAAATGCAGTTAAACTTGGGACACTTCCCAGGGTCCTAGGCACTAATCTTCTTCCCCCAGCACCCTTGTCCTGATACTTGCTGAAGAGTATTTATGTACCATGGAACAGCTCAAGCAGAGGGAGAGATACCACCAAAACTGGGAATGGACTCTGCCAGTGGAAAATGGAGACTCTGTAATTACTCCCTTATAATTCAAGAAATAAAATATATTTCCGGTGATTAACTGGGTCTATTTATAGACCATGAGGGTTGAGCTGTGATATTTATAGAATGTCATTGCATTTAGCAGTAATAGCATAATTACATGTTTATGAAGTAATGGTTTTGCAATTTTTCCTAGAATTCTCTGACATTTAGATCTGGAAATTTTACATTTTAACAAGCAAGAACAGCAGCTATTTATTTAAGAGTGAACAGCAGAAACTGTCTTCCCTGCAACTCCTTTCACTCTAAAAGCCGGCAAACTCCTGTAATTGATTTTGCTTTTACATGAAAAATAAGATGATGTGCAGCAAAATCTACACCTCTTTTTGTAGAGCTCTGATTTCCTTCTTAAATGTTGCTTTTCATTGCTTGGGATTCTTACATCCATGAATCTTTCTTCTTGGGATTTAGTGTAATATGATCCCCCTTTTCCCATAATGATTCAAGTCAGGCTAACTGGCTAAGACAGATGTGTTCAATACTCAAAATAATATAGTGGAAATGAAAAAAGACCCCACACAAAAGGTCTCACTTTGGTCTTATCGTAATTTAAGACTTGGTATTTAAAGTTGGGTAAATGGAAATTCTCTTTGGACTATTGGTCTCATCAGTAAAGCAATGTGACCAGTTGGGTGTCTATGGGGCAGACACTAGAAACACTCATAAACTCAAGTCTGAGTGTTCACTCTCAACTCTTTTTATTGTCTACTTCTGAGATGGCTATTTTCATGTTCAGCTACCAATCCATAACTCACAGCCCCTTGGTGCTGAAAGATGCATGTGCAGTGACCTGGGGCTAGTGGTGTGCTGGTGGGATTTGCCGATTTCCATGGCTCATATCATGGCTGATGTCCAAGCTATCAGTGTGCTATCAACTGTTTATTGGCTCCAACATTTCTGAAAAATTAATGACCATCTTTAAGAAGCAGTACAGACCAGCTCCAGCATGTCACTGGCTGGGGGTGAATGATGAGTACAGACTGGGAGGCAAGAATTGTGGCACCAGGAACAGTTCTCTGGGACTGGGTTCATCGGCTCATCCTGCACATTTCCTACCCTGAGCCTCCATTTCCCCAGATGCCAAACCACAGAATAGTTTTTGCTCTGCCTGCCTCATAAGCATTGGGATGCCAAGAGTCAATGTCTAGGGCAGTGCTTAGAAAACAGAAAGCAGCTTCTTCCCCTCCTTTCTTTCCCCCAAGCTCCTCCCTAGGCGCTGTCCGCACTCCCTTGTGCCCACTCTTAAGACTGACCGTGTTTTCAGGTGGTAAATTGTATCACTCTTTTGCCAGCCAAACTCTTTTGTGACACTTGCTTGGTGTTCCAGTATGTAAAACATGGATATTCTGGGAAGCAGCTATAAGCTGCCTGGCCAAGGAGGCCTCAGGATGCACTGAAAGTTTGTAATAATTGCTTCTCAGCATGCTGGATGCTTCTGAAGGGGTTCAGATGCATATGTCCCATTTTTTCCACATCTCCTACAGCCCAACATTGTGTATGTCACAACCTCACTTTGGGTAACTGACCCACCAATTCACACCCACCAATGCCCAGGGATGAATGTGTGCATCCCCCAGATATTACCTCCATATCAGGGATTTCTGCGTCATTGGCGATGTCTCCTGGCCCATAGGCTGAATGCTGTCAACACTTGCCAAGGGCCAGGCCTCTCTCTCTGTAGCACCTCATTGGTCCCTGCATGAGGACTGATGATGATGTTGCTGGAGGGCTGCCCTCCACTGTCTGTCTCCTCTCTTGGCCACTGGGTGTTGGCTATTGGACATTTCTGCCAGGAGAACCCACAGGCACCTCTCACCTAGCAACGTCCTCTGAGACCTGTGCCTCCTCCAGTGCTTATCATTTCAGTGAATGGCTTCTCAAGTTGAACACATGGCAGTTATCCTCATTTCCCACCACCAGGAAGTCACTGAGTCCTGTTTGTTCTACTATTCCATGTCTGGGATCTAGGTTTTGCTTCCCAAGGCCACTGCCTCAGCAGTAGTCCAGGCCACCACCATTTCTGGGGCCCTGCCTGTGGTCTCTCTCCCTGCCATCCATGCTCTAAATTGTACATGCAATCCTCACTCTCTGGCCTCACATGCTTCTGGGGCTCCCTGCTGCTCTCCCTGAGCATCTGTCTGCTCCTGGCTGGCCCCCATCTCTACCTCCAGCTCTAAGCATCCAGGGCTCTATGACCAATCACCCCTACCTGTCTTCCCTGGATTCTCTACAGATTCCTCACTTCCACTTGCCCCAAAGTGCACTCATCACTTTCCTTCTGCTCCTAGGGCCTGCCTCTTCCCCAGTGCTCCTGTCAGCATGTGGTCTCTCACACCACCAACCACTCGATAGCCAAGCTGGGAGGCTGAAAGCCACTGCTGACTCCTCTCCCTCTGTCATGTGGCACTTTGCAGTCTGTGCCCTAGATGTGTCCAGAATTCGCTGCTTCTCTCCAATGCCATTACTAGTATCCTGCTCCCAGTCATCATCATTTCTGCCTAGACAATTTCTATAGTTCCCTACCTCCCATTCTGTTTCTTTGTAGCAGTCTGCGTGTTCTTAAAATATAGATCTAATGCTCTAATTCAGGAGTATTCCATTCACTACCTGATAAAAGAATTTTCATACATTAGTTCTATTCTTTATAACAACCCAGCCAAGCAGCTATTACCCCAGGAAACTGATTTGCAGGGAGGACACACTAGTGAAGTTGGGTGTGCATTCAGCCCCACTTGGCTCTGAAGCCCATTCTCTGTCCCCACTGTACACGGGGTGGGAGCACTTGAGCTACCTCATTTCCCAGCAGGCCTGACACAAGCACCTCTTGCAGCTTCAGCAGTCACAAACTTCAAGAGTGGGGAGGCCATTGGTCTGCTAATCTGTCCTCCTCGTGGCCTACTTCCAGGCCCTACTAATGTTAGGGCATCAACTCTTCGTAATACAACATGAGTGGGCAGACAGAGTGCACAGTCAAGGAGACAATGCTTGGCCTCACTAAACAAATGAAAAGATGGCTGCTTACCTGCTTCCTTCCCTCTCCAGGGGGTTGGGGTAGTTGAGGAAAAAGTGGACATGATGTGCTTTGCAAGCTGTGACATGCTTTCTACTTGGGTATGTGGAGTTATTAGGCAGAACCCTCCTGTTTTCCTATTAGCAGTGGGTGAACAGGAAGTAGCACCCTATAGCCAGACTCAGACTCTGGGGCAGGGTAATTTTCCAGTTGTGTGGTAGAGTTGTGCCTTGTCACTTGATGTTTATCAACTTAGGCAGGCTGTAGGCCTGGTAGGCTAATTCTCTAGGAGCTTCCTTGATGCAGACCCCAGGGGAGCAGGGGGTATCTCTAGCCTGGAAATCTGACTGCCCTCGGGGACATGCCACTCTGGAGCCCCAGCTTGACTTGGATTCTGACTCGGGACAGCTGTGCACACGGGACTTCTTAGCCACCCAGACTCTCGGCCTTACCCAAAAAATGAACCCAATTATTATTTTGGCACAGGGCAAGTTTTGGCTTCAGATTAAATAATTAAAATGATTTCAGAACACAATGGGTAGGAACCCACCCCGTTAGCTGCAGAGCCAGGTGATAATAATCACAGGCCTCTTCTGTGCCAGGTGCTTTGTGTCCTTACTAGAGCTAAGAGGGAGGCACTACTAATGTTCCATGCTATACGAACAAGGAAACTGAGGCTCTAGAAAGTAAGGTGACTTGCCCAAAGTCACACAGCAAGGGAAGGGCCAGACCCTCAATGCCACAGCGCCTATTCCTGCATCTTTGCAGCACCATGGAGCTAGAGGAGGCACAGACTGGCCATGGGTGCCAACAAGCATGGCCACCTGCCAGCTGAGGAGGAAGTGCACCATATCCCCATGACAAGCCCCTCTGAGGCCCAATGGTCAGGGCTATGTGATCTTTCTCAACACCCTTGAGAAACCATGGACAAAGGACAAACAGACCTCAGATGGCTCCTTGCTATTCCTTTCTCCTGTGACCCCACATTTAGGGCCCCATGTGGTGACCTCCTCAGTTATAGCTAAAAAGACTTAAAAGCAGGCTCTGTCCAGCCTGTCCCCAGCCTCACTCCTGGCTGCCGCCTGGCAGAGCCGATGTCCAACTTGGTGTTAATGATTAACGCGCAGCAGTGGGATCGTAGAGTTGCCGAGAGTCCTGTGTCCAAGAATGAACTGCATTGCTAAATCAGTGAAGACAGTTGCCAAGGTAACCCCCATGTAATCTATTTAACCGGCTCCCCAAACACCAATCAAGGTCAGATAACGCACTCGAGCACCATATGAACACACTCAGACAGCATCGAGCTTTGTAGCAAGACAGCAGGGAAGGAAGAAACCTCATTAGGAAGAAGGAAAAAAGCCGCCTAAATTTCATTTTGAAAAGTGTTAATTGGGAATGCAGTAGGCTTGGGCGGGGGCAGCGCCCACCACTCAGGGCATGTCCTGGCCACAGAGGATGTCACTGGGGGCCATTTGTTAAGAGCTGCCACGGTCTTCCCACTCAGGATCAAAACAAAAGGCGCCACTGGACTAAATTATTCATTTCATTGAGTGTTTATTAATGCACAGACTAGTATTTACATTTTAGCCTAACAGGGTGGTTTTTGCTCCCTTTAGGGACCCCTTCCTTACCTCTACCCTTCAACCAATAGCTCCCTTCCCTGCACTTCCCCATAGTCCTAAATTTCTTAGAAGGCTCTGAGGAGCAATTGGCATTGTATTTCCCCTCTCCTAACTCTGATGGCCTCTCTAGAGAGTGGCCGGGGGGAAAGACCACTTTCTAGAATTGCTATCTGTTGCCATCTCATTTCCTAGAGTGTTCATATGAAAGGTCCTGGGCAGGAGATAGGGACGGAAGAGGTGTGGAGTTGGGTTCTTCTGTCTCCAGAGGCTGTAGGATGCCAGGTAGCCTTGTCCTGAGCTGGCCTTAGACTAGAAGAAAATAAGTGGTTTGTGTCTAGAGTCACACCTGAATCCAAGCTCCAAGGGTCTTTTGCACTGTCTGAGGCATATTACAGCGCTGGGGTGCCTACCTCACTCACGCACAGTCCATCATGGTGGCCTTGTCTCCCACAGTCAGGTCTCAGGAAACAGTACCTCTTCGCAGAGCGTATCCTGAGACCTGGCTTCCTGCCCTCTGGCCCTTCATGCACCTCCCTACTTCCTAGCCCTTCCCTGTAGGAGACAGAACCATCTGGACCACTAGCCCTGGGAGCAATTGACAAGCATGTCAAATACTTTCTCAGAAGAAGAGACAAAATTTGGTAACTTTTTAAAATCCAGAGGCACAGCCCAGCCTGCATTTGCCAAATTTGTGTTTTGTACCCTCTTTTTCAAGCAAGATTAACTTGAAGAACTCCAAGTGGGGGCTCTGACAGCTAAGAGAGCTCTCAACGCTGACAGTTCATTAGAAAATTAACAGCTCGAGCCTGGATTTAGGCCCATCAGGTGGTGCTCATGATGAACTGAAATACCCCATGATGAAATAATTGGGCTTTAGGAAGACATGGCTGTAACCCTGGGACCTTCGAGCCACCATTTCCCTTTCTGGCTTGAATACGGGACAGAGCCAGTGAGGAAATATTCTTTTAGCTTAGGGATTGTCAGTGAATGCTTCAGAAGACCCATCCACTGTGGCTGTGGACTGGGGGGACAGTAAAGCTCCTAGAGGGGGCTGCTGTTGTGTGGCTGGTGACAGATGTACAAAGGACCCCTCACCTCTTAGCCCAGCAGCCATCTTTCCCAGGGCCTCTCTGTGTTCCTTCCTCCTCAACTGGGGCCAAGCTTCAGAAAGAACCAAGGCTGGTGTGGGGGGAAGAGTCCTGGGGTAGGCTGGCACCTTGTTGCCCACTCTTGCTTGTGCCTGCACCCCTCCCTCCCCACTCCAGATGTCCATAAACCGATGACCAGAACAACAAATGTGATCTAGCCAGACAATGGAATATTATTCAGCATTTAACAGGAAGGGCATTCTGAGACATGTTAACAGTCTGACAGAGGATGAAATGAGCCAGTTGCATGGCTCATGTTAACAGTCTGATGTTAACAGAATGACCGAGGATGAAATGAGCCAGTTGCAAAAGGAAACATGCTGTGGGATTCTACTTATATGAACTTTGTGGTCCAAGCTGTGGAGACAGAGAGTAGAATGGTGGATGCCAGGGCTGGGGGAATGTGGAAGGGGGAGTTAGTATTCTAAAGAGACAGAGGTGCAGTTTGGAGAGATGAGAAAGTTCTGTGGATGGCTGGTAGTGATGGCTGCGCAATGCTGTGAATGTGTTTAATGCCACTGACCTGTACATTTAAACGTGGTGAAAATGGTAATGGTTACATCATATGCACTTCACCATAATAACAATTTTAAACAAAGAACCCCACCTGCATCTGCCTGTGGGCAA
This sequence comes from Otolemur garnettii, assembly GCF_000181295.1. Lineage (NCBI taxonomy): Eukaryota > Metazoa > Chordata > Mammalia > Primates > Galagidae > Otolemur > Otolemur garnettii. The sequence continues at coordinate 2,568,225 of NW_003852585.1, forward strand.
GAAGGAGGGATTCAGAAACTAAATCCAATTTAGGTCAAACCCCCCCCATCACTCTCACTTCAGCTAGGGACCACTTTTTTTCCCAAAAGCACTTTGAGCAAGGCCCTGAACACTCTGCTGCCATAGTGTAGAGGCTTCTGTGCTCTAGGAGCTTGGCAAATGGTAAGTGCTCAGCTGAGAGCACACAAGTGGGCTTCTCATCGTGGGTTAGAGATAAAAAACAAGCAACACGGCTGGCTGACAGTGAGGTTTTTCTGGGCCTTCAGTCTACCCTCCTCATCCAGAAGAGCGGAGGCAAGAAGGAATGGAGGGTGTTCACCGGAGGGGACCTGGTGAGGTCTGAGCTGGAGGGTCCCAGACACTATCTAGTCTGGGATCCCCTCTGAACAGATAAGAACACCAAGAGTATGCCCAAAGCCACAGACTCTGTGATGGAGTCAGGACTGAAACCCTAGCGTACAACACGGGACTGCAGGCTTGTTTGGGCATTGGGGCCATGCCAGGCTTCATGGGACAGACTACAGTGGGGAAAGAGCAGATTCTGGCCCAGCAATTACCATTTTTATGCACATGGAACAGAGTTCTCATGAAACAGAAACCCCTATGCTTGAAAAAGAAAATGGCATGCTACTGTTCTTCACAAGAAAAGTTCTAACAGTAAACTGGTGTAGGCGAAGAGGCAAGATGAGCTGACCATGTCCAAGGATGAAACTGAGCATCGTGAAGGAAAGTGACCGCCTGAGGTCACAGCTAACAAGTCACAGAGAAAGGACTAGAACCTCCTATATCAAGTGCTCTGGTTTACTGCCCACTGTGGTACCCGCCTGTCAACCTCGTCAGCTGGAGGTGACCGTTTATCAAGTACTAAGCATACGTCGGGCATTGTGTGAAGGGCTTTATAAATATTTAATCCTCACGACAATATTGAAGAGGTGGGTGCTGGGGTTACCCGGATTTTACACTACAGGATGTGGTAAGTCAGAGAGGTTAAGTGACTTGCCCAAGTCACACAGCCATGAAGCAGTAAGCTGGACTTCCAACCCTATACCGCTTGGCTCCAGACACACATTCCTAACCAGGAAGTTGGGCTGCCTCTCCAGAGTTCTTTAGCGACACATTTCCTTTAGATGAAGAACTGAGGCCTAGTCCTGTAGGTTATTACGGCCCCACTCCCAGTTTATTATAGAGATGAAGGTCAAAGCGGCCTTAGAAAACAAGGTTCAGAAGTCAGAAAAGCACAGAGGCCAAAGAATGCAGAGCCCCATATCTCACTAAACTTAAAACCAAACATGCATTTCTGTGATAGGCAGTCAGGAGCCTTCAGTAATTTTTTACTTTATTGTATTTTTTACAATTTAGATATAATTCACATACCATAAAATGGATCCTTTGAAAGTGTATGAGTTTTAGGATGTTCACAAGGTTGTACAACCACACTACTTTCTAGAACATGTCCATCACCCCTGAAAGAGGCCCTATGCCCATTAGCTGACATTCTTCCTTCCCTCTCTTCAGCCACACATCTTTCACTTAGCGTATTTAAGGTTCACTGATCTTGAGGCATGTATCAATACTTCGTTGTTTTTATGATTGAATAATATTCTATTATAGAGAATATACATTTTCTTTACTCATCTGTTGATAGATGTGTTGGCTGCTTCTACATTTTGTTATTATAAATAACACTGCTGGCTCGGCGCCTATAGCTCAACCGGCTAAGGCGCCAGCCACGTACACCTAAGGTGGCGGGTTCGAATCCCCAGCCCAGACCCGCCAAACAACAATAATGGCTGCAACCAAAAAATAGCCGGGCGTTGTGGCGGGCGCCTGTGGTCCCAGCAACTTGGGAGGCTGAGGCAGGAGACTCGCTTGAGCCCAGGAGTTGGAGGTTGCTATGAGCTGTAATGCCATGGCACTCTACCCAGGGGGACAGCTTGAGGCTCTGTCTCAAAAAAAAAAAAATAAATAAATAAATAAATAAATAACACTGCTATGAACACTTGTATACAAGTTTATGCATGGGTATGTTTCTAGTTATTTTGCATATATACCTAGGAGTGGAATTTCTGGGTCACGGAGTTAAAAACTCCGTGTTTAACTTCTTGAGGAACTGTCAGACTAGTTTTCAATGTGACTGTGCCATTTTACCCTCCCACCAGCAGTGTATGAGGGTTTCAAAATTTTTTGCATCCTAACAACACTTGTTATTTTCCTTTTTTAAAATTATAGCCATCCCAGTGGGTGTGAAGTGTTATCTCATTGTGGCTTTCATTTGCATTTGCATTTCCCTAATGACTAGTGATGTTGAGCATCTTTTCATGTGCTCGTTGGCCATGTGCATATCTCCTTTGGAGAAATGTCTGTTCAGATCTTTTGTCTGTTTTTAATTGGGTTATTTGTCTTTTTCTTGTTGAGTCATAAGAGTCACTTTGGATACAAGTCTCCTATGAAATATGTAATTTGAAAATATTTTCTTCCACTAACCGTCCCTGGGTTTATATAGTTCTAGAACATCAGGGCTAGGAAAAGCCTCAAGGATCACCTGGTCCAGAGCTTCCCAAACTTTGGGTTCACAGGCTCACATCTGTGCTGTTATTTGATTTAAAATTTTCATTAGTCAACCCATTATTTTTACTTACAATTATCCTAAAATAAAACTTTCCATCATGTATATGCAACACCAGTACCACTTACCATAAAAATGAACATAATGGAAAGTAAACCACAATCTTAAACCCAAGTGAGAACCTGGCACCTATGGCTGGCTGAGGCCTAAGACCTGAGGCCCGATTCCTGCTTTCTCTTTGATAAGAAGGAGATGAACAAAGTTTACAGAAGTGTTGCAGGCAAGTGGCACTGGCTTGAGACAAAGTAGTTGCTGTCATCTGAGGATTGAAAAGCAGTTGACCCAAGACTGACATTCTTATTATACGTCTGGTTGATTATTCCTACCAGGTTTCTGTGCCACCTACAACTTATCTCTAACATGTATCTCCCGCTTTGAGGATTCCTCCTCTCATCTCAGATCATTGTACCATCAAGGAAACAACCGAAGTGAGTCAAGGACTTGCAGCACATGAAACTGAGCAGTACAGGTTAGAAGCCTGGTTGGTGAGGACATTGTTGCCCTGAAGCAAAGCAGAGATGATGGGTCTTAGCTGTGCTACCTCCTGGCTGTAAGTCACTCCCAAGAGGACCTGCAGATGTTTGAAGCCAAACACTCAGAGTAGGGGTGGGTTCTAACAATCAGTTCTGACTTTTCTTGTGGATGTTCCAGATTACTCTGCAGCCCAGTGCTATCTGCCTACAGCTCCCTTTTGGCACAGGCAAGCCCTCCAGTAGGATTGGCTGGGTCTTGACTTACACCTTGAGGTCGAATGGCTTGTGCATTGCTATTCGTAGGCATGGACAGAAGATCTGAGGACTCCAGTAGCTGGAGCTTCACCACTATCTTGATGTGGGCTTCATCAACAGGAGGATCTTTGCCTGTGGAGTTCTTGCTTCCTTATTTTGGTGAGAGTTTTCTCTATCAGAACCCAATGGCCTGTTACATTAATTTATCTTTATTTTTTGAAACAAAATCATGTGACAATTGAGGCAAAGGACTTGATTTGTTTTTCTTACTAATGTTCCCTTTCACCTCTTGATCCCCTGCACCTGACTGTCCCTTCAAGCATACCAGCTGCTGTCATGGCAACCAGGTGGAAGCAAGATGTAAACTGATGGCAAAAGCAATTTGCTCTTAAAAAGATATTTAGACGAAAGCAGACACTCTCCAATCTATAAAATAAATGAAAACAAAGCATAGCAACCATCAGTAGGCAGCCACCTCAACAAACAACTCACCCAAGTCGAAAACAGGGCAGCAACTCACTCCTCACACACAATGTGAACCACCTCATTTATCTCCTTAGTTTTGAAAGTCTTAACCCCTGAGACATTACAGATTAGATTTCAGTTTAAATTAAACCTCATTCAAAACACACATGTTCAATCACCGGCAAGCCCCAACAAATTAGCTTAGTCCATTTAAACAGAGTACTGGCTCCAGCGGGGCAGGTGTCCACCTGGAGTTTATTCCCCAAAAGCTGTGGTCGTAAACTGACTCAGAAGCGAGTGTGCCTCCTAGCAGGGGACCTGTAAGCCTGTCGCAAGAATGACCAAGCTGTGATGGAGCATGCTTGCAAAAAGAAGCACTTGTGATAAAAATGAGTTGTTAACCATGACCCTGAGTTGAGAAAACACAGCTGAATGCTAATTATAACAAGAAGATACCAGGTCTGTGCCCAAAGCCTAGCCTCTGGTCAATGTCAAGGTTAATTAGCCAACAGAACTAGATGTTGGGTGACTGAGGACATTTCTCTCAGCCTCATGCTACAATCTATAAAGCTCTTGGAGTACGTTGAAAATACCTGTCCACCACCCACAGTCACTCTGGCTTCTCTGCCAACACTTGCCGTTAGCAAGTCTCACTGCACTGGCTTAATGAGATTGGGCCTCTAGTGGTCACAAAAGCCAGAGAGGTGGGCCTTTTGCCACCACAGAGCTGCTGTGGCTTGGGTCTACCTCCAGAAGTGTGCACAAGTAAGTAATTGTGGTTCGAAGGATGTTAGGGCTGCTCTAGTCTCGGCCACATTAAAGCTGGGGCTTTGCCAAAGGGTCCATAGATCCTCCGGCAGGAGCCATCGCTTTGCCACTCAAAGACTATACTTGCTGGTTTGGTTTTGCAGCTCCATGTAAGGGCCTTGCTCATCTTACTACCATGTTAGAGGGCCAGAGTGGGTCAGGAATGAAGGGGACAGGGCAAATTCAGCCTTTCTCCAAGAGAACTAGGAGAGCTTCTGAATGAGTTGCTCCCAGAGGAAAAAGCAAAGGAAACGATAGAAACATTACCGTGACAGCTCAGCTGTTACTGCGGCCAACTTGCTTCTGAATTTAGATCAAATTCCTGCTGAGGAGAACATCTTGGCATTATTATTGATTAAGGGAAAGAAAAGCCGTCATCTTGACTACTGTGGAACAGGTTTGGGAGAGACATTTTCAATTTATTTTCAAATTTGTAGTAAACAAAAAGTGCATTTCAATATTGCTACTTCTGTGGTTTGGGACCTATTATGTGGGCAGAATGATCTAGTGACACTGTAAACTGAAGTCACAGAAAGAAGTGAGAATTTTTCCAAGGAAGTAGGGCTGTTGTGCCGGGTCGCTCCTGAGCACTCGCTCCCGGGTTTCCCTGTATCATGAGGAGGATAAGAACAACTGCTTCTCCTCTGAGGAAATGGGCAGGATGGTGGGTGTGCCGCCTTGAGGGAGCAGCACCACCAGGGAGGCGCTCCCTTAGCTGTTTCCCAGCAGGGAGACGCTGCCCGGGGCCTTTCACCCAAAGGTGACTCCCTCACTCAAACCAAATCCATGCATCTTAGCTAAAGAGCGCAGGAACGCCAACAAGCTGTTCTGACTTTCCTTGAAATGCGAGCAAAGCATTTCAGAAGAGGGATTACATTTAAACTCCCTCTCTATCCTCACCTTGGAAAACTCAGTGTGGTAAAAAAACGATGGTATACCAATTTTGGTTTTCCTGAATTTCCACATTTGAACCAATATTTCCACCTTTCTCCTGGATCTAGGCTCTTTCCTGCACTGTCTGCGGACTGATTTCCTGTCCTTTCTCCTTGCTCAGAGCCATTTGCTGGTTCCCAAGAAGAGATAAAGGCCCCCACCAACTAAAACATTAGCCCCTCGCTGAACAGCTGTCCTTTCCTCTGATCTACCTCCCAGTCCTCATCTTAGGCCCTGACGGGGGTAGCACTGGCTTTCTCTTTTCTGGGGTGGCCACACACCAACACTACAGAGACCCTGAGGAGAGAGGGAGCCATACCTGAACTAGGGAAGGTTCCATCCAAGCTGAGCATACCTAGGCTCCAAGAGCCACTACTGTGGGTTGAGTTGTGGCTTTCACCCCACAAAATATATGTTGAAATCCTAACCTCCAGCATCTACCGCAGAGTGTGACTGTATTTGAAGATACATTCCTTACAGAGCTGATCAAGTTAAAGTGAGGTGCTTAGGGTAGACCCTAATCCAGTATGACTGGTGTCCTTACAAAAAGAGGGTATTTGTACACAGAGACACACACGGAAGGAAGACAGTGTGAGGTGACACAGGGACAAGGTGCCATCTTCAAGGGGAAGAGAGAGGCCTAGAGCACAGCCTGCCCTCCCTCACAGCCCCCAGAAGGAACTGACATCTCCATCTTGGGCTTCCAGCATCCAGAACTGGGAAATAATATGTTTATGGGGTTTGAACCACCCAATTTGTGGCACTTTGCTATGGCAGCCCTGACCAACCAAGATAGCCACCTTACTATAGCAGCCGTGTGATAGGTACTCAAAATCCAAAGGGATTTTCTGGAACAAATGTCAAAATATCTCATAAATCCATAATACTTCACAACCTAATTCTCCTCCTGGAGTAGTTTTTAAAAGGCATCTGAAACCATGCATTGCCTTTTTAGAAAGAGAAATAAGAAGAAAGGAGAAATGTGTATCCAATATGCCATAGGGAAAGCTGGACAGAGGGCCAAGTCAGGCAAGAATGGAAACAGAACCCCATGGGGATGATGGGTCTGAGACTAGTGCTGCTGGTGAGGGTCTCATTGACTCAGAGGACATGGGGCTGAGGATTAGGGGCAACTAATACAGGAAACCATAGAACAGAAGTTCAAGGCAGGGGCTTAGCTCTTAAAGCCAGAGATACACTGGGCAGAGCCAGCCTTTTCAGGTGGCTGCTGGACTGATTGTGGCTTTGTGGTCTTAGTGTGTCTCCCAGATCCCCAGGGAGGAGCCTGGGCCAGCATAAGGCTAAATGCACTGGAACCAGCGAGGCACTCACTGGAGTGGGACTTGGCTTCTCACCACAACTGGCAAAAACAGCCTCAAGTTTGGGAAGTCAGAGTGTTTATCCAAGCCAGGTCAGGCTCCAGGGCAGCCCACTCAAATAACACAATAGCCCAGCCAAAATCCCTGCATGAGGGTAGTGGGAGAAAGGTTTATCCTGATGAACCCCAAAAGGCCAGACCCCAAACACCTCACCTCAAGTAAGCATTCTTATTAGTGATAATGACAACTACAAACTGTGTGGTGACTTCTAGTGACAACATGATGTCCCCTGAATTCTGTCAACCTCCAGTGGCCTCGAGGGTGGTTCCTATCCATTTCCTGGCATACCTATAATCACATGACATGTGGCAGAATCAAAAATCAGACCTGGTTCTTACTGTGATGCCCAGGCTACTAGTGATATTTCCCCTAAAGGCCCAAAAAGTGGAGGATATTGTCCTGAGTTTGGGGGAGGGGAAGGTAGAACAAGCTAAGCAAAACAAAACAAAACAAAAAAAATGAAAAAAGAAACAGCTCCATGTATTCTTCACAAAGACGGCTGTAAGAAAAATGTTTTGCTTGGAAGCTAAAATGTTTTTCCAAGCTACAAAAAGGAAAGGACCAAGAGCCTGGGGTTTGAATGGGCATGCTGACTACATTTCCACGAGTGACACAATGGCTTAGGAATTGCTGAACTATTTCTCTTCTTGGCTTCTTTTGGCAGACAAGAGTGAGGGTAGAAGCTTTCCCAGAAGCCTGTAGGACCAGGGCTCAAAGGTGGCACCAAATGATGAAATCACAAGGCCAGTGAGGCAGTGAGATGACCTCAGACCATTCAAGCAGTTCCCTGATTCTGCCAGTGGAGCCTGGCTTGATGGCAGGCCTAGAACAACACAAATGGTCAAAGAAGGCAGAGAGAACTCAATCCCAAGGCCAGACCCATTTGGATCAGGCCTATGAAGAGAGGAGGAGGCCATCATACTAGTCCCTCCAGTAGACTGAAGGGATGTGGCAGGGGAGGGTGGATTGAAGGTAGGGACACTGGTGGCTGCCAGCCAAATGGGCCCAGATGCAAAGACAAGGCTGGCTGTGGACATGAGCACTTGTGCCTATGTGTGTGCCCATGTGGGTCTGTGTGCCTATGTATGCACATGCATGTGTGCGAGTGTGAAAATGGATGGGCATAAGAGTGTGCACATGTGAACCCATGCAAGTATGTGTGAGTACATGCCTGCTTGGGTGCACATGCCTCTGTACTCAATGGAGTCATCATCCCTGAGGTTTCCTGGCTCCCCCATTCCAATGCTGCACCCTACTCCCCCGAAGCCAGCCAGCAGTTTCCACCCATGCTCACTCAGTACCACTTGACCAAGGGCAATGACAGAGCAAGCTGGGGGCATGGTTCTGTGTGGGCAGTAAAAGAAGCAGAACTTGGGAAAGGGCTTTGATTCAAAGCCCAAGGACCCAAAAGCAATCGACCTTGAGCCTGGTTTTGGAATGTTCCACCAAGTAGCCTGGGTCTGTCTCCTCAGCTCAGTACAGTGTATTGTAAACTTTGAGTTCCTGCCAAGAATACCAGGGGTCCAGGAAAGGGAAGGGAGCAAGCCACATTCACATGCCTGTGCCTGTGCTATCCTAGGAGATCCCAGCCTTTCACATCCCAGCCACACCTTCCATGGAGCAGGCCACCCCATACACACTGAATAAATTACCTCCCATAGTGTCCCAATAGTTGTGGATCAAGAGCAGGAGCCAGATCGCTTGTCAAGGGACTATAGTGAAATGGTGGCCTGTCCACTCTGCTGTGTGATGAATCTAAAGGATTTCCAATGGCACAAGAAGTTCCGACTGTGTGCATAGGCAGGGTCTGAATTAACAAAAATGTGATGTAAAATCAATGGAGAAAAACCTGTAAGCTTTAGGAAATATTCACCCAAATGATCCAGGAAGAGGAGAGGGCAACAACTCCTACAGGTAGCACTACTAGCACTACTTTTGTACTCTGACTTCACAGATGAGGGAACAGAGCCATAGAGAAAGGAATGAACTTGACTGTTGTGCTCCTCTTCATCCCTCCAGCATCCAGGAGTTAGCTACAGAGTGAGAACTAGAACTGAGGCCTCTGACTTCAACTCCAGGGCTATTTGTTCTATACCCACTGCTTCAGAACTGTTATACACCCTGGCTCTAAATTGTAATGACAAATAGAGAAACCATTTTCAAAGAGCTGAGAAGGTCATCCAGTTTTGCTCCTGGCCTCTTGTAATCAGATCAAGTCTCTCCCTGGAGGCAGGAACAGAGAAGAGTTGTGGTCCTAGTGCCACTGTGGGATGCATGTGATCGGAGTGCTCACTGGGGCCAGCCTCATGAGTGACTGTGGCCAAGGAAAGTGCCTGCTGTAATTAATTTGGAGGAACTGGAACGGAGTAGTGAGAAGGTGGGAACTGAATCACCCAGGGTAAAGGTTGAACCAGCCACAGAAGGATTCTGGGCAGGGAAGAAGCACAGCCAGATGTGGGCTCAAAGAACCTTGCTCTCAGAGTGCCATTTTGGACAGAAAGAAAACAGTGAGGAGGCCGGAGCAGGAGGAGAGGCAAGACGGCTCCCTGGGATAATGGTGGCAAGCTAGCTGCAGGGAGGAAGAGGGAGAGTCCAGGCTCCAACCCATACAAGAAAGCCTTCGCCCACAAAGCCAAACCCCACCTAGGAGACAGCACTGATCAGACTGCTTAATATCTGGCTTTCCAGCTATTTACATACAACAGTTCCACCCCCTCACAGAACAAGTGTCAAAGATACAGCAAACTCCTTTGTGCAGAAAAGTCACTTTGACAGGTCTAATTTACTGAGGCTGAGTCATGTAAGAGCATAAACAAATCTTTCTTGTCAAAATCAATATTGAAAATAGAGAAAATGGATTGTACATAGAGTCAAACGCTAATCTTTTGAGAGGTATTCTTATTTCCTTTGGAAAATTCTAGCACTACCCATGTGCATATGGTCCCCCATCCCCCAAACCTGTCTCCCCAACAGAACACACCATTTAAACATGCAGAAATATGGGTGGCTCCAGAGGTGACATCACTGGTTCTCAGCCATGAGGTTCCTGTGCAAATCAGTTCCACAATCTTCACCAATGAAATGTGAGAAATTTGGGGGGAACCTGAGAACCAGTCTACAAAGAACATGGATTCCTCAGGCAGAATAAAGCACTGTAGTTCTTGGTTATGTTTGCTAGTTTTTTCCACCTTTTAAGATCCTTTTGGCATTTTAAGATAGAAGGAAAAAGCTAAAGAAAATTCTAGTATTCCTGTCTCCTTTTGCCACATTTAACTGATCAGACTGCTTAATATCCGGCACTGGGTTGCCCTCTTGGTTTTGCCCATTATGTTGAAGGCTCATCTTTGCTTCTTCTGCTTGGCCTGGGGTCCAGGCAAGTGTGGTAGGCCCCTGCTGTCTGCTGCCTGCCTCAGGGCCAATTGTGGTTCCACCCTGATGGCTGTGCCCCTCCCGTCCAGGAAATCGCAGCACAAAGAGTACCCCTGAGCCTTGTTATCTCACTGGCCACTTGTGGGCACCCCAAAGGAAAGCTTGGAGTTAAAAACCAATTGGAGTTGGGCAGCACCTGTGGCTCAAAGGAGTAGGGCACCAGCCCCATATGCCAGAGGTGGCAGGTTCAGACCCAGACCTGGCCAAAAATTGCAAAACAAACAAACAAAAAACCAAAAAAACCAATTGGAGTTAAAAATCAGGAAGATACATGAGCCACCATCCAACTTCACCTCCCTATCCTACCTAGAGTGAAAGGGAGTCCCCAAAATACCTACAGCCACCAGTGATTCTCAATGCCTCCTAATGCCGCGACCCTTTAATACAGTTCCTCATGTTGTGGTGACCCCCAACCATAAAATTATTTTAGTTGCTACTTTGTAACTGTAATTTTGCTACTGTTATGAATCATAATGTAAATATCTGATATGAAGGATGTATTTTCATTGTTACAAAGGGGTCGTGACCCACAGGTTGAGAACTGCTGATCTAAGGCAATTAAATACCACTAATTTGCTATGTGAAACAAGTTGGGGACAAAGTAACAATTGCATTTTATATACATTTTTTCACTGACCCTCAAAAATTGAAAAGGATTTGTTATTTCAGCAGTTTGTGGGACTCAGGCCTTCAGCTTCAAGGCCCCTGGCCAAATCGGCTTAGTGTCCACACAGTCAGACTCTACAAATAAGAGTCAAGAAAAGCACACTTTGAAGTTCAAACTGACCTACTGGCAGAACAACCCCAAACAATGAAGTGGGCCATTCTGATCTCCAAAACTAATGCCACATCTCTGAATTGACATTCAACACTTTACCACAGTTCACCATTTCTCCTTGGAGTCAAAGGTGGCAAAGAATGCTTTGCCTGGTGGGAGAAATCCCACAGACAGCTGACTGTGGAAGAAGGGCCCACGCTGCCCAGGAAGTGACCCACGACTTGCTAAATTCCTGTGCAACTAGGCTTGTCTTCCCACAGCACAAAGTGCAACATGTTAGGCACTTGGCAAGAAACAGCCCCTTCCTTGTTCAGTGGCCTTGGGCTATAAGTGTACTGCTTGGACCTCTGACTCCCAGAAGCTAGCCCAGGATCCCAAGCCAGTGGGCCCCAGTAGCCTCAATTGTTATTCGTTGAGTGTGTACTGCTCCTCAGCTTGCATCCTTATGAATTCTAGGTCTGTATCAAGTCCTATTAAAATACATGTGGTAGCTCACGCCTGTAATTCTAGCACTTTGGGAGGCTGAGGCAGGTGGACTGCTTGAGCTCAGGAGTTACAGACTAGCCTGAGCAAGAGAGAGACCCTGTGTCTACTAAAAATAGAAAAACAAGCCGAGCATTGTGGCCTGTAGTCCCAGCTACTTGGGATACCGAGGCAAGGGATCTCTTGAGCCCAAGAGTTTGAGGTTGCTGTGAGCTAGGATGCCATGGCACTCTACCCTGGGCGACAGAGTGAGACTCTGAAATAAATAAGTAAATAAATAAACAATAGAATAAACATCTACAATACAAATAAAATGAGTGGCTGAAAAGCTAGATTGCTCCATCACTTGATAAAAAGAGGAGACCTGGGTTTCAAATGCAGTCTGCACCAAGCACTAAGGAAGCAACAAGGAAGCTGGGCTGAGAGGGGAGGAGGAAGAGGGGAAAAGAACTCTGTCCTGGACATAGCAGGACACTGCAGCGGGACCTGCCCCTGAGGGCCACCTATCCTCCATTTGTCATCTGGAGAGGAGAGGCACACGATTATTTGCCTTCTGTCCACTGGACAGCTGATCCCGGTGTTGACTGATTCTGGGACATTTCTACTCATCTTGCTGCACCGTCCCTCCCTTAGTCATTACTGAGCTCTTGCCCTATTTGGCAGGTGCTTACTGGGTCTTCCCGGGAGCTCTGGCTGCCCCAGGCCACTGGAAAGAAGTAGTCCCATGGGAGTCCATGACTAAGGAACTACTTGGTACTCAGCCAACCAGGGTCCAAATCCCAGCCCATACCCCCACTACTTCCTAGCTGTGTGACCTAGGGCAAGGGGCCATTAGCCTCTGTCAGCCTCAGCTCCCTTATGTGGAATGTGGGTTTAATAATCACCTCTACCTGGCAGAATGGCTGAGAGACTCCCAGGGAATGCACATGGAAGGGTGGAAAAGCCCTCTGGATATGGCTTATTCACATCCAGACTGTTATATGTGTCCTGAGAACCCTGAGTCCGCGGCTCCTCAGGGGAGTCTCTGCAGCTGATGGTGGAGGAAGGGAGCAGAGAGGCAAGAGCTGCTGGGAGCACTGAGCAGGGAACACTGAAAAGCAGGAGGAAGGCTGAGAACAGCCTCCTGCAACCTTCACCTTATTAGAGCCCTGCTTATTGTTCTCCGAGGTGCAGTGCTTGTGGGAGTCAGACTGAACAGCCCTAGCTCCTGCCTGCCTTTGCAAGTGTTTGGTGAGTTCCCACTTTGCACTGTGGATCCAGGGAGAAGAAAACCGACAGACTCTTTGAGGCACTTTCCTGCAAAGAGTCCTGGGCTGCAGCTCCTACATATCCTACTGTGATTTGGGGGCCTTCCTGCCAGCCTAAAGTCCCTTTAGGTCAGTGGCTGAGCCCTCCCCTTTGTGGGACCTCCACCCCTCAGACCCTACAAGTATGTATTAATAACACAGGTAAAGCACCCAGTCCTCCTCTCAAGGGGGTGGATGGCTGCGGCAAGTTCATTTTCAGCTCCTGAATGCCTGCTCTTGATAGTGTCAGGACTGGACACCACACATGACCTGTGAGAGGGAAAGCACCTCAGTGGCAAGTAGCGGGGAGTGTAGGGAGGCGGGTAGAAGTCAGAGTCTAGCAGCAGCAGTAGTGCAGTGCTGGGGGGGCACTGGTCAGTGTGTGGGGTTGCGGGAAGGCAAGGCCTTCTGAGTTGCACAGGGTGGGAAGGGGACATAGAAGCAGGAGGAACCCACAGCCCTAAGTCTTCCCAAAATACAAGCTGTTCTTGTTGTGTGGACTCAAAGATGTTGAAGCCAGCTTTCCTATTTTCTGTAGGAGTATTTCTGTGACGGTTTGACTTATCCCTCATTCCCAGAATGCTTTGCAGCCCCTGTCTTACCAGCAGTTTGGTTTGGAAATACAAACTTCACTAATAGGAGCCTTGGGGAAACCCTTCTACCCAGCTCGCTGCCTTCCCCCAGTTGTCCACTAATTTACCCCAGAGAAGGCCCCTCCAACAGCAAGACCCTCTGGTCAGAGGAAAGGCCTCCATGGCCATGGGGACCCACCTGGAGCTGCACCCTAGATAGCCACGAGGTCATTTCATAGGAATTCACAAGAAAGGCTGGAAATTTTCCCCAGTTGTCCACTAATTTACCCCAGAGAAGGCCCCTCCAACAGCAAGACCCTCTGGTCAGAGGAAAGGCCTCCATGGCCATGGGGACCCACCTGGAGCTGCACCCTAGATAGCCACGAGGTCATTTCATAGGAACTCACAAGAAAAGCTGGAAATTTTCTTTCCCAAGAAATCCAACTCCTGAGAGAGAAGGAAAGGAGTGTCCACTCAAAGCACCTTCTGTCCACCTCCCGCTCCACAAAGGCCCTGGCTGCTGCCTGCTTGCTCTGCCGCTCCACACCACATTAGGAGATTGGAGGGGGGGCATCAAATGGCCAGGCCCTTAAATCAGGCAAGAGTTCAGGCCCGAAGAAAGTCACATTGCACCCATTGTCTTTTGTACCCCTTTGTCCTGGCACAGCCTGTCTCCTTGGTGAATTAGGATGCGTTCGAAGCGCTATTTTCCCTGGTTGTGTTCAGGGCCTGTGGCAGTAGTGACTAGGCCAGAGGTGCTGGGGAGAGGGGAAGATGAATGAGTATTTGAGCCACTTTGGAGTACAAAGTGTGTCCTCTAGCTGCAAACAGTGTACAACTGCACTTATGAATGGAGGCTATTATAGATAAATGTTCTTGTTCCAATTTACACACGAATTTAACTTAAGAACAAACATACAGATTCTATCTTGCTTATAACCTGGGGGCTGCCTGTATCCAAGCCTACATTTTCTGCACTCATAGTTTGTAGTTTTCACACTCACTTTGCAAGGAAATTATCATTAACTCGCTTCCCAAATAGAATAACTGAAGTTCACAGTAGTTCAGCAACTTGCCCAAAGCCACAGAGCTAGCTAGTAAGTGGCCAGAAGCTGGATTCCAACCCAGACTGCTTAACTTCAAAAGCCCAGGTTCTTTCCTCTGCTCTCCCCAATATCTCTGGGTAGATAATGCAAATACTCCCCTTCAAACCTCCTCCAGGCGTCTGTACTTTGTTAACACATGGAATTCAACCTGCGTTTACTGAGCCCCTATACTCTACAGACCGGGGCCCTGGAGCAATATTAATTAGAGTAAGAGTTATTTCTTGTATCTTGCCCATGAGAACAGATATTTTCACCAGTGTTGTTTGTCCTCAGACTCTAGTGCAGAGTTTTTCAATTTTCTCTTAATCTCACAGCACACTTGAATCTATAGGTAAACTTCTGTGGCACACTGAAATTGTGTTGATCAAAACAGAGTAATAAAGAGAATGTACTTCCTGAGCTTTGAACTTTTTTCAAAAATAATTTAATTAATAATCTTTAAAAATTTGGGGGGTATAATTAAGATCCTCTCACAGCATGTTGGTTAAAAAATCACTGCTCTAGAGTCTCAAACTGCTTCCCAGTCTGGTAGCTACTAGTCACAGGTGGCTATTTAAACTTAAATTAACTAAAATCAAATCAAGTTATAAATTAAGTTCCTCAGTTGCATGAGACACATTTCATTTTCTTTTTTGCTTGTGCAAGTGATATATTATGATTATTTGCCTTCACATTCTGTTACACCTAGAAATCACTTTATTAAGCAGAAAAAATTTTCACAACTTCACAACACTTAAATTCAGCTCAAACCAAAGCATAAGACAGCTGCTCTAAGTTAAGACGGAGGCAGGCAGTGGGCAGCCCTATTGCTATCAAACTGCCCTGCCCTCCTCCAGGAGTGCCAGCCTCGTGTTCATACAACTCAGGCTGCTATTACATAAAATAAGCTTGATCTGAGGGGTGGCAGGTCCCAAGGCTTCCTCCATGACAGTTACAATTTTCCTTACCAAGCAGCCACGGTCAAGAGGCAAAAGCCTCCCTCCACATTAGTGCCAAGGACAACCTACCCCATACCAAGCTGGCAACCCAAGTCTGACACCATAGCCTGGCCATATCTCAGAAGAAAAATAAACTACAGTTCAAGCTGGGTGTCCTAAATCCATTTTATTCCCATCCCTCTGTTTCTGGAACAAGGAGAACTGAAGAGGTAAGAAAGATCGAACTGAGGGTGGTGCCTGTGGCTCAAAAGGGTAGGGTGCTGGTGGTGGCAGGTTCAAACCCAGCTCCAGCCAAAAAAAAAAAAAAAAAAAAAAAAACGAACCACATTTCAAATGCTCAATAGCCACATGGTGGCTACCATGTCAGTCAGACAGTGCAAAGATAGGACATGACATGACCTTGGTCACAGAAACTTCTATTGGACAGCTCTGTTCTATCTAGAACAATTCCTGCTGCATAGTAGGTGCTCAGTGGATCTCTCCTGAATATGTAATGAATAAAAAGACTTGGAAATAGGGCAGCACCTGTGGCTCAAAGGAGTAGGGCGCCAGCCCCATATACTGGAGGTGGCGGATTCAAATCGGCCCAGCCAAAAACAGCAAAAAAAAAAAAAAAAACAACTTGGAAATACATGACTTTGGTAAATAGTGAACGGGGGAAATAGCATTCTAGGTCAAAATATCAATATACGAAAAACTTTATTGATTTCTATTTCTAATAATGCTGGCCTAAGTAATTTGGATAATTCTTCCCAATGAAAACAACTAGAAAATGTGAATGCAGACTGTATAAAATAATACGAATGATTTCTTGTGAGAGTTTCACAGTGTAGAGAAAATTAAAGTCCGCTAGCCCAGAAACGTGTAAGTCGGGAAAGGGAAAATATAATGAAGCATTTATTGTCCTTTTATTGCCTGGGAAGTGGTTAAAGGTACAATTTAACATTAGTATTTAATAAATTAAGGATGAACTTTGTCATCTCTAAGGTAGTAGTCCTCAAACATGGTCTGAGGACATCTGGGGTCCTTCCTTAAGAACCTTTCAGTGGATCTGAAAGGTGGGAACTATTTTTGTAATAACGCTAAGATGTTAGTTGCCTTTTGCACTATCCCTCCCTCACAAGCACACAGTGGAGTTTTCCAGAGGCTACGTGACGGGCAGTGTCACAAGAGATTGAATATAGAAGCAGCTGTGAGAATCCAGCTGTCGTCTGTGAAGCCAGTCATCAAAGACTTTTTCAGAAGTGTAAAATAATGCCAATCGTTTCACTACATGTTTTTGTTAAGAAGAATAGTTATTTTTCATAAAACAAATTTATGGTGTATTAGTCTCTAGAGAAATAAGACCAATAGGGTGTATGCACATAGAGAGAAAGGGTACCAATAAAAGTACATACATTTTAAGAAAGGAATAAACTGTATTAAATTCGACTCCAGTCACATTTGACTTCTGCAATTATAAGAGGTTCACGATGTGTCCTGTATTCATCTTTTGTTACTGATATATATTAAGTATTGTTACAATTTTAATACAGGTTTTTCCTTTCTGAAAATATGTATACATTTTTGGTACCTTCTTTATATGGATATAGATAGACATATATAAAGAGAGAGAGATAGAAGATTTCTTATAAGGAAGGGGCTCATGTGATTATGGAAGTTGACAAGTCCCAAGATCTGCAGAGTGAGTCAGCAAGCTGAAGACCTAGGAGAGCCAGTGGTGCAGTTCAAGTCAGAGTTGGAAGCCAATATCCCAGGCCTTCAACTGAGTAGGGGAGGTCCACCCACATTGGAGAAAACGATGTACTCAGTCTACTGCTCTAAAAGCTAATCTCATTTGGTGAAACTTTACCCTGGAAGTAAGAACAATATAACTACATAAGAACAATGTAACCTAAAAATTGTACCCCTGTATTAATTTGAAAAAAAAAAAATACTTGAAAAGTAAAAAAAAAAAAAATAAAATAAAGCAAGGCACAAATGCTACTCTCATTTTGGGGAAAAAAAAAAAAACACCTCTCAGAAACATCTGGGCATCCTGTGGCCCAGTGAAGTTGACCCATTAACCATGACACATAATATCAACCACATTAGTAACACCAATCACAAATAGATTTATTATGTTTTAATTTTTAAATAAATTGATAAATATTTTAAATTGTCTCAGTTTTACTTTCTATTAAAATATAATTATAAATATGTGTATATATTTATCTATTGCTATATGTATCAATAAATTTCAGTGCTCATAAGAATGTAAAGGAGGTCCAAGAATCTCTGCTCTAGGGTAAGCATTAGTGAAAATATATAGATATAAGTACCAATTTCCCAGGCTGGAGGATAGAGAGAGAATGGAATAGTAAAAAATAATTAATCTAAAAGAAGTGGAGAAAGAAGAAAAAAGGAAGAAGAGTTCTTTGTATATTTTAGATATAAATTTCTTATTAGATTTATGTTTTTAAATAATTTCTCCTAGTTTGTGATTTGTCTATGCTTCTCTTAAAGTGTCATTTGAAGAGTAGACATTTTAATTTTGATGAAGTTCGATTTATTAATTTTTTCTTTAAATGCTTTTATTTTTGGTGTTGCACATAAGAATTCCTTGCCTAACCCGTGATCACATAGATTTCCTCCTGTTTCCTTCCAAAACTTGTATAGTTCTAGTTACCTAGACTATCATCTACTTCATGTTAACCATTTTTTTTTTTACATATACATGTGTTTATTAGGGGTCCACTTTTTGCCTTCACAAAATTAAAAAGGCTTAAAATTTAATAACAATAACAATGTTTAAGATAAGGACGTGTTAATCTTTGTATAGGCTGTAAAATAAGGATATAAGATTTTTTTTTTAAATTTATTGTTGGGGATTCATTGAGGGTACATGAAACCAGGTTACGCTGATTGCATTTGTTAGGTAAAGTCCCTCTTACCCTCTTGTGTCTTGCCCCCCAAAGATGTGGCACACACCGAGACTCCCACCCCCTTCCTCCTTCCCTCTCTCTGCCCTTCCTTTACCCACGCCTCCCTCCTTCAGGATATAAGATTTTTTAAATATGGATATCCAATGTCCCAGCAGTGTTTGTTTAAAGACTGTCTTTTCCCTACTTAATGTTATGTTTATCTTTGGAGCCACAATTCTGTTACATTGATCTGTAATTTTATCCTTATACCAATACCACCCTGTCTGGATTACTAAACTTTTTCTAAGTTTTCAAATCAAATAGTGTGAGTCTTCCAACTTTGGTTTTTCTTTTAAAAATTGTTTTTACTATTCTGGGCTTTTGTGTTTCTACATAAATTGTATGGTATGGGTATTCTCTCCTATTTTCTTATTCTAGCTAAAGGTTTGTCAGTTTTGTGGAAGTTTTCAAAGAACCAACTTTTGGTTTCATTAATTTTTCTCTGTTGTTTTTTCTTTCTATTTCATTGCTTCTGCTCTAATCTTCATTATTTTCTCCTGTTGGTCTTTGGTTTAGTTTATAGCTTAAGCTGTCATTTAGGAATATTTCTCCTCTTTTGCTATAAGCATCTACAGCTATAGATTCCTCTCTAGCACTACTTTTATAATATTTCATTATTTCTGGTATGTTGTATTTTGCTTTTTATTCAACACAATTTTTTTTAATTACCCTGTGATTTCTTCTTTGACCCATAAATTATCTAGGAGCATGCTGTTTACTTTTAAAATATTTAGGGGTTTTCCCATGGCGCTGTGGATCTCTAGTTTTAATTCTACTGTGTTCAGAGAATATACTTTGTGCGTTCTCAATATTTCTAATTTATTGAGTCTTTCTCTGTGGCCCAACATATGGTATAGTCTGGAGAATTTTCTGTGTGGACTTGAAAAGACTATATATTCTGTAGTCCTTGGGTAGTAGTTCTTGAGTGTTCTTATATATAAATATCAGGTCAAGTTTGTTGATACTGTTCCTCATGTTTTATATATTTCTGCTGATTTTCCATCTAGTTGTTCATCAATTATTGAGGGTGGAATATTAAAATCAACAGCTACTATTGTTTTGTTTTTATTTTTTGAGACAGTCTCTCTCTGTTACCCATGCTACAGTGCCATGGCATTAGCCTAGCTCACAGCAGCCTCAGACTCCAGGGTCAAGTGGTCCTCCTGCCTCGGCCTCCCAAATAAATGAGATTGCAGGCACCTCTCACAATGCCTGGCTAATTTTTCTATTTTTAATAAAGATGAGATCTCACTCTTGCTCAGGCTGGTCTTGAACTCCTGAGCACAAGTGAGCCTCCCACCTTGGCCTCCCAGAGTGCTAGGATTACAGGCATGAGCCACCATCACTGGCCATACAACTACTATTGTTAAATTGTTTATTTCTCCTTTCAGTTCTCTCAGATTTTGCCTCATGTATGTTTTGGTGCATATATGTTTATAATTATCATATCCTCCTGAAGTATTGACCTTTTTATCATTATACATTATCTTATTTTATCTCTGGCAATATTTTCTGTCTTGAAGTATATTTTGTCTGATACTAATATAATTATACATGTATATGTGTGTATTTTTTAAATTTTGGTAAAAACACATAAGATATATTTAACAGATGTTTAAGTATACAATACAGTATTCTTGTCTCTAAGAACAGTGCTTTACATACATCATATCTCTAGAACTTATTCATCTTTCATAATTGAAATTTTAAAGATGTTAACTAGGAATGCTCAATTTTTCCCTCTCTCTAGCCCCTGGAAAAGACCATTCTGTTCTTCGCTTCTATGAACTCGATTATTTTAGACACTTCATATAAGTGAAATCATGCAGTTTTTTCCCTTCTGTGACTGGCTTATTACACTGTGTATCCATGATGTTGAATATTGCAGGATTTTCTTTTTTTTTTTTTAAGGCTAAGCAACATTCCCTTGTATGTATATAGCATTTTTTAAACCATTCATTTGTTAGTGAATATTTAAATGTGTTTCTCATCTTGGTTATTGTGAATAGCGCTGCAATAAACGTGGCAGTGGTAATACATCTTCAAGATCTTGAGCTTAATTCCTTTGGATAAATACACAGACACAGGATTGCCTCATCATGTGACAGTGCTATTTTTAATTTTTTGAGGAACCTCCATACTTTTTACCCATAATTGCCGCACCATTTTACATCCTATCTACATTGTACAAAGGTTCCAATTTTTCTCCATCCTTGTCAGCACTTGCTGTCTTTTGGGATTTTTGTGATAATAGCCATCCTAAATAGGTGTGAAGTGATTGCTCATTATGGTTTTGATTTTTAGTTCTCTGATGATTACTGATGTTGAGGATCTTTTCATACAACTGTTGGCCATTTATATGTGTTCTTTGGAGAAATGTCTATTCATTGCCCATTTTAAAATCAGGTTATTCTGGTTCTTTGCTAATGAGCTATAAGAATTCCTTATAAATTTGGGTGGCACCTGTGGCTCAAGGAGTAGGGCACTGGCCCCATATACCTGGGGTGGCGGGTTCAGGCCCAGCCCTGGCCAAAACTGCAAAAATAATAATAAATAAATTCAAAAAATGAATCCCTATATTGACATATGGTTTGGAAATATTTTGTAGGCTTTCTTTTCACTCTGTTGATTTCTTCCTTTCCTATGCAGAAGCTTTTTAATCTGGAGTAGAATAATCCCATTTGTCTATTTTGCTTTTGTTCCCTGTGCTTTAGTATCATATTTATGAAGTCATTGCCAAAACCAATGTCATGAAGCTTTTCCCCTGTATTTTCTTCTGTGACTTTTATAGTTTTATGTCTTCTATTTAAGTCTTTAACCCATTTTTAGTTTTTTGTGTAGAGTGTAAGGTAAGAGTCCAATTTTCTTCTTTTGCACATGGATAGCCAGTTTTCTAACTACCATTTGTTGAAGATACTATCCCTTACCCATTATGTGTCCTTGCCACCTTTGTTGACTATCAGTTAATCATGTATGTGTATATTTATTTCTGGACTCTCTACTCTGTTCCATCTCCTAATATGTCTGCCTTCATAACAGTACAATACTGTTTTAATTACTGTAGTTTTATAGCATTTTTTTATTTTTCTAAAGAAATGCTACTGGGAATTTGAGAGGGATTGTGTTGAATCTGTAGATCAACTGGGTAGTATGAACATTATAACAAAATTAATTCTTCTGCTTCATGAACACAAGATGTCTTTACATTTATTTCTATCTGCTTTAATATTTTTCATCGGTGCTTTGTAATTTTTAATGTAAAAATCTCTTATCTCCTTGGTTTATTCCAAAGTATTTAATTAATTTATTTTTGTGATGCTATTGTAAATAGGATGATTTTCTTAATTTCCTTTTTGGATAGTTTGTTGTTACAGCACATTGTTCTACTTAGTGTTTTTTTTAAAGCTTCTTTTGTATGCAGATTAATATTTTCATCAAATTTGGGAAGCTGCTCACTATTTTTTCTAATTTTTTTCTACTCGTTTCTCTCTTGTCTCCTTTTGCAACTTCCATATGCACGTGTTGGTACAGTTGGTGTCACAGAGTCTCTGAGATTTGTTCATTTTTCTTCAATATTTTGTTTTTCTGCTTTTAAAATTGGATAATTTTTATTGATCTATCTTTGAATCCTTTCCTTCTGCTGTCTCACATATGCTATTGAGATACTCTAATGAATTTTTCATTTTCATTATTGCACTTTTCAAAGCCAAAATTTCCATTCAGTTTTTCTTGTTAATTTCTTTTTCCTTATTGGTCTACTCTATGGGTCGGATCATTTTCATCATACTTTCCCTTAATATTTTATATATAGTTTCCTTTAGTTTTTCAAAACTATTTATAATAGTTGCTTTGAAGACTTTGCTAATTCTAACATTTAGATCCCTTCAAAAGAAATTTCTATTGTGTATTTTTTTTTTCGTATGTATGGATCACAGTTATCTGTTTCTTTAAAGTCAACTCTATTTTCTGCAGCAATTTTTCTACTGAAGCCTTTTACTGAAAACTTTCACTGGTACTCAGAATGGTTTATGGCTCCCTTTTCTACCAGCAGTTAGAGAATAAAAACAACTTGTATGAACTTAAGCAAAATGTGAATGAAGTTAATGGGGTTAAATGCATTCTTACTCTCACTTATCAATCTATATTTTAGTTCTCATGTATAACCCTCCTGCCATGCCCACCAATATACATGTAGAAGGTATGGCAAGTCTAAGTGTCTGGAGTTGATTTTCCATAGTGTATTTCTCTGCCTTTTTAGGGGGTTTCTGCTAACCAGCTATAATGAGAATCCCATTACAAAACTGAATTCCTTATTTGAATCTACAAAAATATGTATAAATTGAGCAAGTCATTTTCTGAAGAAATCAACAATGACATGCCTACATGTGGACCCTGGGGCAGGGTCTGGCAGTGCTCTGTTTAATTGGAACATATGTACCAATCTAAATCCTAGATATGAGATTACTCTCTGAGACTTGGAGAATTCACATCTCACAGACGTTATGACAAGAATCAAGCATTTCTTCCAATTTCTGGGATAAAGAAGTTCAGAGGGACAATTTTAGGAGCTATTCATTATTCAATAATTCAGTAGGAGCCACTAAGTACTTTCTGCAGGTCAGGGTCTGGACTAGGTATTAGGGCATTCAAGGTGAATAATCCATGAGACTGAGGAAGGGAGGCCTCTGGGAAGAAGAGAGACCATGAGTCAAGCCTGGGAAATGAGAAGGCCAGGATTACCAAGTGTTTTTACCTGGCTAAGCCCAACGTGCTTGAAGGGTGCTGTGGGCTATAGCATAGAAGGGCCACAGAGACTCTAGGGGCACTCAACCACCTATGTACCCTGCAGGTTACAAATTAGTATGAACAATTTACTGAACCCTGACAATTGCTGATCACAAGACAGGCCATAGCCACCAGTTAGACAGGAATGCTAGGGGCAGGTGGGTAGGAACAGCAAAAGACTCACTCTTCCTGAGTTACTTCTGGGGCAACTCCTAGGACCACTGAGCTTGAATGGATTCTGAGGCCCTGGTGGGGCTCAGGGGAGAAATTATATTATTGTGATATCTTACATAGGTAGAAGATGGGGAAATGGCAGTAGTTGTACCTAGTATTTGGCATTCTTGGGCCAGGGACTTGTTGTGGAGGCCTGAGGAGTACTCTAGGAAAGAGACAACAGATAGAGTGTATGCTTACAGGCGTGCTAATGTCAATGGAGACTCAAGGGTGGGCAGGATGTCAGTTATGCCAGCTAGCTTTTCTTCTATCCCCATCCAGAGAGTCTTTCAGAGCTTGGCTCTGATAGAAGTATAGGACAAGACCTTTTCCCTGCAAAGGGGAGCAAATAATTCCTGTGTTTCCCATCTCCCAATGGGGAATAAAGGATATGAAGAGAATAAAAGATAATGGATAATCTAGGAACTGAACAACTGTGTGCTTGTAGAGATGTATGATCATGCTCATGTCCTTGGAGACCTTGTGGCTTCGATGTCACCTACATGTAATAGGCTCCCAAATCCAGGCCTGCGAAGCTATTATGAAATGCCCCCTTCCCTTTACAATATTTTGTGTGAGTACTTTCTTTCCCTTCCATAGCGACATGCTCACATAAGAGGTCTGAGAGCCTCTTATACCTTAGTGCATATTTGGATCATGCATGGTCTTGGATCTCCTGAGGGACAGATACTTTATGGCGCTGATTCTCAAACTTGAGCATACATCAGAATCTTTTAGAGTTTTGTGAAACACAGATTGCAGGGACCCACCACCAGAGTTTCTGGTTCGGTAGGTCTGGGGTGGGGCATGAGTGTGTGCATTTCTCACAAGTCCAAGATGGTGATGATGCTGGTCCCATGACCACACTTTGAGAACCATTATTTTAGGACAATGTTTTCTCATGGACCAAAAATATTTATATTATTTAGAAGTGTCAGGCATCCATAAAGTGTAGGGCCATTATATATGTATGATGGCAGAGTTGGAGGAGAAAGCAGAGAGGTAGACAAAGGGTGTTTTCCCACTCAGACCAATGAGAACTCTCTAGGTTTGCAGTCCCCAGCCTCTGGGCTGTGGACAAGTACTGGTCTGTGGCCTATTAGGAACGGGTCTGCACAGCAGGGGGGCAAGTGCCAAGAGAGTAAAGATCTGTCACTATCTCCCATCATACCCAGATGGGACCATCTAGTTGCAGGAAAACAAGCTCAGGGCTCCCATTGACTCTGCATTATGGTGAGTTATACAGTTATTTCATTATATGTTACAGTGTAATAATAATAGAAATAAAGTGCACAATAAATGTAATGTGCCTGAATCATCCTGAAACCGACCCCCCACCCTCTGTGTGTGGAAAAGTTGTCCTACATGAAACTGGTCCCTGGTGCCAAACAGGTTGGGGGCCTCTGTTCTTGGCTGTTGAGCTTCATGAAGGGAAGCTGCTCCCTGCCTGATGCCCTGACTTCTGCTGCATTTTTTTTTGCCACCCTAACTGCCAAGGTCACTTTCAACTCAAATTGTCAGGCTGAGATGTGAGATCAGCTCCTGTTGAGAGGTGAGTCCATTGTTAAATTTGACAGGGCCAGGCCATTTGGCACATACCCCCTTCTCACTGTAAAGCCTGCAGAGGAATTTTCCACTGCTCTTGCTAGCTGAGCCAGTTGAGCTTCTTCTGGGCAACGGATTCATTTTACTCTTGTGAAGCACTCCCGCCTCTTATCACTGCCTCTGCTTCCTAGCTGGACTGACAGCAATGGTCCCCTGTTTTCCCCACAGCCTGGCCTAGCAGACAACTGGGCACTTCCTGGATACCCAGTATTTTTACAATTCATGGCATTTAAAAGCTAGAACCAGCCTTACAGACCAGCTAGTCCAGCTATCTGGGTTTTTTGGTTATGGATAGACAAACCAAGACCCACAGGTGACAGGCTTGTTCAGGCCCTCCTTCCTTGTGGTTACCCTCATGCCTACTATTCCTTCTTATTCCCCACCTTTCTTTCCTGTCTCCTTTAGCTTCAAGGAACCCCATGAAGGAGGGGAAAGAGCTAGCGAGTCCCTTTATCCATTTATTTCAACCTTGCAAGGCTATGATAGTCAATTGCAATTGACCCCTTTCCAAGAACATACTTCTTTACAAACAAACTTCATCCTTATATAAATGTGTGCACCAAACTCTATATGCTGACTCTCTTTTGGCAGGGAGAAAGGGTCCCAGGTAGAACGTAAGGCACAGGGATATAAAGGAAGGTGGTCAGTCAGCCCCACCTCTTGCTGTCCTCTGTGGCTGTTATGAGGGTGGACTATGACTGCCAGGTCCCTTGAGGGAGGGCAGAGAAAAGGCAGCATCTATGAGTGTCGGTTTGGGAGTGGGAGGTAAACACTCCCTCAGCCTCATCTTTGATTTCTTCCCCACCAATCTCAGCCCGAGGGCCCTAGCCTTGTTTCCTATGAGCATGAGGCTCCATCCCTTCCCCCTATACTTCTGATGCCAGGATGGGGGGAAGGATGGAAGGTGTAGAAGGGAAACATGAACCCCTCAAAGATACTTCCAGGGTATTTTGGCCTGAGAGAGTTCTGAGCAAGCCATGGATTATGACACTTTCTACCAAAACAACCATCTTTAGCTGTCCCTCTCGACCTCTCTTCCCACCAAGCACATTGTCTCTCTCTCTCTCCCTCTGTCCTCCCCACCCTCCGTCTCTGGAATAAGCACACACATAAATACGTATGGGTACATGCACAGAGGCAGAACTACATGGAGAATTTCAAACAAGCAAAGCCACAGTCTGAAGGTTAATGAGATGTTTCCACATGGAGATGGCAATGCAATCATTTGCAACGATGGAGCAGGGCCACAAGTTTGTTAGTGATCTGGTGTATAATTGTGCCAAATGCAACATGGGCAATAAAATAAGCTTTCAAAACGGCTGCCTCCCTTTGGACTTCTGAGCAATATAAGGGGCTTTTAAAGCGTCATTGGACATTGGAAAAGGGGCACTGCTGTTGAGGTACAAAGACTTTGGAGAGAGGAATTCCAAATGGAGCCAGCTGTCTTTCGGAAACCGACAGTACCAGGGGATTCATTTACTTGGAAGCTGGGACAGGCATTTCAGGCCTTGCTCCTGGGCATGGGTGAGTCCTGCTGTAGACTGTGGGCACAGGTGTTAATTGCCACTATTGTGACTATTTCCTTCTTTGGGCTCCGTGCTTACTTTTCCGATATCATAATTTCCTTCACAATCAATAAAAACCTCTCATATTTGGACAAAGCTCAGCCGTTCACACAGTACCTCCACAGCCCTTATTTGCATCGGGAGTTGGACAGCCCAGCTTTCACTCACAGCCCCATTTGTGGATGGGAAAACAGGTGCAGCCAGGTGCCTCAACAGCTGACAGGCCTCTGCCTGAGAAGGGACTTTCACCCAGGGCTGCCCTATCTTCTTACCCTTGCAGTACCTGTCACCTAGCCACTAACACTTAAGGGATGTTTACCCAAAGCCTATCACCCCAGTCCAAAAAACTCTCTGGTCCCAACTCACTGTTGTTTTTGCCTTCTCTCTCTCTCTCTGCCCCAGCTGGTCCCAGGTTACCAAATGAACCCGTGTCGTTTTGCAGCTAGATGCCTTCTGCATGGGGTGTGAGAAAATGAATAACAAATAAGCTTCTAGCATGTGCCTGGCCAAAACGTGGCCTGTGCGGGCTCAGCAACCACACAGGCACAGGTGAGTGGTGAACACAGAAAGCCTCCTGCCAGCCACAGCAGCCTACAGAGGAGATGTGTCTGTAGGAGATGAGGTGCCAGGGGCTCAGGACAAGTGAAGAGGGATTATGGTGGCTGACAGGTGACCCCATAGACCACCATTTTGTGAGGGGTTTAAAGCTGAGTTTAGCTGCAGCTCAGGTGGCAGTTCTCCTGGCAAAACTTGTCTGACCACCTGCCCCTCCCTCAACAAGCACAGGCACAAGAAATCCTGAGCACATGCACACACAGACAGGTGCGCCCAGAGGCAGCCCCGCTCCTGTGCACCTGGGCACAGGCACTAGTGCACACACACGCTCCCATGTTCCAGCAAGATGGTGCCTGTCCTCTGTTCCCTTACAGCCTGGGCTTCACCTGTCAGATCCCTTGGTCTGCTGCCTTGGAAATACCCATCCCCAGCACAAGCGCCCTAGCGCCCTTCGGAAAAAGGGCCAGAGAAAGGATGTCCGCGTGCATCTCCCAGGCTCCAGTGCTGTAGTCAGAAATGCTTCTCCGCACTTGTTCGGCCTTCCCTTTCGCTGTGTTCCCCCACCCTGGGGCACACTGAGGCTCTGCCACACCTCCCCAACTAACATTCAGTCTTTCTGTCTCCGCACCCTTGGGCAGCATCTGCACCCCTTCACACTCTCCCAGGACAGCTCTCTCTCTTTATCTGAGACATGCCCTCCATTGGGGTCCCAGGTCTTGGAGTGAAGGTCATGCCCAACCAGAAAATTGCTCTAGACCTGGACTCCTCTCCTACCCAGGCCCAGCCTGGACTGAGTGATTTTCTTCCTTTCCGCAGAAGCTACCCTGACCCGGGAGGGGCGCCAGGAGCTCCTGCTTATAGTTGGCCCTAAATGGCTGTTATGATCTGAATTGTGTCCTCAAAAGGTGCTGAAGTCCTAACTCCTAGGACCTGTGAATCTGAACTTATTTGGAAACAGTCTTTGTGGATGAACAAGTACAACTGAGGCCATTAGGGTAGGCCCTAATCTGATCTCACAGAAAGGGGAAATTTGGACCCAGAGCTAGACAAGCCTAGACGAAGAGTGATATGATGACATGGGAAGAACGCCATCTGTGTAGCAAGGAACCCCTGAGGCTGCCAGAGGTGTGGGAGACAGCCCTGGAACTCTCCCACACAGCTCTCAGAAGGAACCCACTCTCCTGACGTTCTGATTCTGGACTTCCAACTTCCAGGTGGAGTCTTGCTGGGGCAGCCTTGCCTGTCCAGTCCTGGTGGGGTGCCTGGAGGTGCTGGCTCTGCTTTGATAGCCTCATTCCTCCCCTCCAGCTGGTGTGAATTGTTCTTGAGGGCCCTGCCCACCCTTCCAGATCATCCATCCGGTCCCTCCTAGTAACCTTCTCATAAGCACACCTCTTCAGTAGCTCCTCGTGGCCCCAGATAAAGCCTCAGTCCCCTGTCATGGCCAGCAGGGCCTACCTGGTCTGGCTCCTGCCCACCTCCAGTCCCCTACCCCAGAAAGATGGCATATTTCATCTCTCTCTCTCTTGCTCTCCTTCATGCCCCTGTCCAACATGTGACCACGTCCTGACCAGACCCCCTTAGAAAGCCAGCTTGCCACCTGTCGCTCTACCCCAACCACTTGGGCTAAGCCCCCTCTGTTCCAGCTTAGATGGCTGTGCCAGCCTCCTCCCTGGCCTCTCTGCCTCCAAAATGCCTGCCTCCCATCATTCTCCATGGGGCAGCCATAGGGATCCTCCATGGACACAAATCTGACCACCCCCCTCCACTCCTTTCAACATTTTTATGGCACCTGGTGGCACTGAGCACAAAAGCCCAGCTCCTTAGCAAGGCCACCAGGCCCCATCTGACTACAGCCACACCATCCTCTCTAGCATTGTCTCTGGTCACCTGCTACTTACTGCCGCTGATCCAGAAAGCTTCACAGGGCAAAAGTTCTCCTGGAGGCAGCGCCACCCTGCAGCAGGTGCTCTGGGTAGCTGAGGGAGCCAGTGACCCCACTGCTTTCTCAGGAGACAAGCCGATCTCCCCCCACTGGCCATTGTGCCAGTGGCCTTGCCATGGTCGTGGTGGGTGGGGTGGCATGCGTTATGCTAATAATGCCTGGCTCCTTAGGACTTTCCCTTGGCCATAGAGTTCTAGAAAGGGCTCATTGTGCTTGACTTAGACAGATGGCCTCTGGGGTGCATAAATGTGGGAGTATACATGTTCATGAGTAAAGGATGGTGTCAATTACGTGTGTGTCTAGGTGTGTAGTTGTGACCAAGCGTATATAACGTTTGTATGTGTACACATACATTCATATATGTCATGTGTTTGTGTGTATGTATGTGGGGGGTGTCTATGTTTGTGTGTATACATGTGTATTTGTGTATATGTATATCTGTTAGTGTGTCCGTATGTGTGTAAAAATGTGTATATGTGTGCGTATATGTGAGTGTATATATTTATGTACACATATATTGTTTATGTGTGAATACAGATGTATGTATTATGTATGTGGTTACAATGACAGCTCTGACGCCTGTTCCAGAAAAAGAGTTCCAAAATTGCTTTGAAGGGTGGCCTAGGCACTGGCGTCGGTCCACTGCCTAGCTTCCCAAGGGGACTACTTTGAAGGTGACTGTAGTGATATTCAGCAGTGAGGTATATACAACTTTGTCTAAGATGAGCTCCAGAACTTAACTGTCCAATCTCACATACATGGGAATATATGCATGGCTGTGTGTGTATAGATGTTTGTATGTGCCCGTTTGTGCATGTAGGTACATACATACGTACACAGATATGTGTGTCGAGAGTATGTAAAGAGTGTGGATGTCTATGGGTGTGTGAATTTGCATCTGTAACTGGGTTTATCTGTACAGGAGGCACATGTATGTGTAGGTGTGTGTAGGTATTATGTATGTGTGTGAGTGTGGGGGCGGGTGGCCGTGTACAGATGTGTGTGGGAGGGTGTGGATGTGTGGAGCAGACACCTCTGTGTGTCTGGTGTGTGTGTGAGGCAAATGTCTATAGGTACATGGATGTGTGTCCATGTAAGGTACATCTTCATGAGTGAACACCCACGTGTGTGGCAAGTGAAGTTATGAACGCGTGTGTGGCTGTGTTTCTGGCGGCATGCCCCTTCACAGGTGTGGATGTTAGTGGATGCACATGTCTTAGGGTGTGTGGTTATATGCTGTGACCGGGCACATCTGCACCTGTGTGGATGTGGGGAGGGTGTGGGCCTGTGGACGTGTGACTGGATCATGGTGTATGCACACGTGCACGTGTGTGTCTGGTTGTGTGAAGGTGTATATATTTCAGTGTGTGTGTCAGGAGTGTACTTTGTGTGGCTGTGTGTCCATGTCTGGGTGTATCTGCACAGGAATATGTTTGTACGTGTCGGGAGGGTACAGGTGCAGGGGTGAGTCTGTACATAGAACAATCCACGGGTGGCGTCTGCCCAGGACCTTGGCTCCTGCATGTGTAAGATGGGGACGGTAACAGTTGCCATCTCACAAGCTGGCTCTGAGCACTCAGTGAGATGAATGAAAGCATTGTTAGTGTTTTCTTCAATTTCCCAGTAATTCCTGCGTTCCTACTACCTTCCTGGCACCATGCTTGGTGCTGGTGGCCACCCAGCCAGGCTAACCCAGCATCAGGTCTCCCCCAAGGGACCTCAGTCAGCTGAGTAGACAAGAACACCCCTTGACTCGGAATAGTGAGGACTCCTACTTAGAGTCTGCCTTGAGATACAAGATGCTGTAGGCAAAGGCTGGGAGGGCAGCAGGGCCTGGGCCTCCCTGTCGGGGTACCCTGGCTCCTACCTGTTCCCTTCAGCCTGGTCAGCCCAGAGTCCCAAAGCGAGGTTCATCCCATTAGAGCAGTGACAGCTCCTCAGCCATCGACTTCTGTGCTCAAGCATGTGGGATGAGGCTGAGCAAAGAAACACTGAATTTAATAAAGCCCAGGACCAGAGAGCTCTCCAACCCAAATCAATCCTCCATGTGTTTTTAATTAAGTTATAGCCCTTGTGATTAAAGAGTGTGAATTTCATTACTGTGACCATTTATCAAAGAGCATACCCGCTGAACCTTCCAACAGGCAGAGAAGAAGGCTTTTTATTTTCATCAACACCAAGTGCCCTGATTATATCTCAACTGACTCATCAAGGAGAATTGTCTGCCCTCCCAAGCTGCCACCCACTCAGTAATGACAAAACGAGCCTGCCTCCACATTGCATATCGATAGGCCAAGGCAGGTGAATATGAAACTTCTGATTTTGTCCACGTGTTCCTCACAACCCGGGCCCCAGGAGTCAAGTGTGCTTAGAACAAGGAGCCTGGACTTCCTCAAATATTGAAGGTTGGCTTGCCCTGGAAAATGGTACACTTAAAACTTTGCCCTGTTCAGGCACGGTGGCTCATGCCTGTAATCCCAGAACTCTAGGAGGCTGAGATGGGTGGATTGCTTGAGCTCATGGGTTCAAGACCAGGCTAAACAAGAACAAGACCCTCCCATCTCTAAGAAGAAAAAAACCTGGGCATTGTGGTGGGCGCCTGTAGTCCCAGATACCTGGGAAGCTGAGGCAGGAGGATTTCTTGAGCCTAAGAGTTTGAAGTTTCTGTGAGCTATGACACCATAGCACTCTACTGGGAGCAAGAAAGTGAGACTGTCACAAAAAAACAAAAACCCAAAAACT
The DNA here is from genome assembly GCF_000181295.1 of Otolemur garnettii. Lineage (NCBI taxonomy): Eukaryota > Metazoa > Chordata > Mammalia > Primates > Galagidae > Otolemur > Otolemur garnettii. The sequence continues at coordinate 2,600,128 of NW_003852585.1, forward strand.
TTGCCCTTACAGGGCAGTGGGCTGCATGAATGAGTGAGTGCTGGAGAGGGGAGAAGAGAGAGGAGAGAAGACATGCCACAATAGCAAGTGAAAGGCACCCTCAGGGACTCTGCCTTTGCTAGTTTGTAGGGAGGTGTGTGTGCATATGTATGTGTGGTTTGTACATGTGTTCTTTGTGATTTAATAGTTTTATTGGAGTATTATATACAGAAAAGTAAGCAGATCATGCAGATATGACTTGATGAATTTCACAATGTGAGCACACTCGTGTAACCCGAACCCAGGTGAACTCCCAGAGCATTCTTCATGGTTGCTAATCCCCTCCAGTAGTAACCATGCTCCTGAGTTCTACAAGCTTTTCCTTATTTTCATATTTAACATAGATAGAATCAGACAGAACTTCCTTTCTTGTGTCTGGTTTCTTCTACTCAATATTATGTTTGTGAGATTTGTATGTAAATATGCCATGATTTATTTATCCATTTTCCTCTCGATGTGTATTTGGGTTGCTTCCAGTTTGGACAGTATGAATGATGCTGCTATGAACATTTGTGTATATGTCTATTTGTGAACATATATTGGCCTTTCTGTGGGTTACAATACTTAAGTAGTGGAATTGTTGTTTAGCTATAGTAGATACTATAATAGTGCCACACTGATTTCCAAAGTGCTTGTACAATTTATGCTCCTGCCCATGGTACATGAACATTCTGACTGGTCTACATCCATTTATGAGAGCTCTGATTGGTCAATATCCTAACCAACTTATGGTATTGTCTGTCTTTTATTTTACCCCTTTCGGTGGGAATGCAGTCATCCCCAGTTGGGTTCCTTGGGAAGTAGACTCTAAAATAAATACTAGTTGGCTGGGCTTGGTGGCTTACGCCTGTAATCCTAGCACTCTGGGAGGTCGAGGTGGGTGGATTGCTTGAGCTCAGGAGTTTGAGACCAGCCTGAGCAACAGCAAGACCCTGTCTCTACTAAAAATACAAAAACTAGCTGGGCATTGTGGCAGGCACCTATACTCCCAGCTACTCAGGAGGCTGAGGCAGGAGATTTGCTTGAACCCAGGAATTTGAGGTTGCTGTGAGCAATGAAGTTGCCATGGCACTCAACCCCAGGGGGAAAGAGTGACATGCTACCTCAAAACGAACAAACAAATGAATAAATAAAATAAATACTAGTATGCCGGAAGTTTATTGGGGAGTGCTCTTAGAAACAGTATCTTTGACGGAGTGAAGGAAGCAGGACTAGGCAGGAGGAAAGTCCGACTGCAATGAAGTCACACCAAAGGCCTCAGCCAGGCCCATGGGGAACTCTGGAGCTGGGATGACTTTTCGGAATTGACTCAGATGTGGGCTGGGACTGGGGCCTTACATCCCATTTCAACCAGTCATTGCAGGAGTGCTTTCTCCGGGGAGAGGAGGTGGTTTTAGGCTGGGCAGCTCTTTTTAGCAGAGAGCAATCACCAAGGGGAGGAACTAGGCTGTGAGCTGCCCATAGTCAAAACTCCTAGCTCTGAAAGATGAGTATTTTAGCCCCAGGGTGCGGATGGGAGATTTGGAAAGCACACTGCAGAGCCCACGGCACTAGCAGTGTTACATTGTGGTTTTTGTGGCAGTTCTCCAGTGACTTCTGAGGTTAAACTCCTTTTGACCATTTGGGTAACTTCTTTTGTGAAATGTTTATTCAAGTCTCTTGCCAAATTTTCAACTGAAATGTCAGTCTTTTTCTTAATAATTCGTAGAAATCTTATATATTTGGATAGTTCTTTGAGACATATCAAAGAACTATCTGGATTATATGATACACATTATGTATAAAAATTCCTACAAGTCAATATGGAAAAAAAATCCCAATAGAAAACGTGAGAAAGAATCTGCATATGTAAATATATTGCAAATACCTTCTCCCTCTCTGAAGATGACCTTTTCCTACTGTTAATGTTTTTGGTAAATGGACATTGTTAATTTTAACGTAGTCTAATTCATTTTTTTTATGGTTAGTGTGTTTTGTGTCCCATTTAAGGTATATTTACTCACTCTAAGGTTGTGAAGATGTTCTCCTATGTTTTCTATAAAATATTTATTTTGTACCTTTTACATATCACCTAGAATGGGCTTGGGTGTAGGATTCACAATATATTGATAATTGATTGACTCATAATAATTCATCGCAAAGACAATCTTTCATAAATCAGGCGGCCATGTGTGTAGGTCTATTTCTGGACCTTATTCTATTACATTTTCAAATTGATATTTGACCATCCTTGCGCTAATATCACACTATCTTATTTACTATAGCATTCTTAATATCTGATAGTTTAAAACGTTTGCTTTAAAGCCTGCTTGAACTTTTATTGGGCTTATGTCAAGTTCATGTATTAACTTGGGGAAAATTTATATCTTTTCAGCATTTAGTCTTCCAATACATGACTAATGACGTAGCCCTCATTTTATTTAGACCTTTAATGTCTCAACGTTTTTTTTTGTTTTCAGTGTAGAGATCTTGTACATCTTTCGTTGGATTTATTTCTAGGTAGTTAGTGTTTTTCTATGTTACTGTAAATGGTATCTTTTATATTTATTTCTCCATCTATTTGTTAATGGATGATATATAAGAATGCAACCAAGTTTTAAAATATTTTGACTTTATATCCTTCTGGCTTGCTAAATTCACTTATTCTAATATTTTGTCTATGGATTCTATTAATATATATATTTGGAATATATATATATTTAATTTTTTTTTAGAGATTGGGTCTCACTGTTACCCAAGCTGTAGTGTAGTGGTGCAATCACAGCTCTCTGCAGCCTTAAACTCTTGTTCTTAAGTGATCCTCCTGCCTCAGTCTCTAGAGTAGCCAGGACTATAGGCTTGTGCCACTACGCTTGACGTGTACTGAATTTCTTAGGTGCCCAGTCATGTAGTTTGTGAGTAATAGATTTATGTATTCTAATCTAATGTTTATGCCTTTTCACTAGTTTCCCATATATATATTTTTGAGGCAGAGTCTCACTATGTCACCCTTGCTAGAGTGCTGTGGCATCACAGCTGACAGCAACCTCCAACTCTTGGGCTTGAGTGATTCTCTTCCCTCAACCTCCCAAGTAGCTGGGACTACAGGCGCCCATCACAGTGCCCGGCTATTTTTTTGTTGTTGTTGTAGTTGTCATTGTTTAGCTGGCTGAGGCTGGGTTTGAACCTGCCACCCTCGGTGAGTGTGGCTGGCACCATAACAACTGTGCTACGGGCACCAAGCCTCAGTAGTTTCCTATATTAATGAACTAGATTGAACCTCTGGTATAATGTGGAACAGAAGTGATAGTAGGCAACTTTATCCCCCTTCTCAATCTATGGGGAAAGATTTTAATACTTCACCAGTGATTGTGATAGTTGCTATAGTTTTTGTGACTTCCCCTTATCAGATCAGAAAATGCCCTTCTTAGTTTGCTCAGATATTTTTCTTTTTTTTAAATCACAGATGGATGTTTAATGTTGTCAAATGCTTTTCTGCATCTATTCAAAGGATTGTATGATTTTCCTCTTTTTCTCTGTTAATATTATTAATCACATTGATTGATTTTCTAATATAAAACCACCCTCATATGCCAAGAATAAAACTTATTTGGTTATTGAATTAGATTGTGTTTCCCCAGAAGCAAACACCAGGTCAGGAATTGGTGTAGAAATAGTTTATTTGGGGGATGGAAACACCAGGAGGAGTATGATGATGAAGTGCTCTGTCTGCACATACACACATGGGCAGGCAATGAACATGTATGAACATATATGGATAAAAGAGGAATGGGGATATATGTATATATATATAAATGATACATATTGGATTTCATTGGTTAATACTTTCTTAAGGATTTTGAAACTATGTTCATGAGAGAACTTGGTCTGTAATGTTCATTTCTTACATTATCCTTGTCAGATTTTGGAATCAAGGTTTTACTGGACTAATCAAAAGGCTATGGGGTACCCTGGCAGAGAAGATGGCTGAGGAAGACATCAGTACTCCCCAGGAAGAGACCCCAGAGCAGCGCCCACAGTGGAAGCTGCCAGACTGGCTGTCTTAGGAAATAATGACCAAGTTCTCTCTACTCCCTATGAGTCCTGTCCCCCGACACTGGCCTGGTGGGGGTGGGACTGTGATGTTCAGAAAGATTCTTTTTGCTTTTAGCTTCTTACAGGCTCAGATGAAGCCCCTGAGGTGATAGCAGATAGGACTTCCCTGGGTTTGGGTAGGGACAACTACTTTCCTTTGAAAACTTTGTGGTTGTCTCTGTGGTCTCTGCCACACCGCAGGAGCATGGTTCACCTGCCTCTCCATTTAGAGCCTCTGATGCCCTGTGCACACCCCTTATCAACTGCTAGACAAACTGTCACCAGCCTGAGGCTGACAATAGGGTCTGGTCCACAAAAGTGACCATAGACAGCAACGGGCATAAGGTCAGGATGGCATCAATGGCAAAGGGGTGCTTCTGCTCACTGCTGTGGCTACTGGCTGCTGTCTTCAGGGGTCATTCATGGGAGGAAGTAAAGGACAGTGACAAGCAGAGATCTGTCTAGCTGCTACTCAGAGAACAATGGCTTCATGCCAAGCACTGTACTGAGGACTTTACAATCATAACATCACGTTTTAGCACACAGATCACACTGCAACCACAATACAGCAGAATGGAGAGGGACACTTCAGCCAACTGAGGTGGTCACTTGCCAGTGTCTGGGATCAAAAGGCAGAATGGCCACCACCTACTGAAGGTCCTTACAGTCTACATTCTCTCTTGTTGGGATAGGGTGGGAGAGGAGCTAGTTCAACTTGGAGTGTATTTCAACGTGGAGAAGGTGACGAGGGCAGGGATCCTGTTGGGAAGATGACACTGGGTGACTGAACTGAGGTGCTCTCAGTTTCACAGAAAGGGCAACAAGAGCTAGCCTCAGTGTTTCTGCTATTTTCACTCAATAGCATGAAATACCTTAATATCTACTGTCTTATTGTCCTCTTGTCACCCTCGGGCAGAAGCCACCTGCTGTTTCCAGGCAAACCCACCACTGGGCCAGGCTGGATGCTGGGTGGAGGATGGCTGGACGTTGGAATGAGGAGATGACGAAAGCCACCAGCTTGAAGCCCCTTGCTTCAAGCTCATTAAGGAAAGGACCCGGAGCATGGAGACCCCGGGGTCCAGGGCATTTAGTCCACTGTTGCCTGGATGAGGATCTTGCTGACTGACTGGTTGAGCCCGAGTCTTCAGAGGCAAGCCTGGACCGTCGATGAGTCCTGGAGGTACTTTTCAACTCTCGGGCTCTGCCAGCCCCTCGTCACTGAGTCCTAGGTGCCAAGACCAGGCCCAGGAGGCCTGTGGCCCTGTCGCCCCGTGGCAGCCTCTACCTCACCGCGGGGTCCTGTGAAAGCAGAGGAGGGCAGACTGCTGGGCAGCTCTAACCCCTCCAGTGGTGGGGAAAATTGGCCATCCCCCGAGGAGACAGCAGAGCCCCTTGGCAATTTTCCAGAGCTCTTCTCTCCTTCCTTTGTACCCAAACAGCTGTGGGCATATCAGGCCGGGGCAGAAAGGAATGAATTCTATTTTCTTCCCTCCCTGAGGTACTCTATGCAGTAGGCTGCATGGGAAACATAATGGTTGACAGACGTGCAGTGTTTTGTGATGTGAAAATTAAAATCACCAGGAAATGTTCACATTCTTTCTCTCCTCTCCCCCTCCCGCATCTCCCTTCTTCGGAGCCTTTCTATCTCTCAGTTCTCACTCTTCCTCTGTTGGCCTTTTTCCTGGTCGGTTTACGTCCCTCAAACTTCCTGCCTCTGAGAACAAGTAGCTGGTTGAGTCTTGGACTTCAGAACATTTAAAAATCACTATGAATCCCTAAAGGCACCTACAAACTGCTTCTCAGGCACCACTGCCATGAAGTTACGTGGGAAGTGTTCAGCCCCCAAGACTCTGAGCCTGCCAGGTTTGCAAAATTTTTATGTCCAAATTCAAAATGCCTAATGAGCTATTTGAAGCCATTTTCTTAAGCTCTTACTATGTTCCAATCTCCGGTCAAGTTAAATTTTGTGAAACTCAGACTTTGCATGTTGAGACTCTACTTTTCTCACAATTTGGGGGTAAGAGTTTACTTCCACTGAGCACTAGCATGAATGAAAACGTCATTGAGCTTGCCAAGTTGACCCCCGGAATACTGCAGCACCAGGCACACATGCCCCTCTGGGGTTTAGATGGTGAGGCATGGGACTTTTAAGGTGCCCTTTCTACAGGGACACAGGCCACCCCACCCCTGCTCTACTGGATTGTATAAGTGGTATATTGTTAAGGTCCTTTTATAGGCATGTTTCATGTGCCCCTTTCTGTTATTCTAGGCATTATCTAGGGCAAGGGGATTCCCAGAGCCACCCAGCTGTGCCCAAGAATGATCTCCTGGAACGGTGAGGCTGCAAAGCGCCTTTGGAGATGATTGTATCAACCTTTCCTTGATCTATAAATGTGAACTCAGGTCCCGAAGAGGGGACAGGCTTTGTGACTTAATGATGGCTCAGAAAGCCTGGGACTCAGGCCTGGGCACGTGGCTGCTATGTCTGAGCCAGGTCCAGCCTGGGAGGAGCCACATCTGATTTTGAGCAATTGCTCAGGGCGCAGCAGTGAAAGGGGGTGAGCATGAGACAGTACAAGGGTGGCTGTGTCTCTTGGTGTTCGGTCAAAAGTCAGTACCAACAGTAGTTTTACACTATAGAGTTGTGGGCAGATCACTGTTTTGTAAATTGAATCTTTAACACCCAGGGCACCATCTACTGCAACCTCCAGAGAGCTCCTTTTATGGAGCAAAGGGTCTTCTTGTAATGCAAATCACCACTCCCTAATTGGCCTGGTTTGTAACTTCTATGCCATCAATTGTTTAAGCAGCCAAGCCCTTTTGTCTCCAGTTTTTATTTTTGTTTCCCACATAGCAGAAAGGTGCCAAGGTCAACTTGCACCTCAGTAATGCTGCTGCTGCTGCTGCCTCTGGCCAGAGACCACCCACCTGGCCCCTGGGCTGCGCTGGTAGGACTGACCTGCTGGGGCCCTGGCCTTCCTTCCCTGCCCCGTGCAGTTTTGCAGCAGAGTAGTTAATCGGAAGCTGGGAGTGCAGGTGGCACTCAGTACCACCTGGAGCCGCATCTGGGCGAGTGCCCCCCGCGTCCTGCAAGGCTGGAGAGGAATACCAATTACACAGTTACTGGGCCCCCTCAGGAGCCCACAAGAGGAAATTAAAAGGCATACACACGCCTGGAATAAAGGGCCCTCTTCTTGCAGCTAATCACCGAAATTGGTCACTGAGTTGTCCCCTCCCCACTTTTGTGAAAGACATGGTCTTCCTCTTGTTCTGTTCCGTCTCTGTGCTCTCAGAAATGTGTGAATGGGGGATGGAGGGTGAGCTTTGCAGGGCCATCCTCTCATCATGTGCCCTCAAGCCCTGGCTTTCCCCCAGGCTCCTACATTTCCCAGCACAGGGGCAGCGGTTTGTGTTTTGTCCCTTCCCATGCTGGAGAAAGATCAGTCTGAGCCTCAAGGCCATGCAGGTGGGAAGCACATCCTGGCATCTCTGAAGAATGCCTGGCAGGGTCCTTTGCAACATGCAAAATGCTCGTACTCCCCTCACTGCACTGTGCATGCTTCACAGTGGCTCAGGGCTCACTGCTACTTTTTACCTTAGGACATGCGTGATCTAAGGTGACAGATGCGGTCATCAGGGCTCAAACCCAGAACTTCAGTTCCAGGGCCAGAATAAGCTCTTTTACCGCTCTTTGCTTCAGGGTGCCCTGTGGCTGGTGTGTCTCCCATTCCACTGGGCAACAGGAGAGCCTGCTGTGTGCCTTTGGCAAAGTCTATGCGGCCCTGAAGAAGAGCAAGAAGAGACTTCCATGGTTGCAGAGAAGTCAGCAGGCTTTGTTTAACCCTGCGCCCCAGCAGCAAGCCTGGGTGGGGCCCATGGAGATGCCCTCTAAGTGCCTGCTGAAGGCAAGCAGAAGGGGGAGGGAGATTTATTGTCTCCTGGGGTCCTCAGTTTCTTCTACTAGGCCAGTGAAGGGGTTAGGTCTCCTGATCTCCAGGGTCCTGTGACCTCCAGTTCTAGAGCATTGAATCAGGCCATAATCTTGCCACCCTTTGTAGCCATGCGCATGCAGCTCCAGGGGTGTCCTGAAGGGGCCCAGCTCAGGGAAAATGCAGGTTGGCTCAGCCTGAGATCCTGGGGTTCCTGAGAAATCCTGACAGTCACATTGCAGTGCATTGAATGGTGGCTCTCAAAAGTCCTATCTACCTGCAACCTATGAGTGTGATCTTACTTGGAAAAAGGTCTTTGAAGATATAATTCAGTGAAGGATCCTGAGAGGAAATCATCCCGGGCTATCCAGGTGCACCCTAAACCAAATGACAGGTGTCCCACATAAGAGACGCAGAAGGATATTGGAGACATCGGGGGAAGAGATGAGGTGAAGATGGGGGCAGAGGTTGAAGCGAGGCAGCCACAGGCTGCACTAACATCTGGGGTTACCAAAAGATGGGAGAAGCAAGAAAAGATTCTCCGCTAGAGGCTTTCAAGGGAGCCTGGTCCTCACGACCCTTGGCTTTCAGACTTCTGTCCCCCAGAACTTTTGACAAATGAACAAATGAATGGATGAATGAATGATTAAATATGTTTGTATGTAAACAAATATTTACATTTCTTTGGTTTTAAGCCACTGAGTTTGTTCCAGCAGTCCCAGAAAGCAGTATATATACTGCAGCAACCTTACGGAGGAAAAGAGAAAAGGGAGGGGCAGAGGAAGGAAGAGGAGGAGGAAGGTCTTCCTGAGCGGCTCCCCGATGCCCGGCAGGCAGGCGTTGTCCTGTTGCCTTCGGAGCATGGCACCATTGATGGCTGGCTGCCACAAGGTGGGAAACAGGTACTTCTCTCAGCCCTGTGTACAGTCGAGTGGCTTTGGGTGCTAAGCACTGAGACCGGGATGCTCAGCTGGGGAGAGATGGGACCAGCCAAGGCCTGCTGGGACCAGCAGAGGCAGGTGGGCGCTTGCCAGACAGCACTAGGCTTTTAGAAGAGGCACAAGGAGTTCTTGGTCTCTGGGGGTTCAGGAGAGAGGGAGCTCATTTCTGCCCTATAGGACATGGCTAGCCAAACCCAGCTGCCCTGAGCCCTCAAAGCCAGCTCCATGGGACAGAAGAGCCTCAAGCACACTCAAGACCCCCTGCTTAGGCAGAGCCAGCCCTGGCAGCCCCCTGACCACTACCTTTTTGTCTCCTGAGTGCATGTCTCCTGTCTCCTGTCTCTGGAACTGGCCAGAAACCCAGGCATGCCTCTCCCTGCTCCTCTTTTCTCTCCGCAGCCGAGTTTGTCATTTCACTTCCTGAACGTTTCCCATGCCCTGCACATTTCCCTGATGCCCTCTTTTTTTTTGAGATAGAGTCTCACTATGTCACCCTGGGTAGAGTACCATGGCATCACAGCTCATAGCAACCTCCAACTCTTGGGCTTAAGAGATCCTATTGCCTCAGCCTCCCAAGTAGCTGGGACTCCAGGTGCTCGCCACAATGCTTGGCTATTTTTTGGTTGTAGTTGGCCTGGGCTGGATTCGAGCCCTCCAGCTCAGGTGTATGTGGCTGGCGCCCTAGCCACTGAGCTACAGGCACCGAGCCCCCTAAGAAGGGGGCTCCCCTGACAAGCCCCTCTTTTCAGCTGCCACTGCTGACCAGGCAGGCCTTTGACACCCATCATAAATGGATGCGGTAGTCTTCCATTTGAACACGAGCGTTTCACCTGCTGGGACCAAGAAGCATCACAGTTTCCTCTTGGCTGTGACAGGGTCAGAGTAGGGAACTAGAGCTAAGGGGCTGGGGAGGGGACAGGAAGAAGATTGTCACCTGTGACTAGTGGACACATCGGGCTGGGATAGCAGAGTGGCTGGCTGCACTGCAGGCCTTTGTCAATCATCAGAACCACATGCTTTTGTCACCTGTTAATGCCGTGATGCACATCATTGTCCACAGGAGCCTTCTGCACCTTGCTGCTACTTCTTTCTTTCTTCCTGGAAAACTATTCTTAAATTCTGTGCATCTTACAGCCATGCCATGTGAAAGTCCGGCATACGCAGAGTGTTGACCTTGGCCTCCTGTGCTGTTCAGGACGGGCTTGGTGGTTTCCCAGCCTGCTCTGTCCATTTGGAGCAGCTGATTATGTCAGCTCACAAAAGCCAAGTACACCCACAGCTAGCTTTTTTTGAAAATCCTTCCTATTGAAATTCTTGAAGGACTTTTTTGCAGTAGGAGTTGCTCAGGATCCCAGCAGTCACATCAGAGCACAGGACGTGGCATCAACTGTCCCATTCGGGTGAGCTTATTCACATGGCTGGTGCCTCTTGGACAGCAAATGGCTCGAGAGCAGGACTCTGCCCTTTGCACTGCTGCATCCCTGATGTCTCGTGTAGAGTAAGTCTGGCACCTACTAGGTGCTGCAGAAAGATTTCTTTATTTACTAAGTACATGAATGAGTTCATTGGGAACTGAGGCTTTATATAGGTGACAAGTTCACAAAAGGCAGAGCTGGGACATGAACCCAGGGCTGATATCAAAGTTCACACTCTGTCCCCACTCTCACAAGATAGTGCCACTGGATGGAGCTTTGAGCTGGTATATCCATGGAAGCTGATGTGAAGAATCTGAGAGCCTGGTGGCACCTGTGGCTCATAGAGTAGGGCACCAGCCCCATATACCGGACATGGCAGGTTTAAGCCCAGCCCTGGCCAAAACTGTAAAAAAAAAAAAAAAAAAAAAAGAATCTGAGAGGCTGAGAAGAAACGGGATGAAGACAGCAGGGCCCTGAGCAGGCAGAGAGGATGGCTGCCAGGGGCTGGGCATCTTGGAGGTGGTGAGTCAGGAAGAATATGGGGAAGGACTCCAAGGCTATAGTTTAGTTGGGGCTGGGTATGACCTCTAGCCATGGGCTTGGGGGCCAGGTTGAAAGGACCTGGCTAAAAAGATCCAGCTTCAGCTCAAAGCAGGGAGGAAGTAGGAAGGGGACTTTGGGGAGATCTGCCCAGACTGCCAAGCCTGAGGCAACCTGAACAAGCTCTGCTTCCACGTTAGGTGATGACAGTCTGAGCTCCAAGGCCCCATGCCAAGACAACTGTGGCCCTTCAAAGACCTGCAGGAAGCCAGAGGGGTGTCAGAGAGACTCAGAACCGGGGGGTGGGTGGGTGGGAGGTGCAGAAAGGGGGCCAGTGAGAGCAAGGGAGGACTCTGAATGCCATCTGCCATACGGTACTAAGCAATGCAGAACCCCTTCTGTCTCAAGTGGTTTTCCTACTTCTTTCCTCCTCTTAGACTTGGTTAATTTTCTTCCCAACTAAACAATAGGAGAAGCAATAAGATGCACAAATTTCCTTCAGTGTCATCCAACAAATATCCACTGCATACCTTACCATGTGTGAGGTGTCAGAGATCCCAGAGAAAGTAAAACTCCAGCCCCTCAAGGGAGAAAGACTCCTAGTGAGTTGGTCACAGCTATGACCCAGATGTGGGCACTTGGGAAGGGACTACATAGAGGGAGGGAGCCATTCTCAGCTCTGCCAGGCTGGGTGGGCTTCTCAGAGGCAGTAGAGTTTGAGCAGAGCCTGGATAGTTGGCAAGAAGAAGGTGGGAGGGGCAAGGAAGAAGTAGACAGAGGCTCGGGGCAGAAGAGGGCAGGGTACTCTGGGAGTACAAAGCAACCTGGCCAGGGTAGGGCTGTGTGAGGAGGCTGGGGGCACAGGGGAGAGGATGCCTGCAGAATGCATCTTATAGGCACCAGGGTGCCTACAAAGACTTGTGAACGAGGCCACGGGATCTTATTTGGAAAAAATATCTTTGCAGATGTAATTGAGGCAAGGATCTTGAGAACATCTTGGATGATCTGAGTGGGCTCTAAATCCAATGCGATATGTCCTTTGATGATGAGAAGATATAGACAGAAGAGACACAACAGGAAAGTCTGTGTGAAGATGGGAGCAGATACTTGAGTGATGTGACCACAAGCCAAGCAACACCAGGAACTGCCAGACACTGGAAGAGAGAGAGAAGCATTCTCCCCTGAGCCTTAAGGAGCCAGGTCCTGCTGCTACCTTGATTTTAGCCTGGAGATGCTGATTTTCCTCCAGCAGGCTATATCTCCCCTAAAGCCAGGCCAAGTCTCTTCTTTATCTCATGCATAGACCCAGCATTTAACATGAGGCCTCGAACCTACTGAAGACTTGACACTGGCTGAGTGAATGAATGGGCATTATTGCCAGGGGTCTATGTGTCCATATGTACACCAAGCACTGTCTGTGGATGGATCTGCCTTCTATGTTTCTATGTCTCTCGGAGCTAGTACAATAAGATGAAAGTTTCATTTGACAGTGATGCTGAGCTTGGCTGAGCTGTTTGTCCTTTTGTGTTCCTTGGTCAACAGATGATAAAAGTATTGCCAGCTGCTGTTGTGTGGGGTCTGCAAAATGTCAGTGTTGGAGCAGAGGTGAGAAGGGTAGACAAGGCAATGAGACCCAGCCTTGCAATTCTTCCCTTCCTCACAGTCTGTTTCTAAGCCAAACTGGAGAGGTGCCAGGACAAGGCCTTCAAGTCCAATGCTGCTTTTAATTAACCAGGACCCTGACTAGTACTGCAACCCCCCAGCCAAAGGCAACTCACTGGGCAGACCGTGGTGGTGTTGATGGTCACAGGGATTTGCAAACAGCCCTCCTGCAGACACATGCCAGCAGGGCCCTGGGAGAAACCCACCTGGGTAGGAATTGTCCAAGAAGTCCCTGGTCCTCATCTTCAGCCCCCTGGTGACAAGGCAAGTTTATAACCTGTCTGCTGAGAGGAGTCTAGGCAAAGAAACCTGCTCCTGGGAACTTTCCTCACATCCTTTTTGGAGGCTTCTTTGCACTGCACCCTGGGCAATGTTTTGTAAGTTGCTCATCCAGTCTTTCTTTCAGGTACTGGTTCCAGGAGGGAGTGCGAAGACAGGCACGGAGAGCTGCTGGTGCCCTGTGCAGGCACCAGACCAGTGAGCTGGCTAAAGAGAAATGGCTTGGACAACTGTGCCTTAAATCATCTGGAGAATGAATCTCCTTTCTTTATTCATCAGGAATTTGTACCTAAATAATCTCTTTGTTTCTTGGGATTTCTGTCTGGAGCCAAGACTGATGGCTGGGGGCTGGGGACAGACAGGGCAGGAGCTTGGGAGGGAGAGAAGGGAGTAGGGGCTGTCAGTGGAGAGGTGTCCACCCAGTCCTGAGCAGGCCTGTGTTTGTGTGTTCCAGCTTCCCACTGCCTGCAGGGCCCTCTTCACTAACAAGATGGCAAGACTGGGCTCGGGAGGGACTTTCCTCCAGCCAGAGGGCCAAGCTAAGGATGAGGAGTCAGGTAGCTCTAAGATCGCCTCCTGGCTTCTTCAAAGACCAGCTGGCTGGTTGCAAACAAATCCTGCACCACAGCTGGCAGGAGGTGACAAAAGAGAGGCTTGGGGAGGTGGGCATTGTGGCAGGCACAGCCTGGCCACTGGGCCCTCCCCCAGCTGTGCTAGGGCCAGAGGGGAAATACTTTGTGAAATGAAGGCTGACGGAAGGAGAGTGCCGCTCCTTGGCACGGTGCTAACGCTACTTCTTTCTTGGAATATTTGTTAACATTTTCTAAAGGGTGGTAAAGATCCTTTAAACATCCCCTTGATTTTTGGAATTTCATGTTTCACAGCCTTCTTGTCCTGAACATGTATTTGCTGATGTATCCGGCAAGACAATAAACGACAGTAGCGGTAATGGAGGGGGCCTCTATACAAACTAGCTACAGTTGGATTCAGTTTGTTTTATGAGCAGGAGAGGTTGAAACAGAAAGTATCTAGATTGTGTGGATGCATTAGATATTCCAAGCTTACAAAAACTCCAAATACAAGGAAATAAGTTGGTATAATACAGAAGTCAGCAGGTTTGATGTTCTAACAGTAAGCTATTAAAAAATAATGAAGACATGAACAGCAAACTGATTTTAAGCATAAATCCAACCTATCAAAGGCATGTTTGCTTTGGGCTTGTGATGAATGTATACTTAGACATGAGCCATGGGCCTGAGTTGTTGATTGAGCTAAAGCTGAGCTCCAATCAGGCTCCAGGGCAGGATGGGCCTGGGCTATGTGCCAAGGAGCTGCCTTGGCCTTCACCTTGGTGCTTCCTTCCTATCTCAGTTCAATTGAGGATTAGATGGATCTGATGCCATGAATGAGTAGGAGACCATTAGAGTTCTCAGACCCTAAAGAAAACCACCACCAGGACACTGCTTGGTCCCATTCCCTCCAGGCAAGTTCTGAGGTGCCTCACCTCTAGACTCGCTCTGGGAAGAACTCAGTTATGTCTGCGCATGCCCTTAAACTGTCTCACATTAATAAGCTGCAAACATAGGAGCCAGTGCTTCTAAAACCACAAGCGGACTGTGGCAAATTGTTAAGATACTTATTGATGTGTCCCTGAACATCACCATTGCAGCAGACTAAATACAAGGTCATCTGCGATGCAACAGCTTGCAGGGGAAACATCCTACTATTAGGAAATTTCCCACTTTGCTTCCCAAAACTAAGTTCGGAGATGTGACAGCTCCTGAGTCCCTCCCTGAGCCTGGGTCTCGTGCTTTGACACAGCCTGATCCCTTGGTGGCCTCACTCCCACCTGTTAGTTCCTGTAGGGAGGCAGTGGTAGGATCAGGGTGGATTCAAGCTGGAATGGCCCTCCCTCAAAAACTGGCTCATCCAATCCCCTCCACCAAGCCTGACCAAGCTGGCATTGGCCCCTAACCCTGGCAGCTGCAGAGAAAAGGCTGTGACAGGGTGGTCTGCACCTGCTTAGAAGTGGTGGGGTGTGGCATGCCCCATGTGTGCTTCCAGGGGCTGGGCCACCTCCCCCCTCAACTGTGTTTTTTGGCATATAGGAAGGAACCTGGCCCCGGCTTCAGATGCATCCTGGCTATTCTCTGCGTGGCCAGGCACATCCCAGGTGGGAATCCCTTTCTCAACTTTCTAGCCACGTTTCTCACCAGCCTTTCTTGCCCTTTGCTTATTGATCCTCACAACAAACAGCACCAATTACCATCTGAGCACACTGAGTGAGACCTTGCAAGCTGACAGGGTGTGGGCACAGTGATACCCAACATCCCTGGCACCTACTCTCAGGTATCTCAGGCTGAGGGTGGGGGGTGCACTCCCTAAGGCTCCCGCCCTTGGCAGTCCTGTTAAGATCTGTGACAACTGATTATTTCTCACTTTCTAGCCTGGAAATACACCAACTCTCTTTATCCAGAGATTCACGACTGTCCCTGGAGGGTTAAAATATAAATAGCAGTTTCTAACCACGCTAATAAATAGATGAAGCTAAGCAAACAATTTATCAGCTGTCCTCATAGCCCCTCAGCATGCCCGTCTGCCCGCCTGCCTCACTAATGTGCCCACTGCCTTCCCTGGGCACGCTCTCATTCTGCAAAGGCTGGGAGCGAGGCTGGCCAAGTGAGTCTAAAAATAAAATGAACAAGAGGCAGAAAACAAGCTGCCACCACACAAGGAAAGGACGCTGTCAGCCTAGGGACAGACCCTTGGCCCAGGAGCACATACTGGGTAGTCCCTGAGGGCC
The DNA here is from genome assembly GCF_000181295.1 of Otolemur garnettii. NCBI lineage: Eukaryota > Metazoa > Chordata > Mammalia > Primates > Galagidae > Otolemur > Otolemur garnettii. Next base: position 2,615,810 of record NW_003852585.1, read on the forward strand.
TTTGGCCTCCCTGGGGTCTCTATGATGTGCCCAGACTGGTGGTGCCCTAGAGGGGAGGATAGGCTGTGGCAGTGCCTTTTATTACCCCCATCGTGGGGGGAGCATCCTGTCTCTACAACTGGAATAGGAAAGTAGGGACAAGGGATTGCAAGGCTGGGCCCGTCCTCTCTTATGCCCTCCGTGGGTGTGGCCTTCCATCGCTGTAGCAGGCAGCAAGAGTTGGCCTAGGGTATCCCAGGAGGCCCTAGCATGCCTTGAGCCTTAGGCTTCTCAGTAGCTGGGAGCCTGGGGAAAGGGCAGGCAGGGCCTCTCAAGTTAGGCCTCCGGTCCATGCTGTGGACAGGTGTAGAGACCCCAGCCCACAGTGGTCAGGGCTGTCAAATACAAGTCCTGGCCAGTGGAGTTCCCTGTGTCCTCGGCCAGGGTTTTTCAGCAGGGTCTCTCCACATTTCCTGGGTCCTGGAGGAGCTACCAGCCCCAGCCACGATCATCAGAAGTCACTAGTTTAGTGTTAGGGTCAGAGTAGGAGATTTCCCCTCGGACACGCTGTTGGCCTGGTCTGGGTGACTGAGTCTTCACCAAAGATCTCCTGGTGAAGGTGACGCTACCCAGCACACAGTCCCCAGGATGTACTCAGAAGCAGGTGTCATGGCCCTGAGCTGGCCCTGACGGTGGCACACCAGCCTTTCCTAGCAGGTGCCCAGGGAGGC
>NW_003852585.1:2616782-2655148 GCF_000181295.1 Otolemur garnettii
CTGGCCCACAGCCAGATCGGGGGAAGCAAGCACAGGGCTGACGTGACACGTGGCTCTGGTGGCAGAACCCTGCCCTGCCATGACACAAATGTGGGTGGCTCTGGGTCCCCAACACAGCAGGGAACTTAGTGTGGAGACTCAGCATGAGGTCCAGGCAGGCTTCTCCCACCACCAAGCTCGCTGTTGAAGGTCCGTGCAGGGCCGACATGGGGCAGGTGCCACAGGGGAGGTAGAGGACGGCTGGGGCCATGGGCAGGCCTTGGAGAGTGACAGCTTCTCATGAGCAGGACAGGGCCAGAGCAGGCAGGCACAAGGCAGACAGAGGCCAGCCTGGAGGGGACCCTGGTCCCCACTAGAGGCAGGCCTGGGGGTCCCAAGCAGCCACCCGGTCAGTAGAGGGACCTGAAAACCCTTAGCATAGGGCTCCAGGGATGGAGAGAGGTTTGGCCAAACAGAAAACTACTGTGGGGTCCTGGTGGCCCTGGTGCCAAAGGAGGGGGTTGGGTCAGTCTCTCAGCTCCAGAGTTCTGTGTATAGCAGACTGCTGGACATGTCCGCTTGCTTATTTCCTAAGCTCCTCCAATGGGCTGTGGCCAAACATGAACTTTGGTCTCTGTCCCCTCCTTCCAGCCCAGGGAAACTGCTGAGGAGACACCCAAGTGTGTTTCCCAGTATGTGTCTGGATCTCAGATGCATCTTCCCAGCTCCTTCCCTGAACCCTCCTCCAGGACATCCCACGGGCCAGTCCATCCAACCTTTCACCTTTCACCCCAGACTTCACCTCCGCTCCCCACCTCAGCAGAGGCACCATCAACATAGAGAGCCAATGCCCCCACCATCTTGCCCTTCTCCCCACTCCCACATCTTCACATCCCACATCCCATCTTCTTCCCTGATGGCAAGATTTGACATCATCAAGCTCAAACCTGAGGAATGGCTTTGCTGGGCCTTCCTGGGGTTGGCCTCCTGCTTTGGACCCTAATGTAAAACACTCAGAGTTTTCAAGCAAACAGTGAAATTAGGTCACTGCATAAAAGTAACTTGTTACTAGCTTGTTTGAAGTATTTACTTTGTTTTTCATAACCAGTCTTGGTGGTTTTTTAGTAACCAGTTGTTTGTTTGTGTAGGTATAGTCTCTGTGTCTGGAATGTCACCTAATACCACTGGGCTCCCATGGGCCCCACTTGGGCAGACCAGCTGGGCCCTTTGGAATGGGAGCTTCCCTCTCAGCTGCCTGTGTGACTGACTTCTGGGAAAGCTGAGACTTGTTTATGGAAGAGTGGCCCTGCCCATCTGACTAAGGCTCTACCTTTCCTTCTAGCTTTTCTGGAAAGGTAGTCTGGAAGGACTCTGGTCCTTGACTTCCTCTTGGGCTCTTCACAAAGACACACCCTCTTCACAATATACAAAGAAAAGATCGGGAACCAAACCCCAACATTTGAAAAGGCTATGGATCCACATTCCGAAGAGAGCTGTTGACATCTAGGAGGCACAGTCTCCTGAGAGGCAATTCGGCCAGGCAGGCTCTCTGGGTTCCATGCCATTCCTTTGTAACTGCCTCAGTGCCAGCTGAACTACAAGCCCCAGGAGTTGAAATTGAACCCAAGGATTTCCCCAGCTATCTGGAATGAAGCTTTTACTTCTATAATTAGAGTCCCAGAATGTCAGGGCTGCAGGGGCCCTCAGGAGCAGCTGGCCTGTCTCCATCATGGGACTGACAGCCAGGGTAGGAGGCCCACCCCCTGCCTCTCTCCCTGCAAGAGCCCTTCCTGCTACACCTTCTGCTACTAGTTCTTTCTACCAACACAGTGGGTACTCAATAGGTGCTTGGTAAATGGAATCAGAGCACTTCCACGGTCTCCTAGTGTGTGAGGCTCAGAACTGGCAGTCACACAGACTTCTCAGTAAGTGGCTATCAAATTTCTTTCTCTAGAGACCCCCGACACCTGCAGGCAAACATACAGCACTGCCACCTAGCTTTGAAAGCTCTCAGTGATCTGGTCCCCACCTTATCTGGGGCCATACTCACCTAGTGCCCTATATTCCTCTATGCTGGACAGCTATCTTCCCTGAACACACCATGCAATTTCCCATCCCTGGGCCATTGCTGCAGCTGTTCCCTCAGATCAAGATGCCATTTAACTCCAGCTGCCACCCAGATCCTTCTCTTTTGGCAAGTCCTTCTCCAGGATTCTTTCCTCTATTAGACATTTTCAAAGAGAGCTCCATCAACTTTCTCCTGCCTCCTCCCACTATTCACACATTTATTCAAAAGACTTTAGTGAGTATCCACTATGTGCCAAGCACTGTTTGGGGCACAGGGGATATAGCAGTGAATAAGACAGATCCAAACCTCTACCTTCCAGGAGCCAACATTCTAGTGGGAGAAGGAAGGTAAATAAGAGAGGTATGTGATATGAAATTTAGAGGTGAAGTTCACTTCTCCGTCTGTATCCCTGTGTTTTCATAGCCCAAGTTGCCTTGTAGTATAGTGACTTTCTGTTCCTATCTCTTCTTGGTTAGTGAGCTCTTGGAGAGTACACAGCCAAGGTCTGGTCTCTTCCGCCTCCCACAGTACTGGGTACACACTCAAGCAATAATGGTTGTGAAGTGAGTAAATGATGGAGAAAGTGAATAGATGAGAGTGTGAGTGTGCCAGTGCGTGTCTGAGTGAATGGATAAATAAATGGGTAAGTAGGTGAATGAGTGGATGAGTATATGAGTGTTTGAATGAATGAGTGAATGAACGAATGTGTGAATGAATAGATGAATGGGTGAATCAATGGATGAGTGAATGAGTGAATGAGTGAGTGAATGAATGAGAGGGATGAGTATCTAGATGTAGAATACTTGAGTGCTTTTCCTTTTCTGAAATACACTTTCTATTAATACATTTAAGTTTGCATGGCTTGAGCATAGAGTTCCTGAGACCCAGGAGAAGAATTTGCCTTGGTGCTCACATGAGTGGCAGCTATGGAAACTCAACATGTCAACTTTCTGGCTAGTCACATTTTCACCTCCTTTGACTGCAGACTCTGGTGGTCTTTCAGGGGCAGATGTCTCCAGGGCCACCCAGGACACGTGCACATGCTTTCATAGAACCTTTGATTTCTTATGTAGTCATCAGTAGTACTTAAAAAGAATGATAGGCTTTTCATTCAAACACCAACTCCTCCTAGAACCCATTCTTTAATAAATATGTGCTGGAATTAGCTAGTTATTATGTTACCAAATCTCTTTAATTATTTGACAAAGCTTTCATATTTATTTTCATATTTTTCACCAAGTCAATCTTTTCTTAAATTTTAATTTTATTTGATGTTTAGGCATTAAAAGAATGATTTCATGACCTAAAATGTGAATGGCCTCTTTTCAAAAATCCAATTGGAGGTGTAATTGAATTACAAACACTTAAGACTTTCAGCCTTTTCAGAACATAATCTGCTATGGGACTTTACTTTCTCATGGGACTTGCTTTATCTGGTCTTTATACACATCCAGTCTCTGTAAATACGTTTGGAGTTTTCAGTAATAATATTAGGCCTGGATGCTTTAGTGAGTATCAGTAGAGGTAGGAGACTGAGAGGAAGGTTGCTGTGTTTATTTAATCATACTAGGTAAAGAGCAAAAAGAACATTTACATGTATTTACAAGTATTCAAAGTACATTTTGGAAATGCTTAAGTTCATAGGGTTCCATAAATTAGCTCAGGGCTAGCTGGGTATTTTTAAAGTTGCTTTTCCCATTAGTCTGGTTGTGTTTTTCTTGCTGCTGTTGTTTTAATATGAGTGACCTTTGCCATCAGAAAGGCAGTTGCTTAGTGATCAAATCATATGCTTCAGGATGTCCTTATTATCGAATTGTGTTCAGACTGCAAAGCAGATCTAATCAACAATGCCTAAGGGGGCCTGAATATGGTGTGAAGTCCTGCTTCAACTCTCAGAAATCCAAGCCATGGGTGGTGCATCCTTGTTCAACAGCCTGGTTGAGATGATTGTTAAGCAGTCAGGACTACTGTGATTGATTGTCGGGAACATGAATTGAACTTTTAGAATTGCATGGTGGGAAACATACTCCCCCAACTAGTTTACAGACCTCTGTCATCCAAGCAGAATCACCCTCAGTTTCTAGGCTGGAAAGCTTGGCACCATTTTGCAGTCCCCACCCCTCCCTTTTACAATGACTCATAACAAAGTACCATCATTTCAGCTTTCTCTTCTAAATGCCTCTTGGATGCATCCCTTCCTTTCTGGTTCCTCTGCCACCTCCTACAGCAGGGCCCCTGTGATCTGAGCCTTGGGCCTCTGCAATAACCTCTGCATCCTTCTCCCAGCCCCATGCCGAGACTTGACTTGACTCTCAGATTTATCTTCCTAAGATGCTCATGCATAATCTCTTTCTTTTCCCTCTCTGACATGCTAGGACACCCTTTTGCTCTTCAGGTCAAGTCCAGGCATTTCCAATTGATTTTCAAGATCTTTACTAATCTGGCTATACCTAACTTCTAGCTTTCTAATCCCTAATGAGCACAGCCCGGGTCAATAGCTGTTGAGAGACATCTGCTCGCTGTGGTTTTGGTATAAAGCTAGACAAATGGACTGGTGGAATAGAGGAGGGAGCTCAGAGATAGACCCTCGCATACATAAACTCTAATTTATGACAGAGGAGACGCTGCACAGGAGTAGGGAAGAAATCGTCTTCTCAATCAATTGTGCAGGGACAACCAGGTATCCACAAGGATAAAAAATGAAATAGGACTCCTATTTCACATCACACACAAAAGTCAAGTCCAGGTGGATTAAGGACTTATATGTTAAAAGTAAAATGATAAAGCTTTCAGACGACACTATAGGAGAATGTCTTCGTGACCTAAAGGTAGAGAAATATTTCTTAAACGTGACATGAAAAACACTAAGCATAAGGAAAAGATGGATGAGCTGGGCTCTATGAAAATAAAGAATTCATGTTTTTTAAAAGGTAGTATGAAAAGAGTGAAAAAGCAAGCCACACCCTGGGAGCAGTTATGTTACTTTCAACATGCAAAAGTGACAGAGGGCTTATATTCAGAGCATATTTTTAAAGTCCTAAAAATTATTTAGAAAAAGACAGACAACTCAGTAGAAAAATTGGCAAAACGTTATTTATAAATCAGGAAATCCAAATGGCTAATAACCGTGTGAGCCAGTGCTAGATCTCCTAGTAATCAGGGACATGCAAATGAGAGCCACAGCGAGATCCATTACTCACCCACCAGAATGACTAAAATTAACGAGTTATGATAGCAAGTGTTGGTGAGGACGTGGAGCCCGAGAACTCTCACACTGACTGCTGGTGGGAGTGCACAAAATGACAGGCACTTTGGAAATATCTGCAATATCTAGCAGACTTGAAGACAACCATTTCCAATGATCCAGAAATTCCATTCGTATATCTATATGTGTATATATTATGTGTGTGTGTATAGATACAGGGTGTCCATAAAGTTCGTGTGCAACTTACACCGTTTAACGACTATAAATTGCACACGAACTTTATGGACACCCTATATACGTACGTATATACATACACACATGCACAGACATGAGCAGTCCCCTAGTTACTAACATCCTACTTACGTACAAATCACATTTACAAATGGAGGCTATTACAGGGAGTCTCCAAGTTACAAGCATCTGAATGACATGCCACTTGCCCTTACTAACAGAGGCTATTACAGGTGATAGGTAAATGTACCTGTTCCAACTTACATACAAGTTCAACTTACAAACAAACCTACACAACCGATCTCGTCCATAACCCAGGAACTGCCTATATATACACACACATCAGGAGACATGGACAATGATGCTCACAGTATGCAATCCCACCTAGCTTGTGGCCCCTTGCAGAATTGCCAAGTACACTGTGGTGTGCTCATATGAAAAGTATACTATTCAGCAATGAACACAAACATGTACGCATCTCAAAAGCACAGTATTAAGTAAAAAAGGACTGACTGAAAAGAATGTATATGTATCATAAAAGTACATAAGTGTACACATGTACACACAAATGAGTGGAGAAATTTGAATAATGTCAGTGGACTGGCTCAGTGTCAATTTCCTGATTTTGATGTTGTGTTATAGTTGTACAAGGGACAAACTAGGTAAAGGGTACATAGACTTCTTTATATTATCTTTGCAACTTCTTGTGATCTATAATTATTTCAAAATAAAAAGTTTAAAATTTGAATAAAAAAAGAATACCTATGTATTACACCATTCCTATACACTTCAAAGCAGGCAAAAGTAATCCATGGTACTCCAGGATGGCACCTTTAGGTGGGAAAGTATGAAGGACCACAAGGAAGTGGTTATCACAGAAGTCAGGGATGAGGCTGGGGCCTGCGACTAAGCCTCGCAGGGCACGTGGGGACTTCTGAGGAAGCTGTAAATCCTATATTTCTTGAGTTGGGTGATGGTTACACTAGTGTTTACACAACAAATTTGTTGAGCTGTACATTACATAAAACTTACACTTTTCTTTGTGTGTGATATTTAACAGTTATGTGAAAGCTCCTTAGGGACCTTTTTGGGCAAGTGAAAGCATTCCCCATTAGACTGTGCATTCTGTGGGCAGTGGGGCCAGATGGAGCTCCAGACCCCAGGACACAGCCATCTCAGAGAAGGCATGTGGGGGTGGTCTGGGTGATGAAATTAGGACTCACTCAAGACGTGCTGCCCTCCATCTGCTTTCAAGCAGGCATCTGGAAAAAGAGCAAAGTAGACAGGGCACGTGGACCAACAAAGGGACACAATGTCACAAACCAGGACTGCTGGTTCCAGAGTCATTGTGTTCTCCAATCCTAAGTGTTATGTTTCAGGCTGTCATTTGCAGCCTGAGGGAGGATCTGTAGGCCCCAAGCCTTGGATAATACTTCTGGGGACCCTGTTGAGAATCTAGTACCATGGCCCCAAATGTCCACAGAGCAATTACTGCCACCATTATGCCTAGAATACAAGGGGTTGTTGCCCTCTAGAGTTGTGCAATCTGTGACCTGGGGGAAGTTGATCTGTATGCTGGTGGTCTGATCCCACCACTGTGCCTTCCAGGAGATGGCAGGCTGTGGCTTTAGGCCAAGGCCACAGCCTACTCTGGCCCTACGTATGGACTACCCACTTAGCCCCTAGGAGATTTCTTCATAAAATGGTCACCACCATGCTCACCACCCCATAGAAGGGACAGTGGTGGTGAGTAGAACTTGTCCCTCTGGATGGGGTACTATGGAATCAGGCAGTGCCTTGAAATGTAAAATGCCAGACACATTCAGGAAGGCCTCTTGGGCTCCTGGTAAAATGATCACAGTTACTAACAGCTTCCAGGCATTAGTCTATCAGGTGCCTGAGAGAGCATCCAGTGAGGAGGGAGGGGGTCTGCTGAAATTTTTAGTGGGGACCTGAAACTCAAAAAGAGGCTTAGGAGCCCGCTGTGGGGAAAGAAGAGCAAGTTCATGGCTTTGAGAACTGCCACTGTGGGCAGGAAGAATAGCTTAATGCACTGCCAAGGTGCCCAGGTCTCTGTCCTAAAGAGGGACAAACTCTTCTAGTCCTGGATCCCCAAGTCTTGGAAAATACCCCCAAGGGTGCTGCAGAAAGTCCAGCCTGGCCCACGCTGGCCACAAGGCAACTGCTGCATAGCCATAGTCACCAACCTCCTCGGGCCCCATGTGGGAGTGATGTATTCTGGCTTCTGTCTTTCTTATTGGTGCTGTTTACTTTTTGCCAATCAATACATCTTCCTTTTAAGTTATCTTCTAGCTTATTTTACTATTTGAAAAATGTTTTTTTAGGGCTGCATAGTATTCCATGGTATATATCTGTCTTACAAGGGTACAAGTGAACTTTTCTAGAACTAGAATATAAATGTTTTGACACAATGACTAAGCAAATGACATGAAATCTATGTTAACCAGCTTCATGAAAGTATTTCAAATTGTATATGAAAACACTACACTGTACCCCATGTTTACATTAATGTATACAGCTATCATTTAATAAAAAAAAATAAAAATAAAAAAATAAAAAAATAAAAAAGAAATGACTTTTTTATTTTTCCTGACAAGGGAGTGGCAGTGCCAGCAACTCCCAGGAGAACTCCTGGTCTAGACCAGGGAAGAAGGAGGCCCTCGATAGAAGCCCAATTTTCACTCCAGGCCACACCCCCCACCCCCGACCACCAAGCCTTTCTGCTGGGCTACACTGTGAGATGATGATCTTGATCAAGTCTCCTCTAAAACGCTAAGGAAATTTCTAGATGGTGCTTATACCTAATGACAAGAGCCACTCTAGGCCTTCAGAAAGGGACACATTAATGATAATTGATCACAAAATAATGGGGGGAGGAAATAGCCCTTTGCCATCAGAAAGCACCCTTCTCACCTACCACCCTGAGAGCCCTGGGAATATGACTCTGATGTGCTTATAGTATCTTCTTAACAGAAACCAGGGCCTGGGAGCATCATTGGCTATGCAGTCAGAACCCATTTAGGCAGGGACCCCCTAAAATCCCTTGCAAGGATTTTATGTAGGTTGCTGTTTAGGGCTGGCATTCTTCAAAGAGAGGAGTCATTGAGCCCAGACCCCTGCTCTGACTACACACGAGCCAGCCTAGGAAGGGGAAGCTTCCCAAGGTGGCAGGCTCCTTGTGTCCCTACAAGGCTTTCATGACAACCTCATTCTAACAGCCAAATTCTTCATGTCATGTATCTGTCCTGTTGCAACCTAGAAGCCTTACTTGTCCAGCATGCCATATGACCACTAAAAGAAGAGTGGGGACCTGAACTCAGATCCCTGCCTTTTGTCTACAGCAAGTGCTGCCGGCCTACACACCAACAGATGGTCTGTTCTAGAGCAGACTCTTCTACACCCATGGGAACTGAGATCAAGTGGAACAGGGATGACCATGACAGCCACTGGCAATGTGGAGCAGAATGCAGAAGGCAAAGACATGGGCTGCATTGATAATACAGTAGACCTTCCACAGCTGACCTATTTTGATCACCTCTTTAAGTTGACCTAATTTTCATGGACTGGACATGTACCCCAGGTACACATCAGTACAGTAGGCCTGATTCCTTATATTGAGCATTTCTGTAGGTGCACCAGTTTGTTACAGTCCCCTGCGTGGTCAACTGACAGAAGTTCTATTGTCTTTTCCTCAGTGACTTGTGTTTACTGTGCAGAGCAAGGCATCATTGTTTCCTGAACTGCAAGGAAGTGCTGCTCCAAGTGGGACTGCCATTTTTTTAGTGGCCCCACCACCCTGCTGATGGTCTGTTGTGAGGCCCTAGTAGCAGGGCCCCACACCAAGCTGTAAGAGACTCATCGTGTTATGACAGTTCCAATTGTCTGCCTCACGATATATGGGATGCTCAAAATTGGCCAAATGTGGACAGCACTTGACATAGATTGCTTTATTTGGAAAGTTTTCAGGAGATACAAGAATAGCCAGGTCTGTGATTGGGACATGAAGACCCAGCTGGAACTTCTGCATAGTAAGTTTTCTAATCAGGTGATAAATGAGCATTGTTGGGAAGGAGTGTCTGTCCCGAGAGCTTGGGCAAACCTCAGTCCCAGCTGAGACAGAAGCTGGGGCAGGAGCTTGAGTGAATGGGTAGGGAGAAGAGCAGGGCCTCTAGTTTATTAATGTCCTTGGAACACCATCCCTACAGACTGGTGAGGCCCCGAACAATGTGCATGTGACGAGGAAGTGTTGAGGTGTAGAGGTGCAGGGCGCTCAGCCAGCCTCAGGATGGACACTGGGATTTTCTAGATTTGTGGCCACTGTTGCTTCTTCACTGACACACTATATTCACTCAGAGCACTAAAAATGATGGTGGCAGCCATATTCCCTGCCAATAGAGCGAAGTTGGAGCTTGGATGCCTGGAATCCCTTCCTTGTGCCATTCTGGGTTAGCAGAAGCCACACGAGATGCAGGCAGTAATTGGAAGACTGAGAAGCAGAAGCCAGCCCTGCGGCAGCCTGTGCAGTGTCCCCTATCTGTTGACTCCTATTGTTGATGTGGGCAGCTCCCAGCCCTGCACTGGCCTCAGCTCTGCCAGATTGCCTCCATCGGCTGGGACAAGTGTGCGCCCAGGTATTGGTGAAGGCTGCCAGCTTTGTCTGTGGTACCCCATGACGTGGAGGTTGGAGGTAAAGGGGAGGTTTGTTGGAAACCAGGGCAGGCAGGAACAAACAAAAGACAGCCTCCACTAAGGAGTCACATCACTGTGCATTTGAGGCTGTAACCCAAAGGTGAACGTACTTTGAGAAGCATACCCTGCAGCAAAAACAGTGCTTTCTGTTTGCTTCTCCAAGATTTGCTCAGGGTTGTTCAGAAACCTTGTGTTCAGCCAAGTATGGGCACATGGGCTCGGGTCAGGAGACCACTTGAATTTTTTTTTTTTTTAAATTAAATCATAGCCGTGTATATTAATGCAATCATGGGGTACAGTGTGCTGGTTTTATATACAATTTGAAATATTTTCACCAAACTGGTTAACATAGCCTTCATGGCATTTTCTTAGTTATTGTGTTAAGACATTTATATTCTACATTTAGAAAGATTCACATGTACCCTTGTAAGACGCACCATAGTTGTGGTCCCGTCAATCACCCTCCCTCCACCCATCCTCCCCCTTTCCCTCCCTTCCCTCTCCTCTTCCTCATATTCTTGGGCTACAATTGGGTTATAGCTTTCCTATGAAAGCTATAAATTAGTTTCATAGTAGGGCTGAGTACATTGGATACTTTTTCTTCCATTCTTGAGATACTTTGCTAAGAAGAATATGTTCCAGCTCCATCCAAGTAAACACGAAGGAGGTAAAGTCTCCATCCACTTGCTGAATTCTAATCCTTTTTAGCTCTTCTTCATTACAAGATTGTTACCAAGTCCTGGTCCTGATTTAGGCCTCAGTTTTCCCATCTGCACAATGGCTTGATAGATACATTGGTGACTTTTAAATACTTGTATAGTAAGAAATACATTTTGCAGGAAGATCCAGAGCAGAGCAAGATAAACAGTACTGAAATTTCATGAACTAACATTTACCCTTGCTACGTAAAATGTGCTTGGAAATTTTCTACTATCTTCTTTTTATTGTTTCATTTGCCCAAATGTACTCAATTTGCTAACTTAATTTTAGGACAACCACGCATGGGTCATGAGTTGCAGCTTGAACAGTTCTAGATGTTACCAAGCAATCCAGATGGCCTGTAAGCTCTGGAACACCATGGAATTTGAAGGGGCTGTGCTGATAGTCTACCTAAAAATAGCTTCCTCTGAGAATGGACCCCTGGAGGGGCTTTTCTCTCTGCTGGGGAAGGCAAATACGTTCACTCCCTATCAAAGGACCGGGAACTCAAGGTCCATAAGCTGAGTTTTCCTGGCTAGTCACATCTGTCACAGCACCAGCACTCCCCAGGAGGACACTGGCACTGCTCGCTTTTGGTCATTGCCTCAAAAACTTCTGTGACAGGGTAGGCTCTGGGACCAGTGGAGGCCTGGGGACATTGCAGCACTCCGACCCAGCTAGAGGGCCAGCTGCTGGCTCTGGCATTGAAGTTTCTTCCTTACAGAGATCCTGATTGGCCCTTGCTGACTGGGGAGCCAGCAGGGCAACTACAGAGGATCTGAATGACCAAATAAGACAGTGAGACCTGACCTCAGCCAATGTGGCTTGGGTGGTGTGGTAGGAAGGTTCTGGTATCACCTGGGCCAGCCCAGGTCCCAGCAACTCTGGGGAACCCTAGTGTAGGTATCTGGCAGGTGGGGTGGCATCTATAGTCAGTGGATTTAAAGTAAAGATCACTAATCCTAGATAATGTGGCCAGGCCTCAGCCAATCAGTTGAGAGACATTGAGAGCAAAGACTGAGCATTCCCAGAGAAGAGGAAATTGGTGTCAGACTTTGCCTCATTCCTTGGCCTGCTGTTCTGCCTTGTGGCCCACAGGCTTGACAGACCCACAATCGCTTGCCAGCTCCTTAAGACCTATCTATTTATCTGTCTACCTATCTTATCTCTTACTGGTTCTATTCTTCTGGAGATTTTTCTGGAACATTCCTGAGGCACTGATTACAACTCTTTGAGCACAATGTCACAGCTTTATGAAGATTTTGGAACCAGTTCTGACCAGAACTAGTGGGTAACATGTCACTGCAGTGCTCTAAGCGTGAAAGATTCACCAACAGCTCTATTGTCAGGGGCACACGGGTAGAAGGGGAAGACATCAGGTGAAGTGTAGGGGGAGGCTGAAAGAACTTTCTTCTCAGGAATGGAAGACCTTTCTGCCTACAGTTTTCTTGGCAGGGATGGTTCCTGAGTTGGCAATGAGGGGCAATGGAAAGTTTGAGACTGGGTGACATCAGTCAAGTCACTTTTTATCTCCAAACTTCTGTGTTTCAGTCAGCTCACGCTGCTCTAAAAAAGTAACTTAGACAGGGTAATGTATAAACAACAGACATTTATTTCTTATACTTCTGGCTACTGTAAAGTCCAAGATCAAGGTGCCAGCAGATTTGGTTCTATCTGAGGGCACTCTTCCGGGCTTGTTGCTTTCTCACTGTCCTCACAGGGTAGAGAGGAAGCTTGCTCTCTTCTTCTTCTTATGAGGGCACTAATCCCATCATGAGGCCCCACTCTCAAGACTCATCTAAATGTAATCACCTCCCAAGAGCCTCACCTCCAAATAGCATCACCTTGGGCTTTAATATGTGAATGAAAATATATAAATTTGGGGGGGGCACAAACATTCAGTCTGTAACATCAGCCTCTTTCTGTGGCAAATGGGAAAAAAATAACTACCCTGGATACCTTCAGGTCTTGGTGGTACAGATTAGAATAAGAAATGAGATGACAAGTGGGAGTGCACTTTGACAAGGGGAGGGCCTGTAGCCATGTGAAACAGTTGTACTGTTAGAGGCTAAGGCTGCATTACGAATTCTATGGACTCTGGACACTTTTGCCTTTGTGGGCCTCTTCATCAACAAAAAATAATAATAAAAGTGATTTTTTTTTTTTTTTGAGACAGAGCCTCAAGCTGTCCCCCTGGGTAGAGTGCCGTGGAATTACAGCTCACAGCAACCTCCAACTCCTGGGCTCAAGCGAGTCTCCTGCCTCCGCCTCCCAAGTAGCTGGGACCACAGGCGCCCGCCACAACGCACGGCTATTTTTTGGTTGCAGCCGTCATTGTTGTTTGGCGGGTCCGGGCTGGGGATTCGAACCCGCCACCTTAGGTGTACGTGGCTGGTGCCTTAGCCGGGTGAGCTATAGGCGCCGAGCCAATAAAAGTGATTTTTTATGATTATGTTGGTATGAAGATAAATACGTTAATATTGTATATTAAAATATTTTTCAATCTAAAAGTACACATCTTTCTTATGATTTTAAAAGAAAATATTTTCATAGGCCCCTAAAAGTCTTATGGCCTTTGTGCCTCCTACACAGACTTAATAAAGAAGCCGACCCTGAGGGCATCTGCAGCCTGGCCACAGTGTCTGGGCTGGGGAGGAGCGGCCTTTGCCTTTGCTTGTTTCCTGCCACTGAACTGAGTGAAGATGACCCATGGGGGGTTCTCCTGGAAATCTTAGGCATCAGAATCCTTCCCACCTTCCCTGAAGGGAACAGGTCAGGGCAGGGCTTTGTGCTCTGAGAGAAAATTGCTTCTTGTCTCCAGGTGGCTCAGTCTCGTGGGCTTGGTAAATCACCAGGGGCTAGAAGGCACACAGGACTGTTTCCAGACAGATTTTACCCAGAAGGATGTGGTGACTTTGTGGAGTGAAGTGATTTACTCATAGCCACGCACCTAAGTAGTGACCAAGGCAGGATAAGGCGCCAGGCAGTGCAACTTCAGAGAACACCAAAGCACGCCACCAGCTACGTGCCAAGGCTTCCCACATACTGTGTCACGGAAGCTGGAGAGAAAGCAGGAGGGAGCCACGCTCAGGCCAGCTGGACGGATGGCTCAGAGTGCGCTGGGCACTCAGAGAGTGGCACTGAGCGAGTACGCAGAATGGGCAGGAACCTGCACCTTCTGTTCAGCCTTCCCCTGCTGCTTCCAACCCTCAACTGACCTTCCCATTGCGTTTCCCTCCCTTTGTGCTGAGGAGTATATGTGGGGGGGACAGAGAAATGTAAAATTTGTCATTTCACATTTGAAGTGTACCATTCAGTGGGATTAATTACATCAACAATGTTATGCAGCAATCGCTGTAATTTCAGAACATTTTTATCACCCTAAAAAGGAACCTCATACTCATTAGGCAGTCACTCTCCAATTTTCCCTCTCCCAGCCCCTAGCAACCAATAATCTGCTGTCTCTATGGAATTGCCTATTCTGGCTATATCATATAAATGGAATCATACAGTACATGGTCTTTTGTGACCGGCTTCTTGCGTTCAGCAAGGTGTTTTTGAGGTTCACCCATGTAGCAGCACGGATCAGTACTTCCTTCTTTTTCATGGTTTTCACGGTGGAATGATAGTCCCTTATATGGACATAGTGCATTTTCCTTATCCATTCAGCAGCCAATAGACATTTGAGTTGGCTCCACCTTTTGACTATTATGGATAGTGCATAGTAAGTGTGCCACATAAGTGTGGCATTTATTGTGTGGACAAGTGTTTCTAGTTCTCTTTGGTATGCACCCAGGAGTGAAATTGTTGGCTTATATGGCAATTTGCAGCTTTTTTGAGGAACTTCCAAACTGTTTTCCACAGTTGCTGCACCATTTTGCATTCCCACTAGAAACAAGAGTTCTAATTTCTCAATATCCCTGCCAACACTTGTTGTGTGTGTGTGTGTGTGTGTGTGTGTGTGTGTGTGTGTGTTGTAATCTTACTGGGTATGAAGTGGTATCTCCTTGTGGGTTGATTTGTGCTTCCCTAATGACCAGTGAGGTTGAGCATTTTTTTCATATACTTTTTGGCCCTTCTCATGGTTTTGAAGAAAAACCAAAGCACCCTTAGTGGGCATCCAAGGCCCTGCCCCATTCCCCACCCCACTGCATGTCACACTGCCCTCCACTTCTACTCTGGCACCAGCCACTGGGTCTCCCCTTCTTTACCTGCAGACCCACAGGTAGCCTTCACATCTTCCTCTGCACCCACCTCCTTCTGTGTTGGCAGGCTCATTGTGTCCTCATGTGCTACCCCTCAGTGCACCCACCCCAATGACGGGCTTCTTGCTGCTCACAGTTTTCTGAGGGCCGAAGCTACATCTGGCTTGTTCACTGCAGTGCCTCCAGGTCCTGCCTGAATGTGGGACATACTGTATGTTTTGTGTCCACAGCAACTTGCAGAGCTCTGGACTGCAGACATGCCAGCTTCCTGCTGAAAGATGGGGCAGTCTTTCCCAAGGGAGGACTGGCAGTTCTGTCCTGGGACAGTTCTTTCCCCAATCACTGAGCACCCAGTACTAGGGATGCAGCATAGATGAGGCATCCCCAAAGTCTCCTTTTGACATCTTTGGAGTCACCCATCTTCAGCTGTGGTCTGATATGACTCATGCCCTTGAGGCAGGATGACTATTGTCAGCAAGTGACTCATAGATGTAGCTCCTTAGCCTTGGCAGACTTGGCAGCCAGCTGGGCCTGATGACATCGGGGAGAGAACCCTGTAGTAGGAGGCAGGAGCAGGAGTTCTGGCGTGGTCTGTGATGACTCCATATGTGATCTAGGGCCCTGGCTTCCCCACCTGCAGAGTCTATCCTCCTCCCCATTCCTGGCTCCATCCTGAGAATCTGAATTTTATTCAGCATCCTCAGGGCCCCTGATGCCCAAGCAGGCTTAGTGACCCTGTACAAGATGCCTGGAGGGCCCTGTCACTCTGTCTCTGATTTGTAACCCACACCCAGAGTCACCAGCAGCTTCAGGCCCTTGCCTTTAAGCCCTCTGAATGAATAGCTCTTAGTAAATCCCTTCAAACTAAGTATGGACCAGTGCCCTCCTATCATAACTCTCCATGGCCACCCTGGCCTCCATGAAGTCTTGGGTCCTTGGGGCAGCCCCACAATTCAGGCTCCCCATTGAGAACTTCTGCAGGAGCCATTCTGACAGGCCCTGTTGCTCAGATGCAGGAGCACTCACTTCCTCTTCCTCTCCTTATTGGGGCCTACCATCTCACTGCCTCACAGAGCCCTGGACCACACCCCTCAGGGGACCTTCTATTTCTCCGCCTCCCTGCATGACACCTATCCCTTTCCTCTTGGTTCAAAGCCAACAGTTGCCTTCTTGGGATGCTGCAGAGGAAACTGTGCATGCAATGATAAATTTCATGTTTGAACCTAGCTAGCCTATGGAACCCAGTTGTTTGGTCAAACCCTGGTCTAGAAGTTGCAGTGAAGGGATTATTTTGATCTGATTACCATTTAAATCCATTAGAGTCTGAGTAAGGGAGACTATCTCTCATAATGTGGATAGACCTCAACCAATCAGTTGAAGTCTTTAAGAATAAAGAATGAGATCCTCAGAAGAATATGGAATTTTGTCCCCAGTCTACAACCATGGACCCTCTGCCTGACCTTCCAGCCTTTGGACCCAAGACTGCAACATCAACTCCAACCTGACTCTGCAGCCTGCCTGCCTGCCTGGCACATTCTTGGACTCATCAGTCCCATAGCTTAATGAAACATTTTCTTAAAATCTCTCTCCCTCCCTCCATCCCTTCTATTGGTTCTGCTTCTCTGGAGAAGACTGACTAATGCAGTGCACAGGGAGCCACATGTGTTGGCTGGGGCTGGGCTGGCACCTGGCAGCGGCCACCATGCCTAGGAAACACACACATTCCTAAAGAACTCATGTCTGTGGATCATGATCTGGGTCTTCACCCAGCCCTTCCCCACACAAAAAGGACCCAAGCCTGTTCCCACACAGCTGGTGCAGGCCACACCCTGTGGTGCAAAGGGCTGGTTTCCATCCCCAGCTCTTCCACCAGCAGGGTAATCCAGGCTGAGGTTCTTCCCCTCCTTGGGCTTCTGTGTCCTGTTTCACAACAGCAGAATCAGACAAGAGTTCATAAAAGGCTTTGCAGCAGCAGATTGCTTATGACAAAGGGACCCTTCTACGTGGATTGAAGTCTAAAGCTGTCTAAATAGGAATCCTCTGGCTTCCATGGGGCATAGGGAGCTGCCAAGGGCTCCTCTCAAAGGCTCCTAGCCCTGTCTCAATCCTGACTCTTGATACCCAAAGTCTTGCCTCTGCTTGCACCTGCCCTAGCATCTGCACACTACACCTGCCATCCCTCCAGCCAGTGCCTGACTAAGCGTCCCTCCTCCCTGCCAAGCTTTTGTGCTTTGGGGGGAAAGCTCATTACCACTTGCAGTTTATAAAAGTCTCAAACTATCAGATAAAGGCTTCTTTCAGGGCTCATTTTGAACCCCAGGGTCTTGCTGTATGACAAAGATATTTAAGGAGTTGAGATAAGAGTAATCACACACAAAGCAGAAAACTATGGTCTGCTTTTCAAAGGAGTGGCAGCTGGGAACCCCCCCCCCAGTCCTTACACTTAAGCTGTGCTCTTTAGTGAGGGGCCTGAGGAAGGCATCCCTGTGCCAGTAGCCTCACTCTACCAGCAGGCACCATGAAAGTTGAGGAGCCTAGATTTCCAGCAGCTGTGGGAAATGACCACTCACTCCCCAGGGGATTAGTATGTCCTGGCAGCAAAACACTGTAATTCATTTTCTAGACAATCTGTTAGTTCTCCTGAGCATAGACAATGAAAAGCCTAACCATCCCAAAGAAGCCAAGGGCAGTGGGTCTGAGAGTTCAGAAAGGCAGCTTTGGCCTCCTTTTCCCTGCTTGGGTGCCATCTGGCAGGGTCTATAGCAGTGCTTTTCAACCTTTTTTATCTCACGGCATACTTGAACCTATAGTTAGTTAAACTTCCATGGCACCCTTAAATCATATTGATCAAAAAAGAAGTTAAAAAAATATACTTACTGTGCTTTGAACATTTTTTGAAAGTGATTTAATTAATGATCCTTATAAATTTTCAAGGCACACCTAAGATTTTCTCACAGTACACCAGTGTGCCACGGTACACCAGTTGAAAATCACTGGTGCAAACTCTAGGCCCTTGGATAGTTCATGAGCTTCCTGGGGCTGCCATAACTAGTTACTACAAATTGAATGGCTTAAAACAACAGAAATGTACTGTCTTGCAGTTATGGAGGCCAGAAGTTTGAAGGGATGCAGGTGTTGGCAGGGCTGCACTCTCTCAGAAGGTTCTAGGGAAGAATCTTTTCTTACCTCTTCCAGCTTTTAGTAGTTGTTGGCATCCTTGGCATTCCTTGTCTTGTGACTACATCATTCCAGTCTTTGCCTTCATCTTCACATCTTAGTCCTCTATTATTTTTCTCTTCTTTTATGAGGACAGTTTCATTGGATTTACGGCCAACCTGAATAATCCAGGATGATCTCATTTAAATATCTCTACCTTCATTACATATGCAAGGACCCTTTTCCCAAATAAAGTCATATTCATAGGTTCTGGTGGTTAAGGCCTGGACATATCTTTTGGGGTCCACCATTCACCTCACTTCATCCATCTCCATTAATGGATTAATAACTTCTCAAAAGTCTGGCTATCAGGGTATAAGGGTCTTTGACAAGACCAACTGCCACTTCTTCCTTTCAGAGCTAAAGTGGCTGAGTTCTTGGGGGAGGAGGAGGCTGCCTGGCCCTGAGGTCCCTGGCAAGGGAGGCATGGATCAGAGGAGAACAGGAACTTGTCTCCCCAAACCCAGGCTGCTATTGCTCAGATAAGCCTGCTGAGCTCAGGGCCAGCCCTAACTTGTTTACATGACATAGGTATAAGTCAAGGCAATGAGCCCTTGTGGTCCCTTGGCACAGGGCAAGGCTGGGCTTTGGGGGATGGGGAGTCTATTCCCACATCTTGGGATGGCGCCAGGAAGGCTTGTTCCCCTAAGCCCCTTGGTTAGACAAAGAGAGGGCTAGAGTCAGGATCTTAGGGGCTTCTTCCAGCTCAGATGCCCATAACTCCCCTAGAGGCCACTGAAGACTTTGTGCTTGGTATGGCTGTCAATCAGCTGGGTTGGGGATCTCAGCTTCCATGGCATTAAATAGCATCTTCTCTACAACTCCAACAAGGGTGTCCTTGGGTCGTCTGGGACTATTAGAACTCTAGGAATGGCCTATGCCCCCCGAGTAAGGCAAGCCAGAGTAGAAGGCCTTTGGAGTTTGTATCCTGGGGTAGGAGCAGAACAAAGTTATACTCCAGACACTGCAGAGGCCTGGGGCTGGCTCCCAGGTGATGCTCCCTGCTCCTATAACTCGCTTGATACTTGGATATCCAGTCTTTCCTGATGTGCCACCACCTAAAGAGACCACAACTTCAATCTCCTTTCCTCAACTGATACCAGCGTGCCTCTGCTTTCTTCTCTCCGGTGTACTGAAACCTGTGCCTCAGTCACTTTGGCTATCCCCACCCCAGTCCTGTGTCCCCACTAAGGGAACCTGCCAGCCACATGGGGAAGTGCCTTCTCTTCTACCAGGCAAACAGTACTTCCTTTGCTCCCCCACCTCCAGCCTTCCATCCTCCAGATTGCTCCAGTTTGTCAGGGCCCTTAGGAACGTGGGGCCTAGGACTGACTGGGGCACAGCAGGGGATGCTATATACACCAGATGTTGTGCCAACCACTTGACATCCAGCAGTTCATTGAATCCTTCCAACAGTATTTACTGAAAATAGGACAAAGACAAGCTGAGTCACAGAGGGGTTAAGTAAGTTGTCCAAAGACACCCAGACAAGAAATGGCAGAGTCAAAAGTCTCATTCAGACCACCTGGCTCCAGAGCCATGGCTTCTCCACTGAGCTGCAGAAGCAGCATACCCACATGCCTTGTTCTGAATATTTTGTCTCTGTTACTATGACCCCAGATCCATATTGCTTATCTGGCCACCCCATCCTGGCACCAGCTCACACTGAGAGGTTATTATTACTACCTACCCCTGCATCTTGCTCTATATGTGCAGGGCAAGACTGGATCTCTATGACCCAGGTCCTCTCCTCCAACTAAACAAGGGGTATCCAACTTATGGCCTGCAAGCTGTGTGCTGATTTTGTGATGACTAATTTTGCTTATCTGTGTTGTCAGATATCACAAAAAGTCTGCAGGGACATTTTAATTGCTAATCAGTTGTCCTTAGTGTTTGTGTATTTAAAGTGTGGCCCAAGACAACACTTCTCCCAATGTGCAGCAGAGAAAAAATAAAAGGTTGGACATCCCTGAACTGGAGAAGCACCACTCCCTCCTTTCCTTTCTCCACGCCCCTGCCAGCCAACATGATCATTGAGAAGTGAGAAGTTAGAGCACAGTAGGCGGCAAAGGGCTGGCGCGTAATGCTATGAGCTGGCAACTGCTAAATTGAGATCGGTTCCTGGAAATCAGGAAACAATTATTCGAGGCCAAAGGCATCAAAATTAAATTGGCCTTTGAAATAAACAAGTGCATCTCTGCAGGCATCAACTGTGATTCTGCAAAGTTCCAACATGAACCCTAAATGAATTAAAGCCTTCCAGTCAAGATGAGGCTATGCACATATGGACAGAATGTGGGGGCCATCTATGGAAGCCATTGACATGATCCTGTTTGAATTGCAGGCCAGTGCGGAAAAGTAGGAGGAAAGAATCCAGGTCTCAGGTGCAGCCTGTGATACCACTTCCTGGCTACTGGCTCCTAGGTAACTGTGCCCAACCTTCCTGCAGGGCCATGAACTACATCTTCTGCAGAATGGGGGTGGTGGACAATAAACATAACACTTTTGGCAAAGCCTGGTAGCAGGAGGCCTCTCCCTCTCAAATGTCTTTCCTGCCCCGGGAGCTGAAGTTCCAGCTGAGTAGTCCAGAAGTATAACTCCCTTTCCCTACGTCAGCAATAAGACCGTTTTTAAGAAGCATGCACATATGTCAATATCAATGGTAATGTTCCTTGGGGACTCAAGTCAGAATATGCTCCATGGTCTTCGAGCATTCACAGCTACAACCACATAGTATTTTCGAGTTGTCCATTCTGGGTAATCCAGTGCCTTTTACCATGTTCCCCACCCCAGCCATGAGCAAGGCTACACTGTAGAAAAATGGAGGGTAGGCTTAGTGCGTGTTCTTGGGGATCTCACAGATGAGGAAATACCTCCTTGTAATCCAACACCCAGCCTGCCAAGAGCTACAGAAGATGCTCCCGAGAGTGGGCTCAGGGAGCTCAGAGGAAATCATGATCATTTTCACTTGGAAGGCTTCCTAGAAGAGGCAATGGTTGACCTGGGCCTTTGAGGATATGCAGTATTTCAGTGGCCAGGGTTGGTGATTGGGCATTTTTGGTGGATGGGAGAGCATGGGCAAGGGTGTGGAAGGACAACGCATTTGGAAAATGGCAAGGAGCCCATTTGGCTGGAGCCCTGTTTCCTCCAGGAGGGCTGACAGCATGGGCTGAGGCCAGGTCCAATTCTGCAGGTGGTAGGAAGCCACTGATTAAAAAGGTGGCACCGGCAGATGCTATGCACAGCCTTGTGCAGTGGTTCTCACAGTGAGATCCAAGGACCCCTGGAGGTGCCCCAAGACCCTTTTATAGCATCCTCAAGATCAAAACTATTTTCCTAATAATCTAACATTTTCTTTGATTTTCCACTGGCACTAGCGCTGCTAAAGCAGCGGTAGGTCAAACAGCAGGTGCCTGAGCACAAATGGGGACAGCAAGCCCAACTGCATTAGTTGTCATTGAGTTTTTCACTGCTACACACCAGCAGTTAAAAAGAATACCAGACTCACTTAAGAATGCTCTTAGTGAAGCAGCAAAAATGAACTTCATTAACTATAGGCCCTTGAGTTCCCATATTTTTAAAATTCTGTGTGACAAAACGAAAAATAAGCTTAAAGCACTTCCACTGGAAACCAAAGGGCAATAGTTGACCCAAGCCAAAGCTTTCCTGCCGTTGTTTTGAGTTGTGAGCCAAACTGGCTGATTTTTTCACAGAACATCATATTTGCTTGAAAGAATGACTAACTAATGTTTTTCAGACTTGGGTTTTTGGCAGACATTTTCTCATAGATGAACGAAGTGAGCCTGTCACTTCAAGGAAAACAACTGACTGTAGTTTTTGCCAATGATAAAATCTGAGCTTTCAAGTAAAAATTCGAATTTTGAAATGCTTGTATGCATCCCCATGAACTTGACAGCTTCCCGACAGTTAAAGGCTTTTGCTAATGAGATGGGTGTAGTATTAACAAATGTGATTTTGTGATATTGCAGAATAAAATACGCCACCAGATGAAAGCTCCACATGTGTCAGGGCACCAATTTTTCCAAGCAACCGGGGCACGAGGTTACCAAACGATGAATGAGTAAAGACTCATTCAAATGATAGGAGAATCCAATGGGGTGCAATGGAACCTAGCAGAGAGAGTTTGCTGACGCAGTGTCACATTCCTCGTTACACTTAACCCTTAAAAAGCAACCACTGGTTGAGTTTTGGTGTCCTATCAAAGAAGAAAGTCCACACTGATCTGAAAAGTCTATTAACGTATCACTGCCTGTCCCCGCTGCATATGGGCATGAGGCCGGGTTTTCTTCATATGCTTCAACCAAAACAGCATCTCACAAGTTAGAGAAATAGATGTGAGAATCCAGCTTCCTCCTATCTTGGCAGAAACGAGAGAAACTTGCAAAAATACAAAATAGTGCCACTCTTCTCAATATAGATTTTGTTTTGGAAAACATAGTTATTTTCACAAAAATATTATTTACATTTACATATAATATAATGGATTTCTTATTTTAATTTCTAAAAAAAGAAATATTGAAATCATTTTTCCTACTATGGCTAACACGAATAGATACAACCTACATAAGTAAGTACAAGCTACCTCAATAAGTTCTTGTCATCGTGGTGGTTGTTGATTTTACCTCATTGTACTCTGTTTTGTGAATAGAGGTAAAACTCGCGTGACATAAAATTACCCATTTTAAAGTTCATTATCAATGGCATTAAGTATGTGCATAATGTGTGCAACCATCACCTCTACCTCCATCTAGTTCCAGAACATTTTCTTCACCCCCAAAGGAAACCCTGTCTGCATTACAGTTACTCCCCTCACTCTGCCCCCCCCCACTAATCTGGTCTCTGTTTCTGGGGATTTACCCTTAAGAACTTTCAAGAGTATCAAAGATCTGACACCACAAAGTTTGAGAATCACTGGCTTAGTGGTTCAAATCTCAGCTCTGCTTTCATCAGCTGTGATTCCTTGGTCAAGTTGCTTAATTTCTAAGAGCCTCATTTTCCTCACTCCTAAAATGGAGATAATAAGAATAATACCATATTCACAGGGCAGTTGTGAGGATTAAATGGAAAATTATACGGAAAGCTCTTGGCAGATAGCACATACTCAAGGCGTGGGAGTTCTTATCAGTGAGAGTGAATTAGGCCGGCAGGAGGAAGAACTGATTCCATTTCTATACACTCGGTCTCTAGCCATGACTGGCAGCACCCTAAGAACAGGAACCAGGCCCTCCTCAGCTCATCACCACTTGCTCACCAGCGTGAGCGTTTGGGGAGTAACTCTGCATCTTGCTTTCCTTTTCTGTACAGGGGAGCTAATTATACTCCCCATCTCACAGGCTGTCTGTGGGAATCAGCACAGGAGTGAGTGCTTACATCCTTCTCAGCACATACAAGACTTTCAGTGTCAAGTAGTTGTTTGAGGGTGTGGCAATGATGGCAGCGACACTGACAAAAAGGCCTGCATGGGGCCCCTTCAGTCTCATGTTCTGCACAGCTCAGGAGCCACCACCACAGCTCGGCCCTTCCTTTGGGTAGTTTGTGCACTAGGGCCACAAGCCCTTGTGCCTCCGTGTGACAGTCTGTCTAGTGGCCTGAGGGGCCTCCATCTTTACTGAGCTGCTCTCTGTGCACAGGCTGCGTGGGCTCCGGAAGAGCTGAAAGCACTCCAGTCCCCCAGTGCCATGCTCAGCTGGATTAAAGGCGCTTTAACAACTGGCTGGTGGAAGTTGCCAAGATGCCCTGGACAGGCCCCAGAGCAATGGTGCTCAACTGGTGTGGCATGAGAGGATCTTAGGCAGTGGTTCTCAACCTTCCTAATGCTGCAACCCTTTAATACAGTTCCTTGTGTGGTGGTGACCCCCCCAACCATAAAATTATTTTCATTGATGATTGGGGGTCACCACCACATGAGGAACTGTATTAAAAGGTCATGGCATTAGGAAGGTTGAGAACCACTGATCTTGGGTGTGCCTCGACAATTTTAAAGACCATGCCATTAAATTATTTTCAAAAGAAGTTCAAGTACAGTGGTTTTTTTACTCTTTTTCCCTCAACATAATTTAAGTGTGCCATGCAAGTTTGACTACAGGTTCAAGTGTGCTGTGAGATAAAAATAGTGAGAAACACTGCCTTAGGGGCGCAGACTGAGAGGTGCTCTGATAACCTGCCTGGCCCCTACTGCCACCCTGGCCACCCCCATACAGCCCCTTTGGTTGGAGAAAGAAACAAGCTTTGCCACTGGTGCTCGCTTGGATGGTGCAGGGCTCCCTGAGGGATACCTATGGGTGCAGGTCCCGCTAGGCCTACAGCTGTTGGTTCTGAGCCTCATGCAGCTAGAGATGTCACCATTTAACTACTCTTCCTTGCCACACGTAACACCCTGGTAGCATGGTTGTGAAGTAGGAGTTCCTGTCAAAGTTATTTTAAGAGTAAGCTGAGCGGGGCTGGCCTTCTCATGGTGTGCCCTAAGGGCAGGGGTGGGGGTGGGGGAAGAAAAGACAAGACTGGGAATCCAGAGACCTGGATTCAACCCTGCTAAGGACTGGAGACACGATTGCCCTGGCCTCAGTTTCCTCACTTGAAGAATAAGGTTGAACCAGCTGTGGCTAATGCTAGTCAGCCGTAGTCAGGGAGCTCTGTTTCTGCTGAATATTCACTTTCCTGGGCCCTTGAGGAAATTCTTTCTGAGCCACTTTGCCCTGGAGAAGCTTGTTCTGAGCTGGAGGACCTGGATGAACAAACACTTCTACTCTGGGTGTGCGACATATGTCCTCACATATCACAAAGAAAGCTGGCTGGCCCCAAACTTCACCCAAATGGGAAGGACACATTTCCTGCAAAGTCTTCCCCCATCGAGCCGGCCCCACACACCAAAACTCTCCTGGGCAACACTGGCTTAAAAGTCTTCTCACCTTTGCCCTTATGCCAGCTCATACGGCCGGACTAGAGTCCTCCCAGGATCCCAGCAGTAGCCCTGTGGAGGAGAGGGCCCGGTTTAACTAAAGAACTGTGGGTTTCCCAGGAGACACATTTCCCTACCAGTGGGTTATTTGCAGTGGAGGAAAATAGAGAAAGTATGAAGGCAGTCTCTGAAGTGCACAGAGGGGGCACCCTGGGGACAGTGGGCCAGAGACAGGCTGGGCTATTGATGGTGGATGGCAGCAGGTGAGTGCAGTGTGGGAAACTAGAAATAAACCTCAGGCAAGGCCTGGGGAAATTTGCTGGGTGGTTTTAGGAATCTCTGTGTTTCTGGGCTTAGACCTAACCTGGGCTAATAAGGGCTGGGCCCCTGACATGCGCCATGCTTCATGTATAGTAGGTCCAGATTGTCTGTGGTCTTCAGGCCACGGGAACTCTGGCTGTTGGTCCTCACTGACCAACTCTGAGGATGCTGAATCCATCAAGGGCACGGCAGTGGCTATAGAAGCCAGCGCAGGGGACGGGATGGTGCTCAGAGCCAGGGTAGAAGGAAAGAAAGCAAGGGTGCTGGGTTTTATATAGCATGGGATCCTCAGGGCATGATGCTGGAGAAAGACAGGATGAAGGGCCGGCTGACCTGTGCAGGTAAGGAGCAGCATTTCGACTTGCTTTCAGTGGAGTACAGAAGAGGACCGCAGGGGTGCTCTGGAGCAGACGGCCAGCTGACGAGAGCCTTTCCCTGCCCCAGGGGGCAGGACATGCTGAGTACACCATTTCTCTTCTACCCTCCCCGCAGTGTCATAGTGACAAAACATTCATTCATTTATTCCAAAAAATGAAAAACCAAACTCACTAGTCTTCCCAAGGAATTTAGGTTTTTCTTAATCTCCACCTGCCACACCTGATTCCCAGCACAGGCAGAGGTGGGAAAGAATATAGAAATTATCTGTAGCCTTAAAGTCAGTTCTCAGAGAATCTTAGGCGTCAAAGCAGATATGTGTAAAGACTCTCTTGTAGTTGTCACATCAGTACTAAATTACCTGCTCTATTCATTTATAATGTTCGGCACGAGCAATAAACCTCTTAGCTGCAGGTCCTAGGCCTGGGCTGCAGAGGGGAAGGGGTAGGACTGTACCCATACCTCACCCAAAGCTAATTTTGATGTCTCCCAGTGGCCTGATTTTCCTGTAGGGTCTGCCCTGGCTTCAGGCCACTCTACCACTTGCTGCCTGGTGGTATATGCCTGAACAGTCACCACTGTTCGCCCAGGATGAGCCATGCTCTTGAACATGGATAAAGGGCCTGCATTCTTGACCTCTATATCAATAGATCCATTTTGCGAACAAAGATACTGAGGCCCACAGAGGTTAAGTGATGGTCACGCCCAGCTAGCAGGAATAGAGCTGGGTTAAAAGTCAGCTTTCCTAACTCCAAGCTCAGTTCCCTTGCCATTCTGCCTGCTGCCTGCCGAGCCAGCGGTGAGCAGTTTTAAGAGGTCATCTTAGGGTGAGGACACAAATTGGGGTACATGTCTCCCTATTCACTTTGTGAAAGCAAACATGAATTTATATTTGGCATATATCAGCTAATCTATCACTTCTATGTATAATTGAAAATTTGTTCTCAAAAGTATAGCAGAGGATCAGACTTTGGGGTTTATAAATTCAGGAGTCAACAAGTCAAATCTTCATGGTGAATCCCGATAGGGCATTCACTGTCCCCTGATGCACCATACCCCTTCAGGACACTCTCCTTCCTATTACCTAGCCCAACCAGCCTCTCCATAATCTCCTTAACAAAACAGGAATCAACAGGTGGTTGGAATTACAGCCACATAAGTACCCTACTGGAAGATCTGGGTGATGACCAAAACTACACTTGTAAGTTGAAAAAGGGCCCCCAAATTGGAACTGCTAAATGTTACCTTAGATGGAAAAAGCATTATTGCTGATGTGATGAAGTTAAGGACTCGAAATGAGGAGATAATCTTTCATCACTCAGGTGGGCCCTGAGTGCAACTACATAATTCTTATAAGAGAGGGGCAGAAAGAGATTTGATGTAGATACACAGCCCATATGACAGATAGTAAGTGCTTGAAAGAAGTTGTCCATCATCATCATCAAACTATTTATTCATGAAAACATAAGGACCCTTCTCATATACAGTAGGCTGAACAACGGCCCCCCAGTGCTGTCCACGTCATAATCCCCAAACCTGTGACTATGTTACCTGACATGACAAAAAGGACTTTAACAATATAATGAAGTTCAGGATCTTGAGATGGGCAGATCATCCTGGACTTTATGGACTGACCCTAAATGTAATCATGAAGGTCCTTATAAGAGGAATGGGGGAGGATTAGAGTCAGAAAAGGAGAAGTGAAGACAGAGCAGAGGTATGTGGGCCACAAGCCAGAAAAGGCATGGAAATGGATTCCACCCTAGAGCCTCCAGGAGGAACCAGCCCTGTGCATGCATTTCAGCCTTCTGAGCTGAAATGCTGTAAGAGAATAAATTTGTGCTGTTTTAAGTCATTAGGTTTGTGGTAATTTGTTACAGCAGCCTCAGAAAACTAACACATCTTATGAGGTGAAGGGGGCACGTTCTCCTGCATCATGTACTCACATCAGGCTTCCTTCTACACACTAGTTTCTTGAGCTCTTGAGGGAAGGCTGTGTGGGGTTCATCTTTTTATCCTCTAGAGACAGCAAAGGGCTGGGCCCTGATACGAACTCTCCATTCAGTGTTAGGGGTACCCAGCTCAGGCCTAGGTCGGTTTTCTCTAGGACTCTTCAGCCTCCTCATGGACCTCCTGGCCAGATTGTCTCCAGCTTAGATCTAGTGTCTGCACAGTCCCCAGCATGGTCTCTCTAACAGCAAGTTTGCCATGCCACTCTGCTCAGGAACATGCAGTGGCTCCCCAGCACCACATTCCATCTCTTTTTTCCTGCTGTTCACGGCCACCTGCTTTAACACATCAGCCATCACAAGCCTCCCACCCTTCCGTGTCATCATATAGGCTGCTCCTTCTGCTTGGAAAACTGACATTCTCTGCATGACACTCTCAGCCTCATCTCCCTTGCAAAAGCCTTCCTCAACCACTTCCAGCAGTCCCCTCCTGGAGCGTAAGTCCAGATTATACCACAGACAACTGGTTCTGTGTCTGTGCCTCTCGTGCCATAATGAGGTACTGGTGGGAAATGACTGTGGCTTCATTTCTGCACTGCACAAGTGCCCACTGCATCAGCCAATTGCTAACCTGGTGTTTGTCAAGTGGGGTTACTTCACATGGATGGCACCCTGACACAATGCAACCTCGCTTGGCATTAGCAAACAATCAGGCTGTCTGTCTCTCTCATCACCTCTCCAGCACCAGGCTCCAGGGGCTGGTGGATTTATCTGAGAGGATGCCCAGCTCCTGCATGATGCTGCGTATTGATCTTACAGTCACTGCATCTGTTACTCAGCCTTCTCTTTCCTTTTGTATTCTGCTTCAGATCTGTCAGCCACAGAAATGTTGCTTTCCTTTTCTGTGCTTAGTCCATAGCATACTGATTATTTGTTCACACTCCAGGAGCCCCTGAACCTCCTACGGGGCCCCAGGAAGCATTGAGAAAAACAGCTACAGCACCAAGAGACAGCAGGCACACCAAGAGACACACATCACCGTGCCTGGCGTGTTGTAAGCGCTTAGTACACAGGCATTCTTAGATGTAACAAGGCATCAGAATTATTCAAGGGCTTCTTAAAATCAAATTGCTGGGTGCCGACCCAACAGGCTCTCATTCAGTACATCTAGGGTGGGAGACAAGTATGTGAATTTCTAACAAGTTTCCAGGTGGTGGTGATACTGTTGGTCCAGGGACCAGACTTTGAGAACTTGCTAATCCTCAGAAAGAGTGTGAATGGGCAAATGAAAGGAAATTTGGAAAAGAAATGTCACAGCACCACAGGACCCTCAGAAGTCCCGTTGGTTGGCAAGAATAAACATGGCTGCTAGAGACAGAGGGTAGCTCAGTAGAGAATGGGATCTTGAGGAAAGCACATGGGATGGGGGGGGGCAGGAAGCACAGACAAGGCCAGGCTCAGGGACAATATAGACATGATGTCTGTTTGTATGTGAATAAATTGGTACCTTAGATCCAATTAATCCAGTAATGTGCGGCCACGCTTTACAGATTAGCTGTGTGGTTATCTGCTCCTTAGTGCAGCTCCGGCCACAGATCAAGGAGTCTGCAAAGAAGGTGAGGGTCTATGCCAGAAAAGTATCAATCCTAGTAGGAAAGTGGCACACAAAGCTTCTGGCTTAGGTGAGCTAGGTCTAGCATTCTAGAGATCTGTTAACGCAGGGAGGAGCAAATATAAGAAGACATTTTTATAATTTCTACCTTGGGTCTTTTTTACGTTACTTGCTCTTATTTCACATATGCCTGTTATGGTATATGATTTCTTAATTTTTTAAAGTAGGTGTTTTTTCTGCATTTCTTTGAGGATTCTAAGCATTTCTTTTATCTAATTAATTTCAGATCACTAAATATATTCTCATTTTGTTGAACTGAATTCATCTCCTGAGTGTTGGTTTTCTCAGCTGCCACCCTTAAGTGTCAGGTGTTCTCATGTGTTTTGAGATTCTGGCTCATCTCATATTTTCTTCCTTTCTCTTTCCCTATTCTTTCCTGGTTAGTGTTCCAGCCATAACCTCCACCTAGAGCCTAGGCTTTCTGGTTAAGAATAAGGTCTTCTCTTGGTGGCACAAGGCTTCTACCCTGCTGTGATGCTGAGGATATTATTGGGTTTATAGGCAACTTAAGCCAAGTCTTGCCTGCCAGGTTGTCTTTGCTTCACCCTACATATCTAGGTTTGCAGCTGTCTGTAAGCCACAGCCCTGGTCAGGAGTGATTACAATGTTTATAAAACCTTTCCATGGACTGGGAAGCCCCACATGAGCACCTGATTTCAGTAAAATCTAATCCCTTCTCATGACCCCAGAGGCGCAGAACCCTTGGTTGTCTCTATCTGCTTCTAGATCCAGAGCTCAGTTGCCCTGTGGCTTCATCCTTGCTTAAGGGATATGTTTATGTTCCATTTTTGGTCCCCTGAGCTATTTATTTATTTTCAGTACTGCTATGCATTTAGAAATTTCTCTTGTCATGCATATACTATGATGATGCTGATGCATGCTCAGGTGAGGGTGTCTCAAAGGATAAACTTAGAAAAGGCCACCTGAACGAGCAGTCCAGACTGGTACCTCTCAGGAGAACTTCCTTCACTAATATTGTTTTGACACTGAACTGATTTACAAAAATTCAGATTGTTTTTGTTTCCTAGGACTGCCACAACAAAGTGCCACCAACTAGGTGGCTTAAAATAATGGAAATTTATTCTCACGGTTCTGGAGGCTAGAAGTTAAAAATCAAGGTGCCAGGGTAGCGCCTGTGGCTCAAAGGAGTAAGGCGCTGGCCCCATATGCCGGAGGTGGTAGGTTCAAACCCAGCCCTGGCCAAAAACTGCAAAAAAAAAATCTAGGTACCAGCAAAGCCATATTTTCTAGGGGAGGAAACTTCCTTGCTTCCTCCTAGCTTTTGGTGGTTGCCAGCAGTCCTTGGCATTCCTAGGCCTGTAGACACATCACTCCAGTCTCTGTCTCTGTCTTCCTGTGCATGGCCATCTCTCTGCATCTGTGTCTCTTTTCCCTTCCTAGAAGGACACCAGTCATTAGGGCCTACCCTAATCCAATATGATCTCAATTCCCAGCTCTAGCCAGGGCCATTTGGTTTCCTCATTAAATACTTTATTCAAAAATGGATTATGGATGTGAAGCTATCACCCAACCCTGCTTTAGACAAAACCTTTGATTGAGTGCATTGTCCTTCTAAGAGTGGATCACTAGTGTAATTTCCATGTACATGGGGTGACAAATGATTTCTGCTCCTTGTATGCTAACTAATACTCCTGAGTCATGGGCAAGAGCTCAGGTCCAGAAGGACAAGCTTAGTTCTTTCAAGAGGTAATGGAGAAATTCAAAATTGGCAAGGGAAGTTTAGTAATACCTCATTTATTAACACTATATCTTACGCTCTTTGTTCCTAAATGACCCGAGCGGCCGAACCGCTTGCGTTTGTACAATATCATCATCTCCTCCCTCACTCTCAGTGGCTATTTATGATGTCTGTCAGCCTCATTTCTAGTAGTCCTGGCCCTCATGTTCCACACTGCTGTTTTATGAGCCATAGGCTAGGAGACCTGGCAGCAGGGTTTGCCAGACATGTGGGCATAAGAACTACGTGCTGTGTGTGGACCTGGACAGCTCCCTGGTGTGGGAAGGGCAGGACATTGCAGGCTCATTCAGATTTCAGAAGCTAAGGTTGATGACTTTCTGTTAGATCACCAATTAGCTGATCTAAGGAATAACCAAGGTGTCTTTTAAGCCTATAGAAACTACTGTCTGAGATCTGCAGCATTCACAGGCTTTATCTGGATTGGGCATGCATTTGTGCCACTGGAGATCAGGGCGCATCAGAATGATGAGGCAGAGGCCACCCTTCAAGTCGGGCTCTTCCTGCTGCCCCATCTTCCTCCTTCCTGCCTCACTCAGTGGTTTCCTCCAAGATTCCTGCAGCATATCCAGGACTCCAGGAACCAGACTCCAGGCAACAGGAAAGGAAACTTCCAGGGTATACCAGAGACAGTATAGCATGGCAGAAAGAAGAGGGGCCTTAGAGCCAGCCAGGTCTAAGTTCTAATCCCCGCTCTGCCCACTTATTAACTGTGTGACTAAGAAAAAATTACTTAATTTTTGTAATCTTAATTTAAATATCTATAATGAGGATAATAATAACATCTACCTTGCAGAGATGCTTTCTGACTATCAATTAAAACAATGCAGTAAGCACGCAGCACATTGTAGGCACCTGATGGTAGCCCAGCATCCTCCTGTTAGATGTTATTCTTCTGCTCAGCCATTTTTTCAGGATCAGAAAATCCTTCTAGTTTTCCTACTTTTCTTTCCTGTTTTCAGATACAGTAGCACCAGAGACATGTACGCCTTCTTCGTCCTACTGAGAGATTGCTAATAAGTGCTAGCCGTCAGCTTCCAGGGATACAGAATGAGTCAGTAATACAGCTAGAGGCTTCAGGGCAGTAGGCAGATGTGGTCTGTCTTTCTATACCCTGCCTGTGGCCCCTTTCTCCAAACTCTAAGTCTCTCAAGGTTAAAGGCAGCAAATCCAAATTAGCAGCTCACCCCCTTCAGTGGGCCCAGCCAGCAAGACATCCCCAAGCTCTTGTAGGTACTAGGAAGAGCCGGGCATAACTCTTGTGTTTTCTACCCTTTGAAGAGCTTCATAACAACCTCTAGAAGGAGGAGGGAAGTCTCATTCTCTTCCTTCCCCTTAAATGATCGGATAAGCAGCTACTGCTGTAAAAGGGCTAACATTATGGTTCTGATATTGGGGCCATTTTGTTGTTCAGAATGTAAAGCCATTTACAGAACACTTTTGATGCTTTCAAAGTCCTTTCTTGACACTTTTTTTATTAGCAACAGACTGATAGTGGAGTGTAGTGGTGCAGTTATACCTTACTACAGCCTCAAACTCTTGAGCTCAGGTGATCCTCCTGCCTCAGCCTCCTAAGTAGCTGGGACTATAGGCATGCACCACTGGGTCTGGCTAATTTTACATTTATTTTGTAGAAACAGGGTCTCACCTTGTTACCTAGGCTGGTTTCAAACTTCTAGTCATAAATGATCCTTTCACCTCAACCCCCAAAGTGCTGAGATTACAGTATGAGCCACTGTACTGGACTTCCTGACTATTTTTTAATCCAATCTCCATTTTAGAGATGAAGAAACTGAGGCAATGACTAAGAGAGGAACAGGGTGTCTGAGTGAGTTAGCAGCTAAGGTAAGGCAAGAGCCCTGGTTTTTTCCTCCTTTGTTTTTTTTCTATATCACGTGGGACCTATCAGATGGAATCAAAGAACCCAAAGGTGACACGCATATCTACTACCCCTTCAGTGGCCGGCCTGAGTTTCCTTGAGGTCTCCAGGAACATGAGACTTTACTCCAAGCAAAGGACAGGCCAGGGTGCAGCGGGGAGGACAATGTCCTCATCCTGGTTTTGTCACTTAAGCTCTAGACCACGGATGGTATACTTCCTGAGTCTAGCTTGCTGGTTATATGGATAGTGGGCCTGGACAGAAGGGCAGAGCTGCTATGAGAATCTTTTTTCTCTAAATTACTCACAGGGCATTTACTTCTGCCCTGCTGTAGTAGCCTTTCTGACCTTCACACTCCCCACCTGTAAAGAAGACAAAACATCATTGTCAACTGCCTTATGGAGGCTGTTAGAAGGCTCAGAGGTTATCAGGGATGAGTGAGTGATCTATAATCTGTGAAACAGCATCAGTTTCTGATTTTGCTACTCAATTCCATTCATAGGGTGGCTAGTGGGGGATAAGCACTGAACTAGGCATTGTGCATGAATCATCCCCAAATAGGCCAGAGGCAGAACTGTTATAAAACCTTTTTCTAACTAATCACACAGACCTGAGAATGGGCTGGGAGTCACAGTGCTGTGTGCATAGTATTGTCAGATTTTGCAAATAAAAATAAAGGACCCCACTTACATTTGGATTTTGGACAAATGATGAAAAATACTTTACTGTAAATATGTAGTATACAATATTTGGGATACACTAGCATCAAAAATGATTCAATATTTATCTAAAGTTTAAATTTAACTGGGCATGCTGTATTTTATCCAGTAACCATATGTATACATCAAGTTGGCACTATAGGGCAGCAGTGGACAGACTGGTTTTTGTTTATTTGTTTGTGTATTTGAAGCAAAGGAGTCAACAGTCCATATGCCAGGAGAGATATGAATTTTCACCAAAGCAAGTCACCACTGCTGTTCTCACCTTGAGGGCCACCAAGAACATATACAAATCTGATATTTGTCCTAAAGTAAAACCATCACAGAAGCTTAAATCTTACTCTTTCCCTTTTCTTCCTGAATATTCCCCCATTTATCTGGACTCATTTAGGGGATTCTAAAAATATTTTATCCATAATAAATGGGATATTTTTAAAGTACATAAATATTATTTTTGCATGTTTAACTTTCAAGTCCATCTCAAGATGTATTCCCTGATTTTCAAAGATGTTTGTAGCCTTACACTTCTAACCAAGGTAGAATAATAGGAACTGAATTTACTCTGTTGGCTGAAACAATCAACAAACAGAAAATATAGAAAACAATATTGTGAAATATGCTGAGCATCAAGTAGTGAAAGACTGTGATCCCTAAGAGATGGGAGACAAATGAAGTAAGTGCTACAATTGTCCCAGTTTATTGCCTACGGAGACATTCCAGCCTGAGGAATAGGCAGGAAAAACCCAGGCAGAACTTGATGTTCTCCCTAAGTTGAGGAAATAGCTGGGAATCTGGAAAGGCTAAAGAGGCTAAATTTCATAGGACAGAGTACTGTAGACGTGTACAGAGATAGCATTTCAGAGATCTGCTGATGGTCTCCTTTGAGTACTCAGTAAAATATTGGTCAGTGCCTGCATGGAAGGGAACTGCCTAAGACCGGGAAAAGAACCACCTGAAAAGATTAGAAGTAATAGTGCCTGTCACTTATACAACTCTGGGAAAAATATCTGCTTCTACCAGTAAGTCTAGAAAATCTCAGTTCACAGAGCATTGAATAGAGCACACAAGCAGATCTTACCACAGTATTGGGGCACAATTAACCATAGACAGATAACGACTCCAGTTTTGCCTAATAAATCATAAAAGAAAAATCTAAAAGGTTCAAACTATTTCCAAGTACCTTGACTATGTTCCAGAAAAAACATTTAAGACTATTTATAGAAATACAAAAAAATACCCAGAACCTTAATAGATTTTAATTCATGTTTGTCATTACCAGACATTCTAAAAAGCAGAAAAATACGACTTACAAGGAGGAGATAAGTGGATCAATTGAAACCAATCCAGTACTGAAATAGATGTTAGAATATTCAGATTAGGGCATTAAAATAGTTATAGTCATATCCCATATGTTCAAAAACTTAATGTGAGATATAAAACAGATACAAATTGAACTTCTAGAGTTGAAAACTACAATGTCTGAGATGAAAAATACACTGGCCAGGAATAACAACAAGATTAGACATTGCAGAATAAAGATTAGTACATTTGAAGAACTGTACTAATTTAGAGGGCTTCTAACTATCTAAATAGAAACTCAATTAAACACAGAGAAAAGAGGATATAAAAAATAACTGTCAACCTCACATTCTATGCCCAGTGAAATTGTTTTTCAAAAATGAAATTGAAATGAAGACTTTTCAAGCATACGAAAACTAAAACAATTCATCACCAGCAGACCTACAATATAAGACATATTAAAGGAAGTCTTTCAAACAGAAGAAAAATGATACCAGATGTTTCCATGGGTACACACAAAGCAATAGTGAGTGGTTAAAATGATTACTATAGGTAAATATATAATATTTTTCTTATTTAAATTTATATAAAAGATAACTGACTATATTTAAAGAAAAATAACAATCAAAGTGATTTTTATAACATAAATATAAGTGAAATATGTAATGATAGCACAAAAGACAGAAGAAATATACTGTCATAACATTTTGATATTATTTGTGAAGTGATAGTGATATTGTAGTACTTAAAGAAGATTGTGATAAGTTAATGATTTATACTATAAATCCTATATCAACCACTATAATAGCAAAACAAAGAGGACTAGCTAAAACTCAACAAAAAAAGAGATAAAATAGAATCCAGGAAATATTCAATTAATTAAAAAAATAAGGTTAAAAAAAGAGAAAAGAGGGAACATAGAATATATGTTGCAAATACAAAGCAAACAGCAAGACAAAAGACTTAAATTTGATAATATCAATAGTCACATTAAATATAAAATGGTCTAAACACCACAATCAAAAGGCAAATTTTCAGATTGGATTATAAAAGCAAAACCTGAATGTGTACCCCCTACAAGAAATGCATTGCAAATATAAAGACAAAAAGATTGAAAGTAAAATGATGAAAAGTATGATGCTAACACTAATTAAAAGAAATCTAGAGTGGCTATATGAATATTAAAGTATATTTCATAATAAAGAATGTTACCGGCTTGGTGCCTGTGGCTCAAGTGGCTAAGGTGCCAGCCACATACACCTAAGGTGGTGGGTTCGAATCCAGCCTGGGCCTGCCAAAACAACAATGACGGCTGCAACCAAAAAATAGCCGGTCCCAGCTACTTGGGAGGCTGAGGCAGGAGACTTGCTTGAGCCCAGGAGTTGGAGGTTGCTGTGAGCTGTGATGCTGTGGCACTCTACCCAGGGCGATAGCTTGAGGCTCTGTTTCAAAAAATAAATAAATAAATAAAAGAATGTTACCAAGGATAAAATGGTCATTCCATAATGATAGTGGGGTCAATTCACCAATAGGAACATGAGAGTTTTTGAATCTAATAAGACAGCTTCACATTATATGAATCAAAACATAATGCAAAATTAGATAGACAAATACATAAAGTTGGATATTTCTTTTTTTTTTTTTTTTGAGACAGACTCTCAAGCTTTCCCCCTGGGTAGAGTGCCATGGCATCACGCTCACAGCAACCTCCAACTCCTGGACTCAAGTGAGTTTCCTGCCTCAGCCTCCCAAGTAGCTGGGACTACAGGCGCCCGCCACAACGCCTGGCCATGTTTTGGTTGCAGCCATCATTGTTGTTTGGCAGGCCCGGGCCGGGGATTCGAACCCGCCACCTTAGGTGTATGTGGCTGGCACCTTAGCCGCTTGAGCCACAGGCGCCTAGCCAAAGTTGGATATTTCAATACCCATCTCTCAATAATTAATACAACAGTTGACAGAAAATCATTAATGTTACATAAGATCTAAACAACACTATCAACAAACTTGATTTATTCAATATTTATAGAATATTCCACCAAATGACAATATAATAAACATTATTTTTAAATGTACATGGACGGTAGCGCCTGTGGCTCAAAAGAGTAGGGCGCCAGTCCCATATGCCGGAGGTGGCAGCTTCAAACCCAGTCCTGGCCAAAAACTGAAATAAATAAATAAATAAATGTACATGGAACATTTCTGAAGATAAACAACATTTTAGGCCATAAAACAAGCTTGAATAAAATTAGAAGGATTCAAATCACACAAAGTATGTTCTCTGACCACAATGGAATTAAATTAGAAAGCAATACCAGAACTATCTCTGGAACATTCCCAATTATTTGGAAACTAAATAACATACTTCTAAATAACCCATACACAAAGGAAGAGACTTCATTTTGTACATAGCTCTTTGCCTCATGAACCTAATTGTAAACTTTCATGTGTTTTTGTTTTTGTTGTTGTTGTTGTTTTTGAGACAGAGTTTTACTTTGTAGCCCTTGATAGAGTGACATGGTGTCATAGCTCACAGGAACTTCAAACTCTAGGGCTCAAGCAATCCTCTTGCCTCAACCTCCCAAAGTAGCTGGGTCTACAGGCTCCCACCACAATGCCCAGCTATTTTTTAGAGATGGGGTCTTGCTCTTGCTCAGGCTGGTCTCAAAATCTTGAGCTCAGGCAATCCACCTGCCTTTGCCTCCCAAAGTGTTAGGATCACAGACACAAGCCACCACACCTGGCCCACTTTCACATATTTTTGTACAAATAAGTAATTGTTGTTCTGTATCTCATAACTAGAAATAAACATGAATACTGTGTTCTTCATTTTTTAAAAGAAGATGAAACTAGGGAAATTAAAAAGTATTTTGAATAGACTGAAAATAAAAACATACCATATCAAGCTTGGTGCTTATAGCTCAGTGGTTATGGCACCAGCCACATACATCAAGGTTGGTGGGTTTGAACCTGGCCTGGGCCTGCTAAACAACAATGACCAAAAAATAGCCGGGTACTGTGGCAGGCACCTGTAGTCCCAGCTACTTGGGAGGCTGAGGCAAGAGAATCCCTCAAGCTCAAGAGTTTGAGGTTGCTGTGAGCAACCTCACAGCAACTATATCAAGGGCAACATAGTGAGACTCTGTCTCAAACCAAACCAAACCAAA